>NW_026606103.1:3052500-3480000 GCF_029834395.1 Sorex fumeus
GGGATAGACATAGAAAGATTGCATTCATCTGGGGGATATAAAGTAACAAAATATGAGATTAATACGCATGAATAGCTGAGATCAGCACCAGGAGGATTATTCCATAGCTTAGAGGTCAGCCAGGTATTCTAGGGGAAAGGGCAGCTCAGATAGAGAAGGGAGCACCAAATAAAGGGTGTTTGGAGGATCCTCCCAGGAGGGGAGATGCATGTTCAAAGTAGACTATGGACTAAACATGGTTGCCACTTAATGCCTATTTTGCAGACCACAACACCCAAAAGGAGAGAGAGAACAAAAGGGAATGCCCTGCCACAGAGGCAGGGTGGGATGAGGAGGATGGGGGTGGGAGGGATATTATCCATGGTGGTGGAAAATGGGCACTGGTGGAGGGATGGGTATTTGATCATTGTATAATCTAAACACAAGCACAAAAATTTGTAAATCTACAACTGTACCTCATGGCGTTTCACTAATAAAAATTCAAAAAAAAACATCCCCTGCTCATGGATGGGGAGAATTAACATTGTCAAAATGGCAATACTTACCAAAGCACTGTAAAATGTCAATGCGATCCCTATAAGGATATCCATGACATTCTTCCAAAAAATGGAGCAAACAATCCTGATATTTATATGCAACAATAAGACCCAAAGAATAGCTAAAGCAATTCCTGGGAAAAAGAAAATGGGAGGAATCAACATCCCTAACTTCAAACTCTACTACAAAGCAGTAATAATTGAAACAGCATGGTACTGGAAAAAAGGCAGAGCTGTAGAACAATGCAACAAATCTGAATAGACTGTTATCTTCCCCCAAGCATATGATGATCTAATTTTTAATAAGGGGACAAGAAATGTGAAGTGGAGTATGGAAAGACTCTTTAACAAATTGTGTTGGCAAAACTGGATGGCTACATGCAAAACAGTGGACTCAGAACTCTACCTTACGCCATATACAAAAATAAGATCAAAATAGATTAATGAACTCAACATCAGACCGGAATAAAGTTCATTGAAGACAAAGTTGGCAAAACCCTCCATTATATGGAAGCTAATGGTATCTTCAAAGATGTCACACCACTGGCCAAGCAAGTGAAAACAGAGATAGACAAATGGGACTATCTTAAACTAAGAAGCTTCTGCACCTCAAAAGAAACAGTGACCAAAATACAAAGACAGTCTACAGAATGGGAAAGGATATTCGCTGAATACACATCTTACAAGGGGTTGATATCAAGGATATATAAGGTACTGGTTGAACAACACAAGAAAAAAACACCCAACCCCATCAAAAAATGGGGTGAGAAAATGAACAGAAACATTCGCAAAGAAGAAATCCGAATGGCTAAAAGGCACACGAGAAAATGCTCTACGTCATTAGTTATCAGGGAGATGCAAATTTAAACAACAATGAGATATCATTTCACAACACAGAGACTGGCCCACATCTAAAAGAAAAAAAGCAACTGATGTTGGCTCAGATGTGGCTAGAAAGGAACCGTCCTTCATTGTTGTTGGGAATGCTGAATGTTCATCCCTTTTGGAAAACTGTATGGACGATTCTCCAAAAATTAGATTGAGCTCCCATTTGACCCAGCAATACCATTCCTAGGCATATATCCCAGAGAGAAAAAAGTATAGTCGAAGTGATGTCTGCACTTGATTGTTCAGTCCAGCTAGTGTTTACAATACTAGCATCTGGAAAAAAACCTGAGTGCTGGAGAACATGACTGGTTAAAGAAACTTTGGTACATCTACATATGGGAGTACTATGTAGCTGTTAGAAAAGATGAAGTCATGAAATTTACAGGGGACTAAAACACAAGAATAGCCGAGAGATTAGTACCAGGAGGTTCACTCCATGGCTTGGAGGCCAGCCGCACATGCTGGGGGAAAAGGCAACTCAGATATAGAAGGGAGCACCAAGTAAAGGGTGTTGGGAAGATCCTCCAAGGATGGGCTATGCATGATGAAACTAGATTATAGACCCAATATGATTTCCACTCAATGCCTCTTTTGCAAACCACAGCACCCAAAAGGAGAGATAGAACAAAAGGAAATGACCTGCCAGAGGCTGGGTGGGATGGGGGGATGGTGTGTGGGGGGAATACTGTGATAAATGGTGGTGGAAAATGAGCACTGGTGGAGGTTTGGGTACTCGAACATTGTATAACTGAAACCCAAGTACAAAATTTTGTAAGTCTACAAATGTACCTCATGGTGTTTCACTAACAAATTTAACAAAAATTTAAATAAAAAAGCTACTCCAGCCGTACCTTCCCAATAAAAATACCAAATGCGCTGAACAAACACGATGACCTCAGTACATGTATTGCAAACCATAATGCACAAAAGGAGAGGGAGAGAGAGAAGAAAAGTGTCTGCAATAGAGGGATGCTGGAGGGCTGGAGGAGGTATATATTGGCAGACAGTGGGAGGAAAACAGGGCACTTTGGTGGTGGAAATGTATAATGGTAGAGGGATGGGTGTTATATCATTGTATGACTAAAATTCAATCATGAACAGCTTTGTAATGTCTGTCTCACTAATACTAAACAAAAAACTGAAAAAGAGAAATGAATAAAACGAGACATTATGGGGGAGGGATGTGTTGATATGTGTTAGAATTTTCTATGTATGAAACATTGCTCTTGAAAAATATTGTAAAATTATCAAAGAGTGGCTAAAATAAAATTTAACACTGAATTTAAAAATTTTTAATATTGAATTTGCTTTCTAATATAATTGGTCATTTCACAACATGCCAACTTAACTATACCTAGTATTATTCCTTGTATTGAATTCCTCTGTATCTATTTCAGTTTTTTTAGGTGGGTGGTGTTGGGTCCACTCCCATCTTGCTTAGGTGGTACTCCTGGCTGTGTGCTTGGGAGCACTCTCCAGGGAGCATATGTGGTGCCTGGGAATCAACTGCAGTTGGTGACATGCCAGGGAAAAGTCTAAACCCTTGTGTGACACTGCAGCCTGCTTTCGGGGATTTGAAACACAGTGTTTGCTTTTTCCACGTCCAAGTGCAGAGCTGTTCAGTCTTTATGGTGCTGGGGACACCAGGCCACCCAGAGAGTGCTCTAGTGCTCTTGGGGCCTCCAGCATCTCACCTTGAGGTGGCCAGGGGACTCTTAAATCTATTTAGCTCCCAGTGTTGAGGGAGGGGTGATGTAGTGCCCACATCAAAGTCAGGTTCAGCACCTGCGAAATATGCACCACTGACCAATGAGCTAGCATTGATTAAGAACCTAAGAAATAAGGGTCATGCTAATCCAGTCAACACCTATTGAAAATTAGGGTACCAAATAAATAAGGCCTCTAATAAAGCATTTTCTGTCCAGTCCCAATCCTCAGGAGCAGTGGCCACCAGCTCTGTGCTAGCAGCAGGGCTAATGCAACAGCCAAAGTCAGTGTCAGCTCACTGCACAGAGGTAACAGACTTCGACCTCTGGTCAACACGGCATTCCTCAGCTTCGGCACTGCTGGCCAGATAGTTCCCAGGATGTGACTGGGGTAGCGCTAGATCTTTTCGGTCACCTGGAAATCCTCAGGAGTAGCTTTCTCAACCTGAGTGGTGAGTCTGCTGGTTTTCTTGAAGTAAACCTACTAAGACACACTCACACACTTGGTGAATGCAAGCTCTAAATATGACAAAAAGGGAAATTACCGAAACATTGTTTTCTCTTCTCCTCTGCTAGTAATTCATGAAATAATCCACAAAGTTTACTTCTGATAAATAGTGCCACTTATTTGCATCAACACATTAAGAAATACACAAATTCCTTTCATCTAAAACTTAGTTTCTTTGGACTCAGCGTAAAAGTTTAGAGCAGGGTGATTTTTTCTGGGGACATCCCGTCATATTCCCGTACAAGAGACCTTCAGGACAGTTTCGTTTAACCTTTTCCTGTTCCTTAAAGTCTTGTCACTTGTTTCCTTTGGGTCAGAATCTGTTCCATGATTGTGCTCTTGACAAATTATATTACTTCGGCAGACAAGTGTTCAGAAGACAAGAGTTCTCATGACAGACAACGAAGCAGTAGTAGAGGGAGAATCAAATATTAGTTATCTGGGTATAAAAATAACTGAGTCACTTGGGAAGAAAAATATCTCCACTTTCATCAGCCACTGCCAGATCGAAAGGCTGCTTCTCCCGCAAAGGAGCATAACTTGAGACCCCCCATAACCATGCCACTGGACTCCGCACCAGGCTGTTTCACACAGAGAACTTCAGAGAGGGGCAGGTAAGAGCCCTCCCCGCCCCAAGAGACCCAGCTCTGACAGCCAAAATCTCCACAACCCTACCACCCTACCGCCACGACGCTGTGGGGTCATTCCCCATGTGCTCAAGCTCAGTCTCACACATGACTGAACATATTCCTGGAAACAGCATAAAACACCCCCTGCCCAGTCTCCATAATTACCACACCACATTTGATGGGGTTCAGATAGTAGCAACAAATCATCGAGGGAAATATATATGCATATATATATTTCTTCACAGTTTCCTATATGAATAATGTTTGTAAGCATTTTCAGCAGTACTACATAACAGACAATATGAAATATATTATTTCTGTTGTGTTTGGGACAGGGATTGGGGCATAGGATGGAAATATCCTTAATTTGGTGGTGGTAAGATGTAATGGTGGTGGGATGGGTGTTTGAATATTCACGATCACCATCATCCTGTTGTTCATAGATTGCCTCGAGCAGGCACCAGTAACTTCTCATTTGTCCTAGCCCTGAGATTCGAAAAAGTGCCACATTCAAGGCCCTTTCAGGTTTAGGGGAATGAGGCCCATCATTCTTACTGGTATTTGGCATATTCGGTATGCCACCTGGAGTTTGCCAGTTTGAATATTAAATGTAATCAAATATTGTGAACTAACATATAAAATAAAAAAGAATCTCCACTTTCTTACTGAACACATTTAGCAAGGGCTAAATTATGTACCATTGTATTTCTAACATAAAAAGCTCTGCTTTAGTTTTTTAATTTTTTATCTGTTTAAACTGTTTTATCAAGTATAAAACTACAAGTACCATAAGAATGATCTTTGCAGATATTTGTAAGAATCTCTTTTGGCTCTGTAAAAATACTTGCCGTTGCTAAGGTTTCTTGTGCTCTACACTACATAGATGTCCTACACTAGAACTTTGTAGAAAAAAATTTATTTCTTGTGGGTGAGTAGGCCATCTAATGTCGAAGACAGGGTAGCAGAATGCTTGCCACAGGACAATGTTGTGTCCCCTTCTACTCATGCAGTGCAACTCCTTCCACATGAGCGCATGCAATGCTGTTATGAAATAACATGAAAACCTGGTCATGTTATGACCAGGCACTTTAAGGTCTCTCATGCCATTTACCATATATTTGCAACATAGTTCTAATAGTAAAATAGTAAAGGTATTTAGAAACCTGCTTTAAAAACCACCTTTTCTCAAATTCTAACACACGCACAGACAAGACAACATTGTGGTAAAGCAAAAGAGACAAAACCAGGTTTCCAATGTGACAAATCTTAAATCTGAAACAGAGGTACAATAAATTTTGCAAAGGATCAACGATTTTACTTACAATTAAATATCTTATAATACAGAGTAAACTAGGCAGAAAGTCTGCTCTGTATTGCAAATTAACCGGGATACACTCTCCAGCCTTCAAAATTTAATTTCTAGGAAGACAAATGTTAAAGGGTTTAATAAAGCATTCACTTAGATGATTATGAACAAGCAAGACTTTTGGGCCGGAGCTATAGTACAGCAGCAGGACATTTGCCTTGCATGTGGCTGCCCGGGTTGGATCTTTGGCATCCCATATGGTCCCCTGAGCAATGCCGGGAGTAATTCCTGAGTGCAGAGTCAGGAGTAACCCTGAGCAATGCCAGGTGATCCAAAAAGCTAGGAAAAGCAAAACCAAAAACACATAAAAAAAAAAAACCACAAAAGAAAACAAAAAACCAAGACTAGTTTTGGACATGGTAACAAAGCTGACACATAATAAAATCATCTTCATATATTGCACTTTTAGGTACTTTGCAAAATAATTAGTAATATCATTTAACACTGATTACAATAGTTTCCCACAGTTCTTGCTCAATTATTTAAAAAAATTATATTTATAAAGTTGTTCACAATACTTTATTACATACATTCACTATTTCAACACCAATCCCATCACCATTACACCTTCCCACTATCATTATTTCGAATTTTCCCAACCCCACCCAAGCCTGCCCCAAAGGCAATGGCTAAATAATTGATTTTATATTGCTTATTATAAATAATAGACTTAAAATTATCCAAAAAGACTTCCTTAGAGGAAAGTGTGTGAGATTTGTTGTATCTCACCAGCAGCCATTAAGCCCCGTGTAGGAAATCACTAACATGTTGTTACAGGTTGTGCCCTGTATATATATATATATATATATATATATATATATATATATATATACACACACACACACACAGATCAGTTGCCTTCTACCTTACATCCCATCAAATGTAAATTTCTGACTTCTTTATTTATTGGGACGATAACTGATGCTACTTGGCTCAGTGTTTGGGTAACTCCCAGCAGTGGTTGTGGAATCGTGTGTTGCTAAGGACAGAACTGAGGGCTCACATATGTAAAACATGCACAACAGTCCTCTGAGCCATCTCCCTGATGCTCCTTCCTTATATTTATTGGAGGTGACTTGCACTAAATTTTGAGAATGGGGCGAGGTTTAGGTAGGCTTCCCAGTTCAGTGGGTATTTTGAGTATTAGAAATGATGCTTTCTGAAATGCTCTCATTCTTTTTCTTCATATAGTTTGTTGTGGGCCTTCTCTTTGTCTTTATTCCTCCCATCCTATTCAATTTTGTTTTTATCCTCAGGACTTTTACTTTGCATGTGGGCCCTGGCCCTGGATCTTTGGTAGGTCACTTTCGACTGTTCATGAGGCTAGACAAGACCAACTCTTTCGAGTCTTTCTAATCCTGCCTATTTCTTATGTCATCATGAGATGGGTACACTTGTTCCAGTGCCAATAACTATTCTCTAATTTGCTGGTTGTATTTTTCATTAAAGTTCCTTTTTTGAAGGGGTGGCAGACCCTATCAGATGCAGCCTTTTATTCTCTCTGGCTTCTCCTTTATTGAGACCTCTATTTACATGCAGATTTTGTGGCCATTCGTGATTTGCTAGTATTCATTTGTAGTTTGTGGTTCCTTTTGTTATGAACTTTGGCCCGTTTCCTTATTTTTCTAGTTCCTTTAGATAGAATAAATGCTTTTCTTTAAATGCACAAAGAAATGAAACTACAAAAGGCAAAATAACTTTGTGAAAGATATAGGTAGGGCTGGTGATAGCCAGTTTCTTTATGGGGACCGTCCCCTGCATTGCCCAAGTAACTATTGGTAATCAAGCCCTGTGCTGGAGGTACCTGTTGGCCCTGCAGTGTGTGGTGTCAGGAGGTGTTGGGAATGAGCCCAGGCCTCCCACGTGCAAGGCATGTTCTCTACTACTGGATCCATTTCTCCAACGAAAGAACTCATTTTTGTATTTTACCTGTTAGTCAACATTTTTTTTTGACAGTGGTTGGGGTGGTATTTGGGTTTTGGGATCATATCGAGTGTGCTTAAGATTTACTACTATGATTTTTAAATTCAATCACCATGAGATACAAAGTTACAAAGCAGTTCATGATCCAGTTTCAATCATACAATGTTCTGACCCCCATCCCTCCACCAGTGTAAATTTCCCACCACCAGTGTTCCCCATTTTTTTACCACACCATTAACTCCCAGCCTATTGTAGACAGTCTCTCCCTCTCTCCCTCTCTCTCTCTCTCTCTCTCTCTCTCTCTCCCTCTCTCTTTCTCTCTCACACACACATTATGCTTTGCAATATAAATATTGAGAGGTTATCGTATTTGTTCCTTTTCCTACTTTTAGCACTCAGTTCTTATCTGAGTAATCATTTACAACTATCGTTGTCATAGTGGATCCTTTTCTATCCCAACTCTAGGTACTTTCCTCAAGGGATCACTCCTGGCAGTGCTCACAATGTTGTGCTTCCATATATGGTGTTAGGGATCAAACTGGGGTTGGTTGTGTTCAACGCAAATGCCCTATCTACTTTTTTTAATATGCCTGACCGGCCCCTCAACTTCTTAATTAATTGTTTTTTGAGAGAAGCTGGGATTGCCAAGAATAGAACTCAGTACCTCATACATTGCAAGTATGTATATCATGCATATATACTCATGTATATCACTGAGTAACAAGTAGGCTGGTAGTACAATATGAGGACCTGAGATAATTCAGCCCTGTTTTGGGGACCATGTGGTATCGGGGATCGAACTGGGGTTGGGCACATATAAGGCATGCACCTTAACGTCTACTGTCCATCTGTCCCCCATCTAATCTTTTAAATTGCAATAAAATACAGCTTTAAAAACTTGCAGAATATACCTATTTCTTATATAGTAATTAAAAAATACAAATTAGTCAAATTCATATCACCCATAGTTTCAGGAATCACATATATACCACTGATATCTATTTATATCTCTATCTATCTATCTATCTATCTATTTCTCTTCTTGCACATTTCTTCCCAGCTAACTGATTTCCAGACATCTTGGAAAATTTTAATTATCAATAACAAAGTATATTTTGAAAAAGTTGGAAGACTGACCAAAAGTTTAAACGCTTCTATTCATGTCAGTAGTCAAAGGTAAGACTTCCGGGTCTTCTCTTAGTTGAGGGATGTTTTTGGTTTCAGGGAACCAGGGGAAGAAACGTAAATGAATTTTGGGTAAGTGGATATCAAGTTGACTATACGGATTCTCCTGGTAAGAAAAGCAGAGAAGTCCTGGAACTGGAGGAAGCATTCAGGGAACTAGGACTAGACCCAGACTCTGCACCTTTTTGTGAACTCAGTCCACAGTAATGTGTTTATTTTCTTCTTAACTGAGTTAATCTTTCTTTCCTAGTGACTCAAATCTTTTCTTCCTGATATTTCTGCTTACCTTTCTAGGTTCCCTATTAGAGAGCCTGGCAAGCTATCGAGATTATCCTGACCACATGGAAGAGCCTAGGAAACTCCGCGAGGTGTATTTGATAAGCCAAAAACAGTAACAATAAGTCTCACAATGGAGACATTACTGGCGCCCGCTTGAGAAAATTCTCTGCTTGGGAGGACAGTGCTACAATGCTGTAGTAGATCAGTAACATGTTGTTACAGGTTGAGCATTGTGTGCTAATATATATATATATATATATATATAATTATTTTTTTATGAAGATCGATTATCTTCTACCTGAAATTCATCAAATGTGGTGTGCTACTCTTGGTATATCAGTGGCATACAGTATGAAATGTCCAGGAAATCTAAAATTTTAAATATGGCACTAGAGCTGAAGTTAAATTTTTAACTGGATGGTGGTTTGCAGTTCGGAAGCATCTCTGTATCATGTTGGCTCTCTTCCAAAATTTATTTGTGAGTCTCTGGATCCTGGTCATTAATGAGCTAAAAAGGTCACTACTTTTTTTCTGTTTTAATTAGCAAACAATGAATTCCTGAGCTGGAGACTTCCTCCAGTCAGAAGGGGAGAGAAGTACAGAACAGAGCTACTTCTAAATTTACTCAATAACACTAAAATTTAAACAACAAGAAAATCTCAAAAAGAAACTATTCCTAAGTGTGGTCAATTTTGGTGTATACATTTGCCTTTCAACTAAGTAAAACTGACTGAAATTAGTTAACACATAACTATATTTTATAGCTATATAATTCTAAACTCTCCCCCAAAAGGCAATGCCTCCCATGAAACTCCAAGCAGGTCTGAATTTATAAATAGCAAATGTCATGTATTGTGCTAGAAAATCTTCTCAGACTCTCACCCCCTTTTATTTTCTTCCAATTCAAATTTTTCTTCAGAGTTTAGTTCTGGAAGCCCTGTTTTCCAAAAGTTACCACAAAATAATAGCTACTTATTTATTTCAACACAGAAGTCCTCAGAGTATATATTTTTCTCCATTAGAACACTAAACATCAAAGTTGAGTCTTAATCCAGTAAAACTGGAATCATTAAAGTTTAAGTTGCCAAAAATCTGACGTGATTCTAAATATTTTAAACATTTTGGTCTACTTTCCTTTATTCAATCTAAATTAGAAACTACTGATACTCATGTCTTCACAGGCTGAGCTTTATTAATGATGCAGCTTTCCTTGAGGGCTTCTACTTCTGCTTTCAATCTCGCTCTTTCAAGCCTTTTACAAACAGACCGTTGGACAAACTGACTGCAAACATGTGCAAACTAACATGCACACACATGTATACTCACAGTCCATTGATTGAGTTTGCTATTTCTCTGATCCCTCCTCCCACCCCCCCCCGCCCCAAATGGCCAGAGGACTTCAGGGTAGACCAAGAAAGACAGGGTGTTCCCCAGGGCAAATGGAGCCCTATTGGCCTACTGAGATCATCTAGTGTCCCTTCAGACACCCTCCACCTACAAATGCCCCTCTGCCCTGTCTGTCTCTTAGAGAAACAGTTCAGAAAAGAGCTCTCTTGGCATCAAATTGGCAAAGAGAAATTATGAATAAGTGACTACCACTACAGTGGTACATAAGCATTCTCAGCTTTTCTAGTTCTGAGAGAGGCATTTTCTCAGCAAACAAGGAGACTCCAGGTGGTTGTCTTTCTGCAGCTTAAGTGCAAAGGCGGAGGTTCTGCAGACTGCTGAAAAGGAAGGAGGGCAGTGCACCACTGACACCATGGAGGCAGTGAGAGGGTGGGAAGGGGTGTATACCAGGGATATTGGTGCTGGGAAATGTGCACTGGTAGAGGGATGGGTGTTTGATCATTGTGTGATTGTAATCCAAACATGAAAGCTTGTACCTATCTCATGGTGATTCAATAAAATTTAAAGAAAAAAGGCACCTCTCTCTTCAGAGAGAGAAAGCCAAAAAGTAATTCTCTTATCTCATGTCTCAGATTAGCTCATTTTTACCCTATTTCTTGGGTCTGTATCAGTCTTTTAAACAAAACAAACTCAAAAGCTCACAAGCTCAAGTGTTGGAATCTTCTGTTTTAGCCCTTTATGTCCATATATTTTGAGAATAAGAAGTGTAAAATAAGACTTTCTCAATGTTCTTTGGGCAGGGAGGGCTTTCACCCGCCCCCCTTGGGGCGTCTGGAGTGAAGCAGTCTGGCGCAGAGTCTGGTGGCTTGGCTATGTCAGGCGTCATGGTCATGTTACTCCCTTCCGGGAGAAAAAGCTGGACCCAAGCCCCGACAACTGAAAGCCTCCAACCCAACTGCCACCACACTCAAGGCTGATCCCCACATGCTCAGGCCGACTAGTGAATGTATTCCTGGACGAGCGACACATCATAAGACATTCCCTACCCGTTCTCCATAAGTACCACACCACATTTGATGGGGTACAAATAGGAAACAAAATCATAGAGGGAAATATATACGCATATATACATATTTTCAGATATATAAACGAAAGCTCATATCACTGAACCTCTAATAACATGTTAGTGATATCCTAAAGTATGTTTTAATGGCCCCTGACAAAATAGAACAATCTTCACACTGTTTCCTCTTTGGAGACTTTTTTTGTAGCATTTTCAGTGGTTTTTCAAAACAGACAATACAAAATATATTATTTCAGTTGTGTTTTGGGCTGGAGAGATAGCACAGCAGGTAGGGCGTTTGCCTTGCACACAGCCGGCCCAGCCAAGCAGGGTTCGATTTCTCTGCCCCTCTCGGAGAGGCTGGCAAGCTACCGAGAGTATCTTGCCCACAGGGGTGAGATTGAATATAATATATATTCAATATTCCAGACACAGTAACAATAACTCTCACGATGGAGACGTTACTGGGCCCTCCGTTTGAGCAAATCAATGAACAATGGGAGGACCGTGACCCTGTTTTGGGACAAGGACTGGGGCTTGGGATGGAAACATCCCAAATTGGGTGGCGGGAAGGTGTAACGGTGGTAGAATTTGTGTTTGAATATTAAATATAATCATTTATTGTGAACTACCTTACAAAATTAAAAAAAAATGTTTGCTTTTTGTTCTTTTTTTCTTTTTGGGTCACACCTGGCAATGCTCAGGGATTACTCCTGGCTCATGTACTCAGGAATTACTCCTGACGGTGCTCAGGGGACCATATGGGATGCTGGGAATCGAACCCGGGTAGGCCATGTTGGCTGCATACAAAGCAAATGCCCTACCTGCTGTGCTATCGCTCCAGGCCCAAACATTTTTAAAAAGGAAAAGAATTTCTCAGTGTTCCGTGTAGGAACCTGTCAGCTAACAAGTTTCAGAGAAATGACTAAAGCAACTTGGATGATGCCAACAGAGAGGAGGAGTTCTGGTTCTCTTGCCACTAAAAAACAAACTGTCAGGGACCCCTTATGCTCTCTTCCACGGAAGCTATTAACGCCTTGCTTCCTGGGGAATGGACATTTTGGTAAAATAACGGTGAGTTTCTGAGGATAGATAAGAAAGACGAGTAACTCCAAAATATTTCCTCCCAGCCGTCTAAGACAGAAAAGTTGCTCACTCCTCCACACGCAGAGTAATATGAAAAGAAAGTCTCAGCTCACCAGATGGAGTGGGGTAACAGGAAAGAGAAAAAGATGGTAAGCAGGAAAATGAATACCAGATCCTTGGGAATTCCCCAAAAGAAAAAGACAAACACTACACATGGGTGACTGATTAACCCTTCCCCACACTGAGTAGGTAGGTGATCAGTCTCTCCCAGGCCCCTGAGTGAGAACCATTGTGAAAGCACTGTTCAGAACAGGCAGCACTCTGTGGGCCGCTTGGGTCCAGTCCCGGCACCTGAGAATCAAACTCCGTCCAGAAGGGAAACTCACTCCCCACATTCTGAAAAGGACTCAGAATCCAAACTCTCCCTGGGACAGGAGCTAAGGGCTTTCCTGGAAGTCTGTCCAGGTAAGAAGGTGTTAGGGAAGGTACCTGTTGTCAGTGAATCTCATTGATCCCTTGCCCGCCTGGCCAACTTCTTCTGGAGTCTGTGGGTTGCTAAGGAAGGCTGGTACCCTTAGACACCTTCTATTAGGATCCAGGTTTCATTTCAGCCACAAAGCCAGGAATTCCAAGTTGTCTTAGCATCATACCAGGGCCTTCAAATGTAACAGTTCGATTAATCCATCACAGCAAAACAAACTTTAGGACATTAAGCAATGAGAGTGAATTATTTCATGTCAAAACTGACTGCAACCAGGCAATCTTCTAGAACTGTAGCCAGACAGGGGCACTGAGCACTTAAAATAGGAACATTCCTGAAACCACTCACTGGGGGCAAAGAGAAAAGGAGCAAATAAATGGGGCTTCTCAATTGGTTGTGTTGTGACAATACACCAAATTACACTGAAGCAGGAGGGGTCTTAGTTGTGGTTCCTGTTGCTGGAAATCTTTGTTATGGACACATTGTTTTAGGTCCCATAGAGACATCTATTGATTGACTAATTGTTTCTGTGACCCTTCCCTACTTCTCCACCCGAGTAACAGGTGGGTTTGGGTCCTTTTGGTCCATTCTGAACCAAGACTTATTACTGATGACCTATTCTTCTCTGCTAGGTTCCTAGAATGAGCCACTCAGAGTTCCTGCCTCTGGCTGTCTCCTGGTTGCCTTTGCTTAGCTCCCGCTCACATTTCTAACTTTTCTGTCACCATAGCAATACACCATGAGAAGGTATTTCTTAATTCAGGTGGTACAGCAGAAGTAGAGCAAAAGTACAATTTAACCCTTACATATCAAAGTAGCCTGATACACCAATGGAAACAGTACATCACTGCTCAGACCACCTTGAACCCAGGGTTAAACCCAAAACTCACATGAAGCACTAGTAATAATGAAAAAGTTAAGAAATTTCACCATTCTTTGGACAGGGACATAAGCCCAGAACACTTCTCAAGTGCTTCATAAATTCTGACACTGAGTGACATGACCTAAAGCAACAAAATGCTCTATATAACCACTGAACTACTAAAGTATCACAAGAGTCAATGAACCTACAATAAGACCGAGGGGAGAAACAATAAGTAATTGAAGAGAAGAGGTAAAGAATAAAATAGTAGGACTCAGCATTAGAATGGAACGAGCCAAAATTGAATCAGTGACACACTTGGCGGTGGGTGGGGGAGTATGATTCTGAGAGCAGGTCAACCTGTTCCTTCAGGGCGAGCGCATCAGCAGCCTGCTGGTGTCTTCAATGCTGCTGTGCCTTTGGTCGGACCCCAACAACTTGGTCCAAGTTTACCAGGAAAGTAAACCGACAAAAGTTACATATGTGGGAGCCACACAGACAAACCCCTGCTGGCTCAGCTATACAGGCTCATTTATTGGCCTTATTTTCAGAGACTCATAAATTTCGAAAGAGAACAAAAGCCATAGTTAAGGCCGGTGGTACACTGTGGGAGAGCAGGTGTGCCCTGCATGGCATATGCCAATTTCTCTAGAAAAGATGGAACCAAGGGCCATGATCTAGAGACACAAAAGAGTCTCAAACAGAGCAGCTCACTGCAGAGATGCCTCCAGAATTCAAGCCAGACCAACTTCACCGACATGCCCAGATTTTGGGGGCGGGGAAGACATTGTCCCTCCACCTGCCCCCTAAACCCCACCTCCCTGGTTGTTGCCAACTTTCAGAACCCAGAGAGAAGTGCAGGTAAGCGGGTTCAGAGACAACAAACTCCTGGCATCAATGGATAGGGGATGGGATGTTGCCTCTCTTCCCCTATCCCCAAGGGACCCTGGATGTCACGCCCAGAAACTGCCTCTGGCTGCTACTTAAGCTCCATAATGGCCATGATCCAGAGACACACAAAAGAATTTCTGAATCGAGCAACTTGCTGCAGAGATTTCTACACATCCTACTTATGTAGAATTTTAGAATTCCAGGAGCACGCTGCCGCTCCTTGACCACGCGACATCTTATTCGAATCATAAGAAGCAATACAAAAGAGAGTATAGGGGAGATTGTCTGTCATAGAGGCAGGGGGAGGGGTGGGACGGTAGGGATACCCGGGACATTGGTGGTGGAAGACGTGCATTGGTGGAGGGATGGGTGTTTGATCATTGTATAACTGAAACACAAATAGGGTAGTTTTGTAATTATCTCACAGTGATTCAATAAAAATTTTTTTTTAAAGACAGTACACATGTCCTTATCAATAAGCAAGAGATGGAGGACAGAAAGCTAGCAAATCAGGTAGGGTACTTACTTGCACATGACTGATCTGTATGATCTCTTGTTCCCCATGTGGTCTGCTTAGCCAGCCAGGATTCTTCTCTGCATGCAGATCCAGGGTAAGCCCAGAGCACCAGTGGATGTGGCCCGCACACAAATAAAAAAGAGGTCTAGAAAAGAAAATTTTTAAATAAATTATGTAAGCTATTTAACTGACATCAGAAGAGAAAAATCACTGAATTATAGAATTGAGAGAAGGGCAGTAAAGAAACAAATGCAATAGTGTAGTGGGTAAGGTACTTTCTTGCATGAGGCTGACTTGGATCCATTATTCAATATCACCCAGAATCCTCCAACTCCCACCAGGGGTGACCTCTGTGTACAGAGCCAGGAGTAAGCCCTGAGCACTGCTAGTGTAGACCCCCCCCAAGGTAAAGGTAAAGGCCCTCCCGTTGATCGTCGATTTGCTCGAGCGGGCCCAGTAATGTCTCCATTGGTGACTTTGTTGTTACTGTGTCTGGCATATCGAATACTCTCGGTATCTTGCCGGGCTCTCCGAGAGGGGCGGAGGAATTGAACTCAGGTCGACCATGTTGGCCGCGTGTAAGGCGAACGCCCTACCCGCTGTGCTATCGCTCCAGCCCGTAGACCCCCCAAAAAAATTAAAATGAAAAAAAATCAGTAAAAAACCTCCCCAAGCAAAAGTACAGATCCAAAATGGATTCACTAACACTCAGCCAATCCAAATTAGATCCTCAGCACTCCTATGTTTTCCCAAGACCTGTGGGTGTCACTCACGATCACTGAGGCAGCAGTAAGACCTGAGCTCCTATGGGAGTGATGCAAAAAAAACAATAACCGAAAAATCAAACTAATATTCACAACAAATGTAAAAAATTACGTGAGTATTATTAGTCATTTTACAAAGGAAAATAAAAGGACTCTGGAAATGGGAAAACACTACATGTTTGTGGATATAAAAAATTAACATTTCCCAAATGATAATACCCAAATTATACATATTTCATGCAGTTGTTCAAGATTCTGATGACATTCATCAACAATTTAAAAAAATTTTTAGTGAAATTAACACAGAATCATAAAACTCCCTGAGAACTAAAAGCAATTGCAAGAAAAAGGAGGGAAGGAATGCATTTCCTGACTTAATATTGTGCTATAGTAAATTTTCCCATTATAAGGATGTATAGTTGTCAGTGAGACCCCAGAAATACTCAAAGGGGGCATGGGTGAAAATTAGTTAACTGGAGGTGGTGGTGGTGGTGGGCATAGCATGAGAGTATAGGGTTAACCAATAAGATAGGGAGATATAGGAAGAATCAAGATTGGAAGGGGGGCACATTAAAGGAATGGTCAAAAACAATGTTGCAAAACATAGTATTCAAAATTATGATCTATTCAAAGAAAAGCAAACTCTCAGGACCATGGGGTAGAATTGACAGCACACAGATATAACACAGATATATACACAGATATTTATTGAAAGTCTATGACAGAGTTTCTGGGTACATAAAGTGGGGCAGGCAAGTCCTCTTCAACTAACATGTTGGGAAAACTGGAAAATAAAATGTAAAAAAAGAGAAATATGTATCTCATATCCCCCCAAATGTAATTCAAAGTGGATTATAGACATTGAACTTGGTCCATAATCCATACAATACAATTATGAAAGCATATGCAGACCTGTCTAGGAAAGGAACCTCATGGGTGTGTGCAATGGTTTGACTTCTCTGGTAAAAGAAATAAAAATACAAAGAGGATTAAAGCAAATGTACAAGTGTTTACAGAACAAAAGAAACTTGGGATAAAATTTTCAAACTGCCCTACTTAGTGGGAGAAAATATTTTCAAACATATAACAAATGAAGGACCAATATCAAGATGTATAAAGCATGCAAAAGCTCAAAAAAACACAAATCATCACATCAAAACAGGAGAGAAGTGAGACCCATCCACAAAGAGGACATACAAATTATCAATAAGTGTATGAAAACATGTTTAGTATCAACTATTACCAGGAAGTTGCAAATCAAAACAATGAGATATTATCACACACCATTGAGAATGGCATATGTCACAAAGAGTAGAAACAACCACTATTGGCAGGAATGTTAATAAGGTTCCCTCACGGGGGAAACAATCTGGTTCAACTTCTAGGGAAAACACTCCAGAGATTTCACCAAAACAATAAAAATATAATTTCTATATGATTCAGAGATTTCACTTGTTGGCATTGTTCCCCTAAAAACAAAAAAAAAATCTGAATTTGGAAAAATATATGTATACCTGTGTTCATGGAAGCACTGATTAGAATAGCCAAGATATGGAGACAATGCAAACATCAATGATGGGTGAATAAAGAAGTTAGGACACACGTGCACACATGCAGATGTACACAATTGAATTTTACTAAGGTATTACTAAATAATGAAATCTCTGACTGGAGCTGGAATAAGTAACATGGATTAAGACAAAAACCTTAATTTCAATAAGTAAGTTAGTTGAAATAAGTAAGATGTATTAAGACAAAGCTCACAGGATCTCACTCATCTGTGATAATTGGGAGTCAGAAAACAAGGAAAGAGAGAGTGTCAAATATGGCAACCCCTTGGCTTGAATTGCAAACCTGAGATTACCATGCACTTGAGGGTGGAGTGGGACATAACAAGAGGTAGCACATGGATAGAGGTGGAAAATCTTGGGCACTTGAGTGGGGTGAACTGCAATGACTGTAATAATAAACACTGTTCCCCAAGAAAGCAATGGTTAGAACTGTTGGTTATTAATTCTATGCTAACAGGGAAGGCACACATGACCTGCAAAGATTAACCTTAGACCTGTCACTCATCATCCTCATTTAGGAGGACTTGAAATGTTCTTGACTGAAGTAGTGATGGTTTCCAATGAGAAAAATTCTCTCTTGCTTTCACATGACTCAAACTTTGCACACAGCCTTATTATTTTAACCATCTTAGACATCCATAAACTCCTTTGGTGTTCAACCCACTTGGGAGCTAGATGGCAGTGGGTGCTGGTCTCCTGGTGTATTTAGGGCTCATTCAAGCCCGGAATGGGTGGAAGGGAATACAACAATCTATCTGGGGTCTCCACCTATAGAGTTGGAGTGCAAATAACCCGGAGCACTATCAACACAGTAGAGCCAGAGAATGAGAAATCAAATTCAAAGCAATGAAGGAAAAATATACATGCATACATATTTACTACATATATATATGTATATATATAGCATTCAATGCATCACAATCTTTTCAAGTGCACATGGTTACATTTGCTAGGACTGATCATTTGTTAGACTACAAAAATTTTCTTAGCAATATCAAGAAGATCTAAAACATGCCAAGTAGCCAATGTGAACACAATGGCAAGAAAGAAATTAATCATAAAGAAAACTTAGAACTACTTATATGCATGGAAATAAAACAACTCTGAACAGCCAATGGTACAAGAAAGAAAGTTAACTGGAAATTAGAGGAGAAAAAATGAGACAAATGAAAATGGAAACACAACTTTCTAAAACAAGTGACATGCTGCAGAGTTAAGAGAAATTTCACAGCATTAAAGGCCTGCGTCATCCCCTGATGTAGGATAACACTCTTTTGTCCTTCCTCAGGTAGCTTAGGTTTGTCAGGTCACACCCATCTAAGGACACTGAACTTGTAAGCAATGTCCTTTCTGTGTGGACACAGGAAGACAGTTAATATTATGCTTTGTAACTTGGGAGTTGATTGACTCCAAATAATATTTACTCCTGGGCATCTGATTTCTTGACTCAGTTGCCCTTAGTTCCTAGCACCCCAAGAGCAGGGTCCCGATGAGGGATTGAATGGACCTAGGGCAAGCGGTGAGCTACCCTGGCACCGAAATGGGCCAGGCCAAAGCGCCACGATACTCAACTATAAGTTGAGGGCATGATCATGGACAAATGCTGTCATGATCCAAAAGTAAGTAATGACGAGACTAGGACCCTGCTGGAGCTAGGAAGATTAACCTGGCGTGAGGACTGCAGAATGTATAGTGAGATGTTCTCAGGAAGAACCAAACTAAGTTTATATCTCTTACTGTGCTCATACAGAATGACATTGCTAGAAATAGTAGAAATAGATTTATTACAACTATTTAAGTAGATTACTAACTGAGGGAAGAACACACCCTTGTTGGGATCCCACCCTTGAGCAGATCTCCTAGTAATCTGGAGTAATCTCTTTAGATGAGATTTTATCCTTAATCTCCTGGAGCAGTGGTCTTACCTCTCTTTGTTGATTTGTCAGTATTCAACCCACCTTTATGTCACCGCCTTACGTGATTGCTATATAAACTAAGACTGTAAACTCAGAGAGGAGAGTCAGAGCAAGAGGGGCTCAAGCTTGAGAGAAAGAACAGCCATCCTGATCCAGGCACACACAGGACTCAAGAGCACTGAACGAAGGCAGTGAGAAAGGGCCATCCAGTGAGCCCGTGAACACACAACCTTCAGCGTGATAAGATTTTACACCCTGGCAGCCAAAATCCTCCAGAACTCAACTGCTGCCATGTTCACAGCCGTTCTTCACATGTTCAGGCCAAGGCTCACCTATGAGTGAACGTATTCCTGGACCATGCGGCTGCGTCTCATACCTGACCCCACCCATTTTCCAAGAGTGGCACACCACATTTGATGGGGTTTAAAGGAGAAGGCAACCAATCCTATGCTTCCTGTTCATTGATATCGACTTGCTCCAGCAGGCCCAATAACGACTCCATTTTGAGACTTGTTGTTACTGTGTTTGGCATATTAAAATGTCACGGGTAATTTGCCAGGGTTTTCAGTGCCGGCGAGATACTCTGGGTAGCTTGCTGGGCTCCCTGAGAGGGAAGGAGGAATTGAACCCAGGTTGGCCTTGTTGGCCACATGCAAGGCAAACGCCCTACCGCTGTGCTATCACTCCAGCCCAATATATATGCACACAATGTTCAACATTTTACAATATGCTCATAATCTCTTATAGAAGGGCTTAGTGGGTCCTGCGTGAAATGCAACAATCTTCACACAGTTTTCTCTAAGGAAACATTTTCGAGCATTTTCATCATTTTATTCAGAACAAACAATACAAAAGAAATCATGTTGGTTCTGCTTTGGGGCATGGGTTGGGGTTTGGGTGAAAACATCTGAAATATGGTAGTGGGAAGGTGTAATGATATTGGGATTGGTGATCAAATATTAAATGTAATCAAAGATCGCCTTACAAGCGGCCAACATGGCCGACCCGAGTTCGATTCCTCCGCCCCTCTCGGAGAGCCCGGCAAGCTACCGAGAGTATTTGATATGCCAGACACAGTAACAACAAAGTCTCCAATGGAGACGTTACTGGGCCTGCTCAAGCATTGTGAACTACTTTATAAAAATAAAATTTAAAAAAAGAAATAAGAAAATTCTCAAATGAAAGGGAAAATTAGCCAAGCCACCAATTGATGCTGGTATAGTAAATAAAATTGACAAAAAAATAAGTAGCCTACAATGCTACAACTTGCAAAGGAAACATTTAAACCAACATTAAAATACAAAGAAGAACACAGCTACTGTGAACAATGGTACACCAACAAATCTAAACAAGATTGACTCAGGATAAAAATACATAAAATAAAACCAGAAATAAACAAATGGGCCTACATCTGAAAGCTTATGCATGGCAAAAAAAAATCAGACTTCTTAAAAATCCAAATCAGACTTTCTTAAAATTGAAACACTTCCTACGAAATGGGAGAAAACATTTGCAAACCATGCTTTTCGTAAAGGCTTAAATATTACATACACATAAAGCGTTATAAAGCTCAACCAGAAAAACTCAACAATTACATAAAATTGGAGATGAGCATCCATTTTCCGAAAATGGCTAAGAAAAGCCAGCAGACATCTGAAAAGATATTACTAGTCACTTGTTATCTAAGAAATGCAAAGCAAAAATTAAAAAGCAATGAATTTCAAGTCACAAGAATCAGAAAGATATATATATCTTAGCTAAATATATATCTAAAAATAACTGATATATATACATATATGTGTGTGAGTGTATATATATACATATATGTGTGTGTGTATATATATATATATATATATATATATATATATCTGGAAACAACCAGTACTGAGAAGGGGTGGTGTAAAAGGGGTGCTATTTCATTCACAGTCTGTGGGAACAACATTTGGCTGAACCTCTGTGGAAAAGTTTGGAAACTTCTCTAAAAGCAAGAATCACTCTATCACTGTCATCCTGTTGTTCAACAATTTACTTGATGAGCTCAATGAAGTCAGGTGCCAGCAATGTCTCCATTCATCCAAGCCCTGAGATTTTAGCAGCCTTTCCTTACTTGTCTTTCCCAATGATTGGAGGTTCTTTCAGGGTCAGGGAAATAAGACTCATTATTTTAATAATTTTGGCATATCGAATACACCATGAGTAGTTTGCCCGGCTGTCCAGTATGGGGAGAATACTCTCGGGAGATTGCTGGACTGTCTGAGATATATATATATATATATATATATATATATATATATAAATTCCCTCTATGATTTGTTACCTATTGTCTGAAACTATATATAAATATATATATTTATATATATAAATATATATATATATATATTTCCTCTATGATTTGTTACCTACTGTCTGAAACCCATCATATTGGTGCTGTAATTATAGAAAATGGGTAGGGATGTGGCCAGGAATATGTTCACTCAGATGTGAGGCTCGGCCCAAGTGTGTGGAAAGCGGCCTGGAGTTGGGTAGTGGAGCAAGAATATAGGTTCCAAAAGACCTAGTGATTTCACATTTGCATGTTCCCACCAAAACCCCTTAATAGAAAACTCAAAATGATATATGCACTCCTGTATTCACTGCAGTGCTAAGTACAATACTCAGAAAAACCCCAAATGGACACATAAACGGATAAAGTTGTAGTATAAACACAAACAACAGAACCCTACTCAGCTACAAGAAAAGGTAAAATCTTGCAGACTCCTGCAATTTGGATGGATGGAGGGCATCCTGACGAGCAAAATAATTCAGAGCAAGGACAAATACTGTATGATCTCAGCGTGCTATTTAAACAAAAGAAGGTAATTTAAAAATCCTAAATGAAGAGAAAGTCTTGACTTTTGATTACACTAAGAAATCCTCAGTCAAGGAAGAAGCAGACTGAAGGTGATCTGAGGACAATGGTGGGGAAAGGCACCCACGTCGAGAGTTACTGATGACAACATATATGACCTTAGTTGTGCCATGCACGTATAACATGCTGAAAACCACATGCCATGACCACTACATATGTGCCTATCTTTGCAAACACACCAACACTGGACCTTCACTCCTCAGGTACACAAAGCAACTTAAACTCCCGAAGTTGCTCATGGGGAAAATGAAGGACACCCTTCATTCTGTGTCCTTGGGAAAGAATTCATAAGAGCTTCCATGACTGGCTACTCCCAGGACAGAGTGGAAACGCTCAGTGAGCTGCTGCCTTGTCTGCCCAGTACACCGTCTTCCTTTCCTCTGGGATTTCTCAAGATTCTTTCCAATTGCATTTGCCCTTTCTCCAGCAGATATTTATCATCCTAACAAATTCTTTGTGGGATGAAGGAAACTGAATTAGTGTTGCCATAATACCAGAACCACCACTACCACAGGTCCCTCATATTTAATGGGTCACCATGTTCAGCTTGCTCTGCTGGGCCCAAAATTTCACTGGCTGCTTACTGAAGTAAACAACCTGAAATGCGTGTTTCTGCCACTTGGCCATCCTACTGGTTTCTTGGAACTGGTTATCACGATGCTTCAACTCAAACAGATCTGGGATGGCAGCATTACACCCATGTACTTGTGAGCTGACAATGGCTGGAACACTTCTACCTGTTCTCTGTAAATGAAGTGTCTGTGTCCAAAAGTACTACAGATAATGAACACACATTTTAAATATTTTAAGGCATTAAAATGTACAAAAATAAAGTTTCACTGTCAATTTTGTAAGCTAAACTGAGCCTTTACCTATCTTTGTTGATATTTGCTTTGTTCTTGCATCTCCTGCTAACCTGGCTATCAATTGCACAACAATTGGACGTCATATTATGATTGATCCATTATTTTAAGTCATGAAAACTGTTTCATTTATTAACGAGGGTATAGTGACGGAAACTAATTGCTGGTTCCTAAAACGTTTTGGGAAACAAAGGAAAAGCTTTTCTATGTATTCATTTTCTATTTGTGTTAGAGATTTTCCCCATTTACGACGGACCTGACTTTCTTCAAGTTCAAGGGCTAATGTTTTCAATAAGAAAAAACTTCGTTTGCTTTTGTATCATACAAAAAAGGTCCACAAAGTAGTAGGGTTAGTTTGCTTCTGCTGTTTTATTGCTGTTGTGTTTTGGGATTCTTTTGTTTTGGTTTTAAGCTACACTGACTGTGCTCAGTAATTGCTCTGCACTCAGGAATTACTCTGGCAGTACTCAGGGTACCATCTGGGATTACGGGGATGGAAGCCATATTGGTCATATGCAAGGCAATGGCCCTGCCCACTGCACTATCGCTCGGACCCCAAGTAGCAGTTTGAATGGTCCCAGGATTCCTTTACCTCCCTCGCGCTCAGCATCCGGATCCGGAAAGGACATGGCGCAGGTGTGCGGTGGTGCCCACAGCCTGGGGGAGATGCGCCCCTGCAGACAGCTGGACAGGGCCACACACCTCTCTGTTGAATCTGATAGAGGCATGGGTGCAAATATCCCAAAGGGGAATCATTACACCCATAGCCTGTAGGACGTTGGTGGTTGCAGACCCCGCGCGAAATGCAGGTGCGCATGCGTGTCCGTTACCTCTAACTGCTTAGAACTGACCCAGGACAGCCCCAGTGCGCGCGCACCTACGGGCCGTGGTGGGTGCAAACTTCCGCCAGTCACGCACGCACAAGAGCCTCCAGAATTATAGGTGGCTTTTCAGGACACAGCAAGGAAGCAAACATAAAGTCTTGCCTGAAGCCTGAGGACAAAGTTCAAGCTCAAAATCCATCTCATGAGAAATCCCTGGCTGAAAATCAAGTATAGTTTCTTCATAACAGAATTGGAAGTTTCAAGAAATTTCTCGAGTCCTCGTTCCCTGTGTCCAACATTGTTTGGGGAAGGATGTTCTTGATTTTGATAGAATTCTTATGACCTGGATATCCCTGTTGAACCAATGTACAGTGACATAGCAGCTGCTGGGAAGCATCCGGAGATTGGTGTCTGCAAAGGCAGCTTGCCACGCTGCTTAGGATGGAATGATCTGACGGCTACTGGCTGAGCAGGTCATTCCCTCCATAGAGGCCAAACAGTGCAATGAATGTTGTATTATAAATGCATATTCCCAAATCCTTTCAGACTGAGATTTTGGGGAGATCTTATAAATCGTTCCAAAACTAGACTGAAAAATTATTTTCTTATAAACACTGAAGAAAAGAGTGTAGAGGAAATTTGAATCAGGTTTTCCCAGCCACGGATGAAAATATGCAGAAGGTAACTTTGTTGCTGATCTGAACATTGAAGTCAGTTGCACTTCCATTCTGCTCCACTTCCTAATTCAGACCTCCCTATTCCATTCGCCACTGAATTGCCAGACACTGTAAGGATTTAGTTAGGGTCTGCAGAATTTCATGCTGTGGGGATGGAGTCTCCTGAAAAAGAGAGAAGCCGTTTGACGAATATAAAAAAAATCACTACACATGCCAGCTGGTAGAACATACATGTGCTTTTAACCAGAGTGGAAACCAATAGTGAGTTCATAAAAAATGAGATTCTTTGGGGTTTCAGTACATAGTACATATCTAGAATTATGTTAACAACAGAAAACTACTTTGGTGTGGGAGAGAATTGTACTGACCAGAGAAAGTAGAAGGGAACACCCAGCACTGCATTAAACACACATCATTGACTTTTGTCAAAGCTTAGCTTTGAACCATTAAAAATATTCCTCGATTCAACGTTTTATTTAGGAGGCAAATCATCCATAAAATATATTGCAAATACAAAGAAAGTAAGTTTGAGTTTGGAAGCTGTTCCAACTTGAGGTTTCGTGGCTATTCTACGAAGGATAAGAGCTTCCAGTAGAACAAAACTTTGAAAAAGCTAGTCAAACATGTTAGACAAATCTACATTACTTTCAGTCCTAGGGACTGGACCCTAAGAAGGATCAGCAAAACAAACAAACAAAAAAGCAAAACCCACAGCATTTGCTGAGGAAAACTCCGTTCAAATTGTGACCTACAGGGGTTCACAGGTCACTAATGACTGAATTTTCCAAAGAAAGAGTAGACTCTGTTGAAGGAGGTCATCAGGGAGAGAGGAAGGAGAAAGATTTGAGGGGCACACAACTAGACTGGTGGATAAAGTATTGAGATACAGCGAAGACCATGCCAACCTGTGTGCTGAGAATTGGGAAACTGTCTAAATTGCTGGAAGAGGCCATGTGAGCTGTGCTGCCACTGACAAGTTTGAAGGAAAGTTCTTGTTCTGATCCTCCAATGAGATCCCTTCATGGAATGTTGCCCCAGCCAGGCCCTCCTGGCCCTCCCCCTGTACCATCTCCCTCTCACTCCTCCTCCCTCCTGTCCGCAGTGTCTCCTGTGCTGCTCCCAGAGATGACCATGAATCTTGGGGTCTTCGGCTCTGCTTTCAGGGTCTCGCCCTTTCTCAATCCAGGGCTCCCCCAGCCACCACCCTGGGAACCGATCCAGATGCCCCCTCTGGTGACCTCGGCCATTGCTCCTGGCAACCCTCTGGTGCTGTCACCTTTCCCCATGATGCCTGTGGTGGCAGGAGCTGCTGGCCATGGACCCCATGTCCCTGGACCTTGCAAGGTCATCATCTAGGTCAGCCCTGAGGCAGCGCTTGTGGAGTCAGCCCAGAACCAGCCTGTCATCCTGACACAGGCTCCACTCAACTGTGGGGCCGCAGAGGCTCCATCTTCCATGGCCGGTCATCCTGCACCCCTCTACTTGGTATTGTCTGTGCTGGAGACCGTTATTCCAACTCCAGCTACTATTGTCACCCAGGCTGGAACGAGAGACCATCCTCCTCAGGTTCCACTGCCAGTGGCCCAGGTGGCTCCCATCATGCTCCCATGCAGCGGTGGACCACACTCCCAGTGGGTTTGTGGGTAGAGTGGTCTGGCCACCACCCGAAACCAGGCATTGCCAAAAACCTCCAGCAGTCCCAATAGCGTCTATGAGAACTTCCGGCGCTGGCAGAGCTTCAAGGCCCTGACCCGGCAGTACATTCCTCAGACTCTGGACACTGAGGCCCTTTCCTGCTTCCTTATGTGAGTCCCTCAGGTGATCTAGAACTAATGGTAGCTTCCCAGAAGGTACTGGTGTGACCCCCAGCGTAGGGTCCATGGGAGAGAATGTCCTCAGGAATGCCATCCCAGAGTTCTGGCTCAAAAGCCTGTAGTGACCAGCCATGCCTTAAAGCCTCAGCTCAGTCCCCTATCAGGGTTGGTCCTGACCTATGGAATGAAGGACAGACATTCTGTTCCTAAGACCAGACACAGCACAGATGCACCAAGGTTCAGACAGGCATGACTGCTCGGCCTCGGCGTCTCATGACTTATCCCCAGAGCTGAGGCTTGACACTAGAATAGCCACCAGTCTGGGGTGTAGGAGGCGAGTCAACTCTGGGAGGGGAGGGGAGACCAGGCCGTCATCGGGGGTCAAGGAATGGGTGTGGGGCAGCGGGGGCTCCCACCAGACGCAGACCCTGACCAAGCCTGTCTTTGCAGCCCAGGGCTGCGCACCTTGGCCTGCCTGAAGCCCACCATGGGCCTGGAGGAAGGCCTGCGCCGTGCCTTGCGGGAATGGCATGGCACGAGCAACTTTGACCGCATAATCTACTACGACGTGGCTGCCAAGTGAGTCAGTTCTGGGCAGTGAGTGGGAGTTGGGGCTGGCTGCGAGCCGGGGCTTCAGGGGCTACTCCCAGATGGCCAGGGGGGCCCTGGTATCCCCAGAAGGCCCGTCCCCTGCAGAAACTTGTCCTACCCGGGGCTGGGACAATTCTGCCCACCATGCTCTGGGGCTCCTGACCACAGTCTAAGGGTCACAGTCCCTTATTTTCTATGACCCTCAAAGGGCTGATATGGGGAATCACTGGAGGTGCTGGGGTTTGTGCCCATCCATTCTCCATCCTCCCGAGGGCTTTTCCATGAGCATCCCCTGTCCTGCCTCATCCCACGTGCTCCAAGCCAACCCGACTCAGTGGGGCCTGTACTCCCCACACCAGGTTCATGGAGTTTGAGGCTGAGGAAGAAACGGAGGCACAGAAGCTGCAGTCGAAGAATGGAGTGCAGGGCAAGCCACCCCCTGCCCCACCCAGGCCTGAGCCTCAGGGTGCTACAGGTCAACCACTAGGCCAGCAGCCAGATACAGACCCTGTTCCCCAGCTAATGGTCACAGGCCTGGGAAGGCCCTAGGGTTCCTGCCCTTCCAGGGAGCCTTCACTCTCCCATGTACCCCTAGGCCTATGCTCAGCGGCTCCCTGTCCCTGGCTTTCTCCCTCTTCCTGCACACCCCATGCTGCCTGAGGGTGTCGGACTCACTTTTGAAGTGGGGTTGGAGACCCTGGGGACACTGTGGGCCTCTCCTCCCATTGAGGTTATCCTCATCCCTCACGCAGTCACGGGATTATAGTACAACAGATGTAGGCACTCACCTGACCCAGTCCACAGGTACCCATCCGCAACTCTGTGCTCAGTGCTATGTGCCTGAGGGCATGGACCTGGGTTCCCTCACATCCCTCTCTTCTTCCTTCCTCCTCAGCCTGTGTCCCTAAGAAGGCCGTAACCCGAGCTCCGGCAGCCCAACCCAAGACACACAAACCACAGCGGGCCCCCAAGACCAAGGCCCCCAAGGAGATCCCCCCTGAGGCCGTGCAGGAGTACATGGACATCATGGACGAGCTGCTGAAGGCCCCCGACACAGTCAGGAGGGCACCCCTCGGGTGACGGGCAGTGGGCACGAAGGAGCAGCAGGAGGAGGCCAGAACCTGCCCTAAGCCGTGACTCCTGAGCTACGTGGACGAGCTGTGCTCCCAGGAGGCCTTTGTCACCAAGGTGGGGGACTGGGCTCTGCTGTGGGGTGGGGAGGGCGCAGGACTGCTTCTGTCCAGGGCTTGGTAGTGACGTGTGCTCTTTGCTTTGAGACCACCTGTGCTTGCATTTTTCTACTTGTGTTTGTGTGCATATGTTCACGTGTGTCTCTCTGTACAAACATTGGCCCTTGTTTGTGAATTTCTGGGTTTGGCCGATGTGTGAACATCTCTGTGTGTCTCCATTTGTGTGTACTGTGTGAGCTCTGTGCAGAAACGTAAGAGGATACATGTACATGTTCCTAGAGGTCGAAGAGTGTGTGTCTTTGTGTCATGTGTGTATATGCATCCATGTGTATTTACATGTGCTTCTCTGTGAGAGTAGGTGAATAGTCCATGTGCCTTTGTGAGTGCGGATTGTATGGGCCTGTGTGTGTGAGAGTGTGAGCGCTCCCGGCTTGTGTCTGTGTGAGAATTTGTGCAGCCGTCCAAGCCCCTGCACTGTGTTGGGAACGGGTGTGTTTGCTTCCTCATTCCCATTGGTCCTTATGAGGACCCTCACTTCCGCTTCCCCCTTCCAGGTCGAGGCGGTCATTCATCCCAGCTTCCTGGAGCACCTGCTCTCCCCAGAATCCCAGCTGGATCTCCTGGCCCTGGTTGAGGAGTTGGAGGAGGAGGAAGGTCTCACCCACACACAGGTGAGGCAGATGCGTCTCTGGGGTCCATGCAGGGCCCAGGGGAAAAAATGTGAGGGTTTCCTGCAAGGCAGTGGGCAGCTACCCAGGGCAAGGTCCTTAATCTTTCCTTGTCTGTCCCGTCTCGACTTCTGGAACTGAGCATGGTGTCCTGAAACTGCAGTTTTCTTTATCCCTGATAGTTCAGGATCTATATTGCCTTTGGTGCTCTGTTACTTTCTGCCTATTTGGAGACAGTTCAAAATCACAGGTAGTTCCTGTCAGGAATGGTTTTTTTTTTTTTGGTACGCAAAATAATTTTTTAAATTTTATTTTCATAAAGTTATTCACAATAATGGATTACATTCAATATTTCAATCCCACCACCATTACACCATCCCAACACCATTATTTCTAAGCTTACCACCACCACCTCTCAAGCGTGCCTAAGAGACTGATACTTTATTTTGTATAGCTTATTATGAATAGCATGAGAAGTCACATGGCCACAAAAGTGGCTGCACGCCCTGGAATTCTAAAATATTAAATAATTAGTGTCCGAAGAAATCTCTGCAGCTGCTTCTGGATTCTGAGATTCATTTTTGAGTCTCTGGATCATGACCATTACTGAGCTTAAATGGCACAAGGAGAAAGGCAGTTCATGGGCGTGATAAAGAGGCTAGGAGATGGGAAGGAGCAGCTGTCCCTGATCCCTTGAGGACTAGAGTCAGCAGTCACTGGTCTCACATACCTGGGTTTTCCATTGGGCTCTGGATTCGTAAGGGGCAGGTGGAAGTACAACACCTGCCCCTGTCTGAGGAAACCCGGTGAAATCGGCCTGGTGCAAGATCAGGAGAAATCGCTTCAGCAAGCTTCCTGGTTCCGAGATTCATTTCTTGTTGGGAATGTTTTAGGGGAAACTTGAGGCTCCTCCACAGCACCGGAAGCGTCTGGTGTGAAGTGGCTCAACATGCCTGATCATGCATTTGGTCCCTAGAAGCAAGAACAGTTCCTGGGCACCACACCAGTTTTGTTCTACTCTCTCTAAAACTGTGATCAGTGTGGTAGAAATGAAGTATGTCCAGACTCTGTGGCACAGCTGAAACAAGGTGGTCAGACCTTTCTACTGTTCCTGCATGCTCCCTTATGGGCACACAAAGTCCAGCATCCAGACTTCAGAGCAGATCAGCTGCCCTGTAGGGGACCCAGATACAGCAGCGGGGCCTGTGCTCATTCCCATAGACTAGACCATAAACTCCAGGTTGTTCCTATTGGCGAGCTCCTTGACACCTGGCCCCACCCCAGCAAGCGCTGGGAGTTTAAACAACACTGACCTGTCTGGAGAAAGCTCTGCTCTCCACTGGGGAGCACTGAGGAAGCCCAGCAGTCACAGTCAGGGAGCTGAGGGGTCCCTGGGCTCTTCCTCCTCCATGGAGCAGACCCTAGAGGGGCAGCCGAGCTGTGGAGCTGGGTTGGATGGAGGAGACTCTGGGGTGGTGGTGCTGATAAAGGACCTGAAAAGTTGGATCAAGCATCTGGAAAGCCCTGGGGACCTGGCTTTTACCTGTTAGAGCAGGGATGGCAGCTTGCTGAGACCAGCTCTTCATTCCTCTGAAGTGGGACGGGAGTGAGGGTGGAAAAGGGTCTATCTGGGGTTTGGGAGGTATTAACACAGTCTGCTCCCAAGAAAATGCACATCACAAAATCCCTGGAGAGGGGACCATGTTTTATGTGACCAGGATAAAGATTGAGGGGTGCATTTTCATGGGATAGGTGGAAAACAAAGGTCTCATTATCAGGCCTTGAGGATCCTGGAGCCCCAGAAGAGTCTCGCTGTTTGTGTCAAGTTCTTGGGATTGGGTTGTGTCAGACTAAAGCCATCCCAGAGCACATACAGGCACACCTGTGGCCGTGCCTGGAAAACACTTGCAGGTGTTCCTTGCATTGTTGGTGCTTCGACAGGCTTTGGTGCCCTCTTTGCCCAGGTCCTGTTCTCTCTGTATGTGTTGTCTCCAAAAGGGGCCACCTGGGATAGGCTCCGGAAACGGCAGCAGTCTCTGCACTGGCCAAAGGGCCATGTTCCAAACCCCACAGTTGGAACAGCTCTGGTGAGGGTCCAAACTGCACATCCAGTTGTGGGCTAGGTAAGGGCTCAGGCACTGGATCATGGAAGGGAAAACAAAACCCGCACCAGAGCTAGGTGAGAAGAGTTTCTGCAAACCTGTGTAGGCAGGTTCAAGCTGTGCAGGGGCTAGGGACTTACATGAGGAGATAGTCCACAACTCTGGGCCAGAGGGCTCAGGACAGGGATAGCACAGGGGCAGGTCCAAAGTCAAGGAGGGCTCAGGAGAGAGCTGAGTCCAGTGGGAAGGATGGGATTAGAGAGGTCATATTTTAGGGGTCAGAGGTCAGAGGGGTGCAGCCAGGGCTGAAGCCACTCTGGCCATGGGCATGGAGACTGGAAACCCCTGGCAGGAAAAACCAGCCCCGCAGCCCTTGGCTCAGCAGGTGCTTGGGGCACCCGGGGCTCAGGTGAGCAGATGGGCTGTGGGCGGGGAACAGCCGGGCTGGACTGGCCCATCAGTCTCCTCTTTTCTCCTCTCTGTGTTCCCCAGTCTTCGAGCGGGCAGCCGGCCACGGCGTCCTTACAGTTGGTGCACCCGGAACACCCTGTCCAGGTCACATGGCCCACTGCCCCTCCCGGAGACAGTGGGGAGGTGGAGGCAGGACACTAATACAGCCCCGCACACAAAGCTAGTGTCTGGGCCGGGGGTGGGGGTGAGGGTTGCTGAGGGCATGGGTTTTTCCGGGATGCAGCTGTGACCAGCTGTGGCCACCTTATCCCTTCCGCGGCTTCCCACGGAGCTTGCTCACTGTGTGCTTTGCTGTCCACGTTCCTGTTGCCCAGGCAGCAGACAGGGATATCAGACACCAAGATGCCCTCTCACTCTGGGACTGGTTGACCCCTGCTTCTGCTTTCCCACTGAGAAGTGGTCAAGGGTCTACTGGAGAGGAAATGGGGACCTCCTGTTTACCACATGGCATCGGGATGGTCATCACAGTGTGCGGGAAGCCCGAGGGGTATGGATGATCTCTGGTGGCCACGAGGCTGTGGAAGGCCAGTGGCCATGGCAGGCCAGCCTGCAGTACCAGAGCATTCATCCCTGTGGAGCTGTGCTCATTCATTCCCACTGGGTGTTCTCTACCGCCCCCTGCTTTACAAAGTGAGTTGTTTCTCAGGTCCTAGAGCCAGGCTGGCAGTGGGAGAGGGTTAAAATATTAGAGCCCCTGCATCTTCAAGGCTGTGTGCTGGGACAATCTGTGTCCTTCTAGTCCAAGTCTTTCTGCCTGTGACCTGTCCTCTCCTGTATTGTCCTCTCTCCTCACCTGATTTTGCTCATCTTCTTATCCTCATCCCTGTGCCTTACCCTGAAACAGGTCTGCCCCTGAGACGGCAGTGTTCATCCTGCCTCCCAGGTGCAATGCCAGCTGGCTCTGTGTCACCTCACACGACGGTTTCTCTCAATGTCCCTGCAATCCTGGTTGTCAGAGGGAGGCTGGAACCTGGGATGTAGTGGCAGATGCTGGTATTCTGTACGTCTCTGGCCTGGGGTCTCTGCTCACCACATGTCTATTGGTCAGCTGCATGGACACTAGATATGGAGTCCCTGACCTTGAAGAAGAACAGAGCTGCTCTCTGTTCTGGGTCTGGTTGGGTGTTCCCAGTGGTTTGGGGGGGCAGTAACCAGGAGCTGGATCTTTGGTACGTACAGAGGCCCACAAGCACCTGCTCTGTGCTGTGTACCACTGGAGACCCACTGTGGATAAGGTTGGCTTGACCCACCTCACTGTGTCTCCATTTAGTCAGAGAAGAAGTTCCCCCTGTGGGTGAGCAGGGCTGACACCATTGGAGTGGAGAACTCAGATGGGCAGGCTCCAGTGGGCATGGGTCAGTTTGTGGATGCGAGAGTTTGGTCACCGGCTTTGTGGGAAGGAATTTCCAGGTGAGTGAGTGGGAAGGTGGAATGTTTCGTCCCTCATGGTCAGAACACAGGACATCCTGCACGCATGGTCTCCTTTGACCAATGATTTTGTGCAGTTTCAGAACAGGTGAGTACCAAGAAGGAGTGAAAGAAAGGAGTGGTGCGAGAGCAGTTTGGTCATAAGGCGGGTCAAGAGCCAAGATGGAGCCAGGGCGCTCTGCATGTACCCAAGGAAGGTCAGGATTGTCCAGCTCCATGGGACCTGCATCCCTCCGTGATCCTTTCCAATAGTGGGTGTGTGCTGACTTGTGATTAAAACCGCCCTGATTGCTAGAGAGAAGGTCTGACAGAAAGGGAGGGTTCTGTGCGGTGGTGCAGACAAGGCAGTGCTGGGGGTCAGATGATGGTGGAGAGGCACAAGCTGCCATATGCAGAAGATGATGACTGTCACCTTCCCTCCTGCAGGAAGTCTCATGCCCCTGAGGATTACTGGGTGTGTTGGGGAAGTACCCAGCTCTACCAGGACACCCAATAGGCCAGGAGCGTGGCTGTGAGCTGCATTATCATCCATCCAGACTTTTAGAAGCTCCACCATTTTGCAGCGGTGTTACAACTGCACCAACCTGTGAACTTCAGCTCCTATATCATCCCTGTCTGCATTCAAACCGCTGTCATGGAGCTGCTTCTTGGCACATCTTGTTGGATAAGTGCCTGGGGAAAGCTTACTGAGGACAGTGAGTGGTTATGGTGTGGGTGTGAATGGGAATAGGATTCTAGCTCATCAAAATCTCTAGTTAGCGTGGAGGCCTACGGACCTTGTGCTTCTGTGCCTTATTTCCTGAGAACTGGACTCTTCTCATTCCTCTTGTGAAAAATGTATCCTTCTGAAAGGAGGACAAGTTACTTCAAGTTACTCAGGTCGAAGACACTGAAGTTCTGGGTCCTTTGCTTTGGGGAGTTAGGAATCTGGAAATTAAAGTTTCTCTGTCTTGGGTGTAAAAACTTAACTAATAAGTGAATTGATTTAGGGTTTCTCAAAAATGCTGTTTAGGTGGCCTGAGAACTCCTCTCAGTGATGTATGGCCCAACTTCTCAGTTTGAGGATCCAGTGTTGTTAGGTTCTGCAGTGACAGGGTTAACCAGGCCACCTCAGTGAAAACTGGGGGAAACCTCTAGGCCACATCTGGTTGTGCTCAAGGGCCTGTAGGGCTTTATCTTGATGCTCAAGGAACATGTCATGCCAGAGATATAACTAGCAACGATTTTGGGAGAAGTATGTATTTCACACTTCTGTTCTCTTCTAGCCCCTTGGTTCTAGTATTTCAATTTGATGTAGATCAGACATGACTTTATCAACTCAATTTGTCTGAGTATTCCTCTTTCTACTGTGAAATACCTTAATTTTTCCATGGCCATAGAAGGAACATGTAAAAGTAAGAAAAAAGCTCTTGGAGAACCTCGGGGAAGAACGATGAAGACCTAAAATCATCTCAGTTCCATCACCTAAGTTTTGTTCTTCTCCTCACCTGTGTCTCCTATCTGCATCTTGGATTTGTCAGGTGAATGGTGTAATAGGGTGAATACAGGGTAAAACTTTGTGGAGGTTTTCAGTGAAATGAGAAGTATAAAAATTTGCATAAACATGAACTTGTTCAGAGAAGTGTGTTTATACCTTAGTGAAATATTGATGCATAATAATTAGGGAAAAGGAAATATTTATTTGCCTTTTAAATTTTTTATATTTATAAAGTTGTTCACAATAATTTATTACATTAAATATTTCAACACCAATCCCACCACCATGTACCTTCCCGCCACCATTATTTTGAATTATATCTTTAACTTTATATTTTTATATCTTTATATCTTTATGGGCTGGAGCGATATCACAGCGGGTAGGGTGTTTGCCTTGCACACAGCCAATATGGCCGACCCGAGTTTGATTCCTCTGCCCCTCTCAGAGAGCCCGGTAAGCTACCTAAAGTCTCTTGCCCGCATGGCAAAGCCTGGAAAGCTTCCTGTGACGTATTCGATATGCCAAACACAGTAACATGTTTCACAATGAAGGCATTACTTGGCCCGCTCGAGCAAATCGAAGAACAACTGGAGGGCCGTGGACCATGATATCTTTATATTTCTCTTTCTTTTTTTCTGTCTGTCTGTCTTTTTCTCTTTTGGTCTCACCCAGCAATGCTCAGGGGGTTGCTACTGGCTCTGCATTCAGGAATTATTTCTTGGGATGCTCAGGGGACCATATGGGATGCTGGGAATTGAACTTGGGTCAGTCGCATGCAAGACAAACGCTTTACCTGCTGTGCTATTGCTCCAGCTCCCCAACTGCCTTTATTTCTAAAGTCATTATTTGGTACACTGCTTCTCTTCAAAGGTGCTACAGGCATTTCAGACAGACCATATCTTACGGAAATGGGGTACAAAAGCATTCCAGATTCTTGCCTGAATCAGTGGCAGGAACACTTCCTTCCTCGTAACCAGCCCCCAACTATACATGCACATGCACGCACACACACACACACACACACACAAACACACACACATGCTCACAGACACACTCATACTCTCACTCAGTCATACAAGCTTATACTGCGTTTGTCTTGAGGTCCAGGAGCATGCCACAGACTTATCATTAGTCAGCCTATAGAATTTCAGACAATCAGCTTCTGACTTTTATGGGCTTAGCTGTGACCAGGTGGCCTCACCTCCAGTGCTCCCATACCAGCCCGCCATCACAAACATCCTTCTGCCCATTACTTCCTCTCCCCTTCTCTTTTCTCTCTAGAAACTTCTTTGTTTTCACTGGGTCTGCAAGTTAGAGTTGTCATTTCTTCGTGATTGCTTGCCTTAGGAAATCACTTTTACATTTGAGCAAAATCTGTTAATTGTCTTTGGATAACTAATTAGTAGTGGTACTTTAGAATCATATGGAGTTTCTGTATTAATTTTTTAAGGACTGCATATCGTTATCCCTAGCAACTACAATAATTTCATTCCCAGTACCAGAGCCCTTTTCTCCACATCCTTGCCAACAATCATTTCTTCTTCAACCATTTTCCCAACTATGAGCCATTTCCCTAGTTATAAGTAATTTTGAATTTCTTAACGTGTCTGTGCGCCATCTATGAGGAAGTGTCTGTTTATGTCTTTTGAATAATTTTTATTGTGATTTTTTCTGTTTTTTGGTTATATGAGTTAATATATTCTGGTTATTAATCCTTCGTTAGGCATGATGATCAAACAGCTTTTGCCTATTGCTCAGTTGCTTTTATTTGTTTGTTTGTTTATTTGTGTCCATTGTAGTTTCCTTTTCTTTGTAAATGCGTTTTAGTTTTATGTTGTCCCATTCTATTGGATAACATTGGGTGTCCTTGCTCCTCCTGCAGAGAGATTAGGTTTTTTGAGCTGCTCCCACAACAGTGCCCCTGAGGCATACCCAATTCCATCAAGCACCAATAATCCTATATTACTTTTCTCTTTCCTTCATGCCATTTGCAAGGATTATTTAGCAATGTCCATTTTGTATAGACACAGAAAGACAGTTGATGGCTATGCTTTGTAACATGGAAGTTAATTGGCTCCAAAATAATATTTACTCCTGGTCATCCATATTTACTTGACTTAAGCCTCAGTTTCACTTGGTTCCTAGCTCTCCAAAAGCAGGATCCTGACGAAGGGACTGGATGGGCCCAGGGTAAGCTGAAAACTACCCTGGCATTGGAAAGAGACAGGCTAAGTGTATGAAGTATAATAAGTTAAGAGCATCATCAGGGAAAAGACTCTGTCATGACCCAAGAAGAAGTTACTGAATAAGGACCCTGCTGAGGTTAGGATCAACTAGCCTGGCCTGAGGACTGTGGTTTGGAATATATAGCAAGATGTCCCAGGAAGATTCAACCTTTAAGCTTAATATAGTTCTTACTGTGTTCATACAAAACTGACTAGAAATTTTATAAGAAGTTACTATGGTTGTTTAAATGGATTACTTACTAGCTGAGGAAAGGAGAAAGCAATACACCCTAAATGCAATCCCGCCCTTGTACAGATCTCCTAGTAATCTGGAGTGCTCCTAGTTATCTGGAGTGCTGAACCCTCAGATGAGATTTTGTCCTTGAGTTAATCTCCTAGAACATCCCCTGAATGACTAGCTTTATCTCTGTTTGATGTTCTGATATTGTTCAACCCCACCTATGTGTATCCCCATCCTTCATGATTTCTATATTACTATACTGTAAGTGGAAAGAAGGGTCTAGGAGGATGACAAGGAATCCAAGGACGATGACTGGAAGTATAGGACTTTGAGATCTATGAGGAGACTAGTATGATGGAACTATGATAACTGGGACTACGAGCAAAAGTACAACGATGGTTTTGCAGTAAGGAGAGAGATCAGACTACATTGGGGAGGAGAGAGAAACTGGCTACTGACAATTCTGGGGTCCAGTTCCCCTGTTCCTTCAATCCTTTCTCCATCTCTTGCTGTCATCTAGCCTGAAAGGTGGCTCTCGGCCACCAAACACTTGAGTCCCACATGTGTGCCCACTCCTTTATTTGGAAACTCACACCATTCATGTATTCTTGATTGCTTTTCCCTCCCCATTGGAGATGTGTCTGAATGTATCCCTAATGTTGAAATCCCAGAATATAGACCCCTAACTTTTCTTCTGTGTGTTTTATGACTTTATAGACAATATTTCTCTGTATGTGTTTCTCTGTGTGTTTGGGCCATTTCTCAGAAATTTCATGGAAATTTCTGACTCTGGGGGTGAGGGTTTCACTCCTTTAGCTTTAAGGGGACCTGCAGTGTTGGATAGTGACCTTTACTCCTGCATGCAGAACATATGCTCAGCACTTTGACCCAACTATCTCTCTGACCCAAGATCCTTATGTCCAGGCAATATCTTCAGACAGTTATCCCTGCCCCATGCTCTATATGATTTAGTGTCCACACAACTTTATGAGGGTTTGCTGTAAGACTTCAATGCATCATGGTATGAAAAGTTAGTGGATACAATTTCTATCTTCCTGATTTTATTGAGGTGTGTTTTGGGACCCAGCACATAGTCTATCTTGGAAAATGTTCCATGTGCACATTTGCAGAAAAGAATGTGTATTTACATTTTGGGGGATGGAAAGGCCTGTATACATCTATTAGCCCTCTCTCTTTCATTTCTTCCTTCAAAGCCTTTCTTCAAAGCCATTCTTCCTCCAAAGGCATTCTTCCATGTCTTCCTTCTGAGTTTTAATCTTGTTGATCTACCCAGAGGTGATAAGATGGTGTTGAATTCTCTAGCTACTATTGTTTTGCTACCAATATCCTCCTTTAAGTTTCCAAGAAGTTCTTTTAAGTGTTTTGGTGGTCCCTCATTGGATGCGTATATGTTTAGGAGCATGATTTTATTCCTGCTGTACATATTCCTTGATTATTAAAAAAATGGCCTTTGTTGTCCCCTAAAATCTTTTTCAGCCTAAAATCTTTGTTGTTGGATATTAGTATGGCCAACCTGGATTCTTTGAGGGAGTTGTTTGCTTGAAGGATTGTTTTCTATCTTTTGACTTTGAGTTTGTGTTTGCACTGGCTGTTCAGATACGTTTCCTGTAGGTAGCAGAATGTTTGGTTCAGTTTCTTAATTCATTTTGCCACTCTGTGTCTCTTAGTTGACATTGAGAAAGATTATTGTATGGGGTTTTGTGCCATCTTTCTGTAGAGGTCTGTTGTGCTTGTAGGGATTTGTCTTGTCTTACAGTAGCCCCTTTAGTTCTTCTTTTAAGATTGGTTTTGAGTCTACGAAGTTCCTGAGTTGTTGTTTATTCATGAAATAGTGCATTATTCCTTTGAGTATCATTTTCCTCCTTTCCTGAGGGGCTTGAATTTTGGTATCAGATAAATAAATTCTCCCTATAATTTCATCTCCCTACTGAATTTTCTTCACATTATTTTCTAGGTTTAGCTCTAAAATAATCCTTTTTATTTTACTTACCTTTTTATCTCTGAACTAAATATATTCTCCTGTATTTTTGTTGTCTAAAGGTATTAATGCGATGGCAGAGGAGTACTGGAAGCCAGGTGGGAGGGTAACAGGGAAGATGGTGGGTCTGTCATTGGATGGTGGAAAGGGAAGATATATTGGCTGATCGGGGATTTCTATGAGAATGATGGGAGAATGGATGGATAGATGGACAAAGGTGAATGAATAACCAGGGGATAGGAGGGTGTGTGAGTGAATGTACACGAGGAGAGAGAGGCCAACGGAAGGGTGACTGCTGATCTGGAAGGACGGGAAAAAACTGACTCATGGAGAAAGAATGGATCTTGAAAGGGGAGTTGTGCTGGTGATTGGTTCTGCTCTGTGTGTTGCATGCATTGGTGGGGGAATTTGACATTTTTTTGTGTTTAATAATAGGGTTGGGTATTTGTTTATGGGAGAGAGATGAACAAAGTAAGATAAGTTAGGAGGCATAGGGAATCAGGAGGAGGATTTTCTTGCTGGTGGGTAGGGGGCTGAGGCGGTGCTGAGGCTCAGCTGGGCTGAGAAATCTTGTTCTTTGGGAATGCTAGAGAGTGGCAGAGTGAGGTGGGGGTAACTGAAATGCCGAAAGCCTCCTCTGTCCTTTAAGAGCCGGAGACTGGTAGTGAGTTGGAGGCTACAAGGACTCCTGGTGGGATTTTTAGGGAAAACGATGATTGTCACATTCCCACTCTCCAAGATTAGCCCAGCTCTCAGGCACCAGGGAAACTGTGACAGCTCACCTCAAAATAGGTGACTAATATAGTGGAACTGTGTTATGATTTTTGGGTCACACCCAGCGATGAATAGGGTTGGGTAGCCAGGGGTTACTCCTGGCTCATGCACTCAGGAATTACTCCTGGCAGTGTTCAAGGGACCATATGGGATGTGGGAATCAAACCCAGATTGGCCACATGCCAGGCAAATGCCCTACCCGCTATACTATCGATCCAGCCCCTAGAAATGCATTATGATGTCGCTGGAAGTAAAAGTCTGAAATCGAGGTACAGCCTCTGATTCCTTTGGATGGTGTATGGCACATGGTCGCCTTGGCTATTCCAGCTTCCAGATGCTGGACCCATTCCTGGCCCAGTACCCCTTCTGGCATACTCAGGGAACAAATCTGAGTCTTCCTCTGTCACCAGATCTGTTCTCTCACCTAAATCTCCTGCCTCCTTCAGCTGAAGGACGCTTACAGAGTGGAGTATCCTGAGTGGCAAGGGAAGAGAATCTGGGGGAGAGGAACTGGCTGGGGAGAGGGGACTGGAGCCATGGCTGGGGTGGGCAATGGACCCTCTGGTGCTGGTGTGGTGGAGGGACACTGTCCATGGACCGCTACCACTCTAGCAGTGGGCAGTGCTGAAAGGAGGTAAAGGGATACGCATGATACCCTTTCAGTAACAGTATTGCAAACCATACTGCCTAAAAATGAAATGAGAGGGGGTGGGGGTAGAGAGACAGACAGACAGACAGACATGCGCTCTGGTCTGGTGTGTAGGACACTGTGTCCATGGTCCCCTATCACTGTAGCAGTGGACAGTGAGCAGTGGGTAGTGGGTGCTCTGGTGCTGGTGTGTAGGACTCTGTGTCTATGGGCCCCTATCACTATAGCAGAGGGCAGTGGGCACTCTGGTGCTGGTGTGCTAGAGGGACACTTTATCCATGGAACCCTATCGCAATAGCATTAGAAATCATGGTACCAAATATTTTAGAAATATAAAGAATTGCTCATGGCGCCCCCAGATCTCCTGAGCATCATATGGGTAGTCTCCCCAACCCCAAGAGAGGAACCAGTCCAGTGGTTGCACATGCATACTGAGGGGCGCAAAGGCCATGTGCTGCCAGACACACGCCCAGCCCAGCACCACTGCCAGCGGGTGTCCTGTCCTCTTGCAGGCCCAGCAGCCAACATAGCCTTCCTGGGGAACATAGCCGAGGTGCCCCGGGCCTCTGCCCAGGCCCAGCACCCACAGAGGGGCAGTCCTGTATGGGGCAGAAGACAGGCACCTTCTGAGGCAATAAGGCCCCAGGAGGCTCCAGATGTCTCCCAGGGTTTAGCAGCAGTGTAGGGTAAACTCACAGGGTTGGTCCCCGGCACAGTGTACGTTCACTGGAGCATTCAAGAGTGACTCCTCAGTACAGAGCCAAGAGGAGCCCAAGCACTTCTGGGTGTGACTCAACTGCCCCCAAATTGTTTTAATATTTCTTTGTTTTAATATTGCTTTGGGGGTATATGTTATTCACTTCCATCTCCACTAATGTGTCCAAACACCAACTGCCACTGATTTTTATCATGTCTAGTCTGTCCCTTCCCTCTCTATAATGTAATTTTATATAAATTTAAATTCACTAAATATTTTAAGAAACACATTTTATGCTTAACTTTTCATAAATAGTAGCACTATAGCACTGTCCTCCCGTTGTTCATCGATTGGCTTGAGCGGGCACTAGTAATGACTCACAACAAATTGTGAGGCTTGTTGTTACTGTTTTTGGCATTTTGAATACAGCACGGGTAGCTTGGCAGGCTATGCCATGCAGGCGAGATACTCTCGGTAGCTTGCCGGGTTCTCCTAGAGGGGCAGAGGAATCGAACCTAGGTCGCCCGCATGCAAGGCAAACACCCTACCCGCTGTGCTATCGCTCCAGCCCTCATTAATAGTAATAAGTGCAAATAATTAAAATGTTTAACACTGAAGAGTTGTTTTCCTACTCTTTCTCAATTATTAGAGTTGTAAGTAGTTTTGAAAAACTACGTAGTAGTCTAATTCCCTGAGAATCTATAAGATCCTGAGTTTCAAATATCTTGTCACTGAAAATAAAGAATGGCTTTCAGACACCGGTTCTACAGGTACCTGGACCATCACGATCACAATCACCATCAGCCTGTTGTTTGTCGATTGCCTTGAGCAGGCACCAGTAATGTCTCCTTTCTAGCCATGAGATTTTAAAAAGCCATATTCTGTGCTCTTTCAGGGGTAGGAGAATGAGACCTATCTTTTTTCTGGTATTTGGCATATTGAGTATGACACGGGAAGTTTGCCAGACTCTACCATGTGAGCAGGACACCCTCAGTTGCCTGCTCGGTTCTCCAAAGTAAGAACGAGACAATAAGTTTAGTGGCCACGTGCTTCCAGGAGCTGGGTTTTTATAGTCTCTGGGTCTTAGCCATTGATGTTTTTTCATACATGATTATATTAGGATTCTTTATTTCCTCAGAAGGTCTTTGCTGTCTCCTTGCAGAGAGCCCTTCCTCACCAAGCACACACCTTTAAACACTGATGATTCAGCCTGCTGGAGCATGCCTACTCAGGGCTGTTAGGGAACTTCCCCCTGGAAGCAGCCCCATCACCTGCCTGATTTAGAACACAGTTTCTCAAGAGACCACAGAAGCAGTGGCTCGAGCTAGGCCCCACCAAGAATGAAAGCCTTGCCCTGAGTGCAGATTCAGCCTCTCACATAAATGGTGATTTCTTACTGTTTGTTTTGTTTTGGAGTCACACTCAGTTGTGCTCAGAGCTTAGTCCTGGCTCAGAGATAACTCCTGACAGTGCTCAGGGAGCCACATAGGATACCTGAAGTGGAGCCTGGGTTGACCATGTGCACGGTAAGTGTCCTACGTGCTATACTATTTCTTCAGGCCCGCACTTAGGTATTTAAAATAAACAGTTCTTTCTGCTGTTTTATACTCCAGACAGCATCCTAATGCCTGTTGGCTCTCGAAGAGAAATGTGTGTGCACACAGGACAGGAGACGTCGCAGGGCTAGAGTCTCAGGAAGAGGACGTCCATCAAAATCCTAGTTTCAAGGTATCTTATCCACACCAATAATTCTGCATTGATTACAGTCAGGTGATCTATGCTTATTTAACAGTCTGTATCCAAAGGGGTTTTGCTAAGGGGGTTTAATGTTCCTTTTTTATACATGTTTTTATCCTCCATTGTCAGATATAAATTAAGGGGCTGACTCAGATCTGGCTATTTCATGCTTGAAGAAGATCACAATGAAAGAAGTGTGAACAGAATTAATTGATCTGGTGAGGAAAATATCCCTTCAACTGTAAACTACATTCTATCTTCAGAATCCCTGCCGTGAAATTCACCTTCAGTCCAAGACATATTTTGCTTTTGCTCTTTCATTTTGGAGGGGCCACACTGGCTTGTGTTCAGGGCTTACTCCTGGTGAGACCAGATGGGGTTCTGGCGACTGAGCCCAGATCAGCTCTACCATCTCTCCAGAAACTCCAAGACATAGTGGCAAGTTTTTGTTTCTCTACTGTCATATCTTTGTAAATTCTTGAGAAGCTCCATAACTCAAAGCTGTTTTGTCCAATTATTTTTAGAAAATCCTTTTAACAGCCCATACGAACGGTTTAATCTAATCTTTCCTAATAGTCTCAACTAAACAATCGCCACCTACTTAACTTCAATTTTCAACATTAAACACAGACAAACCTATACCTTCACTATAACAGAACACTAGTCATAAACCTAACCAAAGACTTGCCCTAACCTTATCTATTAGCCTTAAGCGAACAATCTCCCCATACTTTACTCTCATCAAGTAATTGTGGGTGGAATGATAGCACAGTAGATAGGGCGTTTGCCTTGCACGTGGCTGACCCAGGTTTGATTCCTCCGTCCCTCACAAAAGCCCAGCAAGGTACTGAGAGTATCCTACCCGCTTGGCAGAGCTTGGCAAGCTACGCATGACGTACTCTATTTTCCCAAAACAGTAACAAGTCTCACAATGGAGATGTTACTTGTGCCCTCTTGAGCGATGAATAACGGGAAGACAGTGCTACAGTGCTTGTACTTGTACAAGTAGCCCAGTCCTTATCCTTACTCAAACAGAACCCAAACCCTAATAACAGTAAACCAAAAACAGCAAAGCCACGTTCTTATAATACCCAACCTAAAGGCTGGGCATTAATTTACCTATTATCCTCAACTGAACAATCTTCCTAGACTTTACTTCATTTTCAGTTTTAAAAGCAGTCAAACGCTTATCAAACAAAACTTTAATCCAAACCCAAACCTGAATGCAATCCACATTCTTTTAGCAACCCACACCAAAGGCTCTGCCTAATTAGCCTCAAATGAACCAACACTCTTTCTCTAATAACCCCAATCACGTCCTAATTAACATTGTTATAATATCCCATATCAAATACTTGGCCTAAATTTACCTGTTGTCCTCAGATGAACAATTGCCCTATGTATTATTTTCTCTTTTCAATTTTAAACATAGTCAAACCAATACTTACTTTACAGAACCCTACCCTACCCCAATTCACACTGTTTTATTCTTTATTTTTTTTGGATCACCATTATATGTTGGTACAAAGCTGTTCATGATTTGGTTTCAGTCATACAATGTTCCACACCCATCTCTTCACCAGTGCACATTTCCGACAACCAATGTCCCCAATTTCTCTCCTGTAGAAGAACATTGGTTTGCCTTTCCTTCCCAGCCACAGGGAGCTTGGGGTTGTTGATTGCTCCCCCAACCTGTCAATTACCTTTTCCTCCTGATCAGACTCTGCTGACTTGTAAATATTGTTTTTCTGTCTTAATGTCCTTTGCATAGTTAGCTACCTCAGAGCAATTGCTTTTTGTATGGACAGAGGAAGACAGTTAAAAAGACATGCTTTTGTAACTTGGGAGTTGATTGACTCCAGATAATATTACCTCGTAGACATCTGCTCTCTCAACTTAAGCCTCAGTTGCCCTTACTGCCTACATCCCCCAAATCAGGGCCCCGATGAGGGACTGGATGGACCCAGGGCAAGCGGTGAGCTACCCTGGCATCAAAATGGGCCTGGCCAAAGTTGCCTAATACTAAACTATAAGTTAAGAATATGGTCATGGACAAATTCTGTCATGATCCAAAAGTAATAACTAGATTTGGGTCCTGTTGGGGTTAGGAATGATTGATCCAGCCTGAGCACTGTAGTCTGAGTCTGTGGTGAGATGTCCCCAAAGAGAGTTGTCCTACAAGTCTAATTGTGTCTATTCCTGTGTCGATACAGAATGGCAATTATTAGGAAGTTGAAATAAGATGTTAATTAACTTTCTGGTCTAAAGAGGGGAGAAACACACCTTAAGTGCTGTTTTGCCCTGGTGGGCTACAGGTGGTCAGAAAGGCATGAAGAATATGTTAATTATACCTGGGTGGGGGGAGGAACAGTTTGGGAGGCTTGGTTTGAGAAGAGGTGGTAAAAAATGTGGTTGCAGAGAGTTGGTGAAAAAAGAAAGAGAGGTAGAGTTGGAGAGAGGCAGAGTTGGAGATGTGGGCAGAGCAAGAGACAGAGTTAGCAAGCAAGGGTTGGAGAGAGAATTGTGGAGTGTGTTACAGAGAGGCTAGAGAGATTTGGGGGCAAATTGGGGAGAGAGTCATGGCCAAAGGGGGGAGAGAGTGGTGGATAGAGTTTGGGCGAGACAAGAGATGGAATAAGGCAACTGATTATCAACCAGCTTGGCCCTCGTTTCTCCTCTGTCGGCCTCAGTCAAAGGTCATCCCAGGTGGGGAAGCGGTTCAAGAGCACTGAACAGCCAGAGAGAGCCACCAGGAGAGCCCATGAACATCCCCTAATCTGTGATCATTCCTAGAGACACAAGGGTAAAAGAAGTTTCAACAATCAGGGAAAGGAGCTTAGGGAGGAGCCCAGGAGAGGAGAGCACAGGGAGGAGTCCAGGGCAGGAGAGCACATTGGAGCCCTGAGTGACAGCAGGGCAGGCCGCCCACCAGGTGCGGGGTAGCCTGGGAAGCAACCCACTGCTCACTGCCTGCCTGAGGACGGGCAGCGGGTCTGCACCAATAACCGGCGTCTGCACAGTGACTGGGATCTGCACCTTGACTGGAGTTTACACTGCGCGACAGGGGTCTGCACCGGGAGACCCGCGGCTGGAGCCGGACAGGAGGGAGCCGCGCTGGGACCCCTGAGTTCGACCCAGCACCGCCTCCTCACTCAGGGCCGCACCCTCGGCTCCCCTCCTGCAACCCCCCGCGTGCCTGGGGTCTTGCAGAGACCCCCTCAGGATGTGCAGACACCTGAGGCCGGTCACACTCAGACGGGAGCGACCGGAGCCGGAGCGACAAAGCCCGGCTCGCCCTGCACCAGCAAGGGGACTGGACTTGGCGCTGAGGGTGCTGTACGTGCACTGCGCCTTTGCACTCGGAACACCGCGCTCACCGTGTCAAGCCCAACACATGATCCCCCAAGCACCACCAGGGGGCGATGCGGAGCCAGGATAATCCAGACCTCCACTAGGGATTTCCCAAAATGTCACATATTTCCACTCATATTAAATTGCCTGTACTGGGGGGCGGCGGTTGCGGGGCCGAATTTCCCTTCTAGCACTACATTCTAAAGTCAGAATGTATTTTAATTACTTTTGCCACTATGGTCTAAAGCAACAGGGTTCAGGACTGGACAAATAGTTCAATGGGTAGGGATCTTCCCTTGCACATGCGGACCCGAGGTCCATGTGGACCCAACATCCATGCCTGGAATCCCATATGGTCGCTGAGTCCACCAAGAGTAATCCCTGAGCAAAGCCAGGTGTGAACCAAAATCCAAATAATAAAGAGCAGGAGGTAGGATGCTTGCCTTCATGCTGCAGATCCAGTTCAGATCCACAGCAACACATGTGTTCCAAGAGAGGCAGAAAAATAGGAAGACTGTTGGACGTGGTCAAATTGACCCCCCACCCAAATACTATTGATGCAGGTGCAGCAGAATTGGCAGCAGTAGGTTTCTATGTTCATTCGCGAATCCAGGTTCTTCAATATTTTCAAGAATGAAAATATTAAGTACTAAAGATTCTCAGGCTGGAGTGATAGCACAGTGGGTAGGGCGTTTGTTTTACCCACAGCTAGCATGGCTCACCAGAGTTCGATTCCTCTGCAACTCTCCAGAGCCCGGAAAGCTACTAAGAGTATCTCGCCTGCCCGACAGAGCCTGGCAAGCTAACCGTGGCATATTTAATATGCCAAACACAGTAACAACAAGTCTCATGATGGAGACGTTATTGGGCCCGCTAGAGCAAATCAATGAACAACGGGAAGACCATGACCGTGAAAGATTGTCAGAGTTAGAAAGTAGAAAAGTTTATTGATAAATAGAAGAGAGAGGAATAGGTGATTCCCAGAGTGGGAGAGAACTTAGTGTGGGCCTATGGCTCTTTTTGTGAGACTTTTACAGAAAAAACAGGTCTTTGTGTAACACAGAATGCAGGGAATCTACAGGGTGGTCATGCTGGTTTATCTTTCGGGTCATCTGCCTCAGGTATTGTTCCTTATCTTAGCATTGTGATTCCTAATTCTAGGACAGGAGAATATGGTCCTGGGGAGCTCCAGGAATGTTTAAGATTTGGCCTTGCAGATGAGGTGGAGTAGATCAATGGGGGAAATGGAACTGCTGGTGAGGGGAAACAGTGGAGACGCCACTTGTTGGCAAGGGGAAACTGAGGCTTCCTCTTTCACAATCAAATGATGTTATATTCATGAAGGCGTTACTTGGTTACATGAAACACGTTATTAAGTTTTTCAACTTTCTTTATATCTAAGTTACAGGATATATCAGTTTGGACTCATTAGTGAGTGAGAAGCAGACTGTCACTATGTATTTGGTGAATGAAAGCTCAATTGAGTCACTTAACACTCTTCTATTCTACTAGATTTTATCAGTTTTTCCTTTAACGTTTTCTCGTTTATTGGTTATTATTTATCTATACAACCTCTGAAATGTAATTAATGAAAGAAACATTATGGTAGGGCTGGAGCAATAGTACAATGGGTTGAGCACTTGTCTTATATGCAACCGAATCAGGTTCGATCCCTAGCAGAACATATGGTCCCATCAACCTGTCCAAGACTGATATGTGAGCACATATCTGAGAGTAATTCCTGAGTACTCCCAGGTGTGGCCCCCAAAACAAACCAAACTAAAAGAATTTTTATGGATCAGTAATATAATGGACTGAGTGCATGCAAGAGTCTCAAGTTTAATCCCTGAAGAGATCCCAGGCCCCGAAAGCACTACCAGGAATAATGTTGAAAAACAAAACAAAAAAATTCCATCAAACTTGAAATTATTTATTATGATGTGGATTCTGTCTTATCTGGAATGAGAGGCTGTGTGTTAGATTACATCCTAGGGATCTTCACTGGGTGGAGTTATCACTGCACCATAGTAGAGCTCTAGCCAGAGACAGTAGAGATTTGCTTAAACAAAGGATTATTTTGTAGACATGTGAAACGGTGATATATCTGAACAATTTCTCAGAGTGGAGCTTAATTTATCTGAGTTAGATGACCAGATACGTAAAATTTAACACAGAGCAAGGTGAAACTTACCATCTCCTTTTCAAGTTCACTGCGTTAGCAGTGGTAGGTTGCTGAGTGGGTTTGAAGTAGAACATTAATCACCTTTTGGGTTACTAATTGTTTTTTTCCGTCTTTAGTGTTTTGCCTTTCTGACCCTGGCTAATTTGAACTGTATTTACTGATGTGATTGTGTAGTTTCCCCATCTTAGGGGAACATTTGCTTTTGTTTCAATATCTCAGTCGTGCTCCTGTTCTTTCCTTCACCTAAACATTTTCTAAGAAGTGTAACTTCACCATTGGAATGAAGTGTTAGTTATCTATCTCATCCTTCTGGAGGCTTTTCAATTTTTCTGACTCCTTCTAATCCATAAGTACCCCTTTGCAGTGCATCCACATAATATATAGTTCTGAACTCTGGAGTACTGTTTGTGGCTGACTTTACAGCCATATAGCTCTGTGTCACGTGAACTTGATCTGGTACCATTTAATAATTTCTAAGCCATTTTGGGGGTTTGATGGTGGTGGAAGGAAGTACAGTACCTTTATACACGCTAAACATGAACATTAACAATTATAAAAAGCAATAATCAAGTAACAATACCCATATTTGGGGTGTGTGTGTGTGTGTGTGTGTGTGTGTGTGTGTGTGTGTGTATGTGCTGATGACCAGGCATTGTTTTAGCAGAAGAGAAGTGTTTCATTTCTGGCTGCATTTTCTCCCAGTGGCCAGAGTGAAAGTGAACAAATGTGGGAGTACAACTTAAGTTTCAGGATGATATGTTCATGGTTTTATCCTGTTTTAACTGTATTAAAATGAGTCTCACTCAGTACTGTGAAACAATCAAGTTTCTCTGATGAACTCATTCTAAGGATATTTCGTGGGGATATGGGGGCATGTATGTTGCTACTACCTCCCAAATGGGGCTCTGAAGATCTGGGACCCTTCTTGGCATTTCCTGGACAGCTGGGCATGAAGTTCATTTCAGGATGCTGCTTGGGCCCTGAGAGTTTGGCCAGGCAACCCTGTTGGTTGTCAAGGGCCTCCGAGACAAGAATTTACAGGTCCCAGGGATGAAGCTGGAGATGGTTGGGGGACTTTGTGATGTCAGGAATCAAACCAAGTTTGCTTTCATGCAAGGCTTGCACCTTAATCCATGTACTGTACCCTAAACCCTATTCTAAGAATCCTTAGATTTATTTATATGATTTAAATCATAGTTTTAATTATTCAAAATAACCCCCCCCCCCCACCCCCGGAGCGATAGCACAGCGGGTAGGGCATTTGCCTTGCAGGCAGCCAACATGGCCGACCCGAGTTCGATTCCTCCGCCCCTCTCAGAGAGCCTGGCAATTTACTGAGAGTATCTCCCCCGCACAGCAGATCCTGGCAAGCTCCCTGTGACATATTCGATATGGCAAACACAGTAACAACAAAGTATCCAATGGAGAAGTTACTGGGCCCGCTCGAGCAAATAGATGATCAACGGGAGGGCCTTTACCTTTACCTTTACCAACCTCCCCACACCCCAAAGTCTTATATACTGATTGGAAAAGCTAGAATATACTGAAAATTATATAAAAGATAAAAAAGATCTATAAATCACCTAGATAATTGCTGTTAATTGAACTTTTATTTCTAACTAGTCTTCCATATTTTTGCGCTTTGTATCTTTAAAGTGTTTAAAGAGAGACGCCTGCAGAAAATTGGCTCTGCCACCCTGCCTTTCCCTCTTCACCACTCACACTGCACTGATCTCATCCCAAACCCAGAAACATGAAGAAACAACGCAAATCCCCACCACATGGGGAGCACAACAAAAAGAATGCAGAAGAATCTGTCGATACTGTTCACCTAAGGGACCTCTCAGACAAAGAATTCAGATACGAAGTCATGAAAATGTTCGATCAACTCAATCAGACAGTTAGACAGATATCCTGTAACATGATAGAAAAAATTGACAAATTACGCTAGGAAATGAGAGCAGAAATGTCACGAATAAAAGATTCCGTAGATGAAATGAAAAACTCAGTCTCTTCTCTCAACAATACAATGACCGCAGGAGAAGAGAGAATCAGTGAGCTGGAAGATCAGCTGCACCAAGCCAACAGGCAACAACACACAGTGGCAAGGCACCTCAAATTAGCTCTACAGAGAATCAGAGTCCTAGGAGATGATTCCAAGAGGAACAACATTAGAATCATTGGACTAACAGAAGCTCAGGGAAACAATCCCAATGAAAAAAACACGGTGAAACAAATCATTGCTGATCTATTCCCAGAGCTCCACAATGCAGTCATTCAGGTTCAAGGAGCCCAGAGGGTACCAGCTAAAAGAGACCCTAACAAAAGCACTCCAATACATATCATAGTTAGAATGATTGATGCTCCTGATTGAGATACAATACTGCAAACAGCAAGGTCAAAGAAGAAAATCACATACAAAGGAGCATCCCTTAGATTCACAGCAGATGCATCAGAGGAAACGCTTCAAGCCCGAAGGCAGTGGCAAGATATAGTGAAAAAAACTCACTGAAATGAATGCTTCACCAAGAATACTCTATCCAGCTAAACTCTCACTCAAAATTCCAGGAGTGGTACAGTATTTTCTAGACAAACAGCAGCTCAGGAACTTCATAGACTCAAAAGCAAACCTAAAGTAAGGGCTAAAGGGGCTACTATAAGACAAGACAAACCCTACAACCACAACACACCCTTACAGAAAGATGACACAAAACTCCATAACAATAATCTCTCTCAATGTCAACGGTCTAAATTCACCAATTAAGAGACACAGAGTGGCAAAATGGATTCAGAGACAGAACCCAACATTCTGCTTCCTACAAGAAACTCATCTCAACAGCCAGAGCAAACACAGACTCAATGTCAAAGGATGGAAAACAATCCTGCAAGCAAACAGTTCCCTCAGAAAAGCTGGGGTGGCCATACTAGTATCTGATAGCATTAATTTTGCATTGAAAAAGATTAGAAGAGACAACGAAGGCTATTTTCTCTTCATCAAGGGACACGGACAACAGGAAGAAATCACACTCTTAAATGCATATGCACCTAATGAGGGAGCAGCTAAATATTTAAAACAACTGCTAACAGATTTTAAGGAGGACATTTCTAGCAACACAATAGTAGCTGGAGATTTCAACATCATCTTATCACCTCTGATAGATCAACAAGAACAAAACTCAGCAAGGAAACGTTGGCTTTGAAAGAAGAAATAGAAGAGAGAGGGCGTATAGACCTGCACAGGGCTTTGCACCCCAAAAAGAAAGAATACACATTCTTCTCCAGTGCGCATGGAACATTTTCCAAAATAGACCATGTCCGAGGCCACAAAACATACCTAAATAGAATCAGGAAGATAGAAATAGTATCAACAATCTTTTCAGATCACGATGCACTGAGAATAGGAGTGAATCACACACAGATAGGGAGAACCAAATCAAACACTTGGAAATTAAAAAACTCAATGCTTCAAAACGAGTGGATCAGGAGGGAAGTCAAGGATGAAATCAAAGGATACATGGAAACAATTGAGAATGAAGACACGAGCTACCAAAACTTATGGGAAGCTGCAAAAACCGTTTGAAGGGGAAAATTTATAGCTCTGCAAGCATATCTCAGGACAGAAGAAAGGATGCACATAAACAACCTGACTTCACAGCTCAAGATCTTAGAAGAGGATCAACAGAAGGAGCACAAATTGTGCAGAAGGAAAGACACTATAAAACTTGGAGCAGAAATCAAAGACGTGGAAACCCAAAAAAAAAAAGCAATTCAAAAGATCAATGAAACCAAGAGCTGGTTATTCAAGAAAATAAATAAGATAGATAAACCACTAGCAACACTCACAAAGAAACAGAGAGAGAACCCTAATAAATCGAATCAGAAATAAGAATGGGGATATCCCAACAGAAACCAAAGAAATTCAAAAGATCATCAGAGACTACTTTGAATGTCTTTATGCCACGAAAAAAGAGAACCTAGAAGAAATGGATAAATTCCTGGATTCCTATTATCCCCCAAGGCTGAATCAAGAAGATATGGTGTACCAGAATAGACCTATTCACATCAAGGAAATTGAAACTGTAATCAAAAGTCTTCCCAAAAACAATAGCCCAGGTCCAGATGGATTCCCTAGCTAATTTTTCCAAACATTTAAAGAGGACCAATTGTAGGTTATTCTCAAGACTTTCCAGGAAATTGAAAAAACAGAAACTCTCCCAAACAGTTTCTATGAAGCCCATATCTCTCTAATACCAAAAGGAAACAAAGACACGACAAGAAAAATAAAACTCAGGCCGATATTCCTGATGAACACGGATACGAAGATTCTCAACAAAATAGTACCAAATAGAATTCAACAACTCATCAGAAAGATCATACACCATGACCAAGTGCGATTCATCCCAGGGATGCAAGGATGGTTCAAAGTTCGGAAATCTGTCAACATAATCCATCATATCAATAAAAGAAAAGATGAAAATCATATGATCATATCAATAGATGCAGAGAAAGCATTTGACAAGATCCAGCAACCGTTTATGATGAAAACCCTCACCAAAATTGGGATAGAGGGGACTTTTCTCAATATAGTTAAAGCTGTCTACCACAAAACTACAGGAAACATCATCCTCAATGGGGAAAAACTGAGAACCTTCCCCCTAAGATCAGGGACGAGACAAAGATGCCCACTCTCTCCACTACTGTTCAATATAGTACTGGAACTACTTGCAATATCAATTAATCAAGAAAAAGATATTAAGCGCATCCAGGTAGGGAAGGAAGAAATCAAGCTCTCACTATTCGCAGATGGTATGATACTATACTTAGAGAATCCTAAAACCTCTACCAAGAAACTCCTTGAAACAACAGACTTGTATAGTAAAGTTGGAGGCTATAAAATTAATACACAAAAATTCATGGCTTTCCTATATGCAAATAGTGAAAAGAGAAGAAAGTGACATAAAGAAAACAATCCCATTCACAATTGTACCCCAGGAAATCAAGTACCTAGGAATCAGGTTAACTAGGGAATTAAAGGACCTGTACAAAGAAAACTACAAAATGCTTCTTCAGGAAATAAAAGAGGGCATGAGGAAATGGAAAAATATCCCCTGCTCCTCTTTACAATTGCCAGAAACTGGAAGAAACCTGAGTGCTCAAGAACAGATGACTGGTTAAAGAAACTTTGGTACATCTACACAATGGAGTTCTATGTAGCTATTAGAAAAGATGAAGTCATGAAATTTACAAACGTGGTACAACATGGAAAGTATCATGCTAAGCGAAATGAGTCAGAAAGAGAGGGATAGATATAGAAAGATTGCATTCATCTGGGGGATATAAAGTAACAAAATATGAGATTAATACCCATGAATAGCTGAGATCAGCACCAGGAGGATTATTCCATAGCTTAGAGGACAGCCAGGTATTCTAGGCGAAAGGGCAGTTCAGATAGAAAAGGGAGCACCAAATAAAGGGTGTTTGGAGGATCCTCCCAGGAGGGGAGATGCATGTTAAAAGTAGACTATGGAATGAACATGTTTGCCACTCAATGCCTCTTTTGCAGACCAGAACACCCAAAAGGAGAGAGAGAACAAAAGGGAATGCCCTGCCACAGAGGAAGGGTGGAAGGGGGGGGGATATTATCCATGGTGGTGGAAAATTGGCACTGGTGTAGGGATGGGTATTTGATCATTGTATGACCAAAACCCAAGCACAAAGATTTGTAAACCTACAACTGTACCTCATGGTATTTCAGTAATAAAATATATATATATATAAATTTTTAAAAAAAGGAAAAAATATTGTTTCTTTGTAAACTGCTAAGTTTGTTTAGTGAATGGATATGTTGAATGCTATGTTGAATGCTCTTTCTGCATAGAAACTGTGAACATAAAACTGACTTGTCAAAATGAACTGTGTAGAAAGAAACTTCACTTTGCTAGAAGATTCACTTTGTCTTGATTTATATAGAGATGGTTTGAAATGTAAATTCAAAGGAATGAGATGTAATTTTTCTTTTCCTCTACTGTCTTTGTAATTTTTAAACTTAGAAACTCTATATTATTATATTGGTGTCGTAAATGAGTTAAAATGTGAATGGAAAAGATAAGAACAAAAGACGAGAATAAAAAAATAATAAATGACAGTATCCTGAACTTTATGGTCTACATTTACTATTTTACTTAAAATTAATTATCTAAGAAAATTATTCGCATAAAACCGTAATCCACATATTGAGGTCCTACAGTATTTATAAAGTTGTTCACAATAATTGATTACATTTAATATTTGAACATCAATTTCACCACCATTACACCTTCCCATAGCTATATTTCAAGTGTTTCCATCCCAAACCCCAAACCCTGCCCCCAAAGCAGAACCTAAGTAATTTATTTTGTATTTCTTGTTATGAATAATCCACTAAAATGATCCAAAAAAGTTTTCTTAGAGAAACTGTAGCAACGTCCACCAGTTGTCCATCGATTTGCTCAAGCGGGCCCAGTAATGTCTCTATTGTGACACTTGTTGTTACTGTGTTTGGCATATCAAATAGGCCACGGGTAGCTTGCCAAACTTTGCCATGTGGGCGAGATGCTCTCGGTAGCTTGCCAGGCTCTCCGAGAACAAAGATAAATAGTATTATTTAGTATTATTTAGGAGTGAACATTTCATTTGAGCAAATCTTTGAGAACCTAGGAATTATTGAAAGTAAATAAAACAATAGTTTACACTTGATCCCCTTAGTACTGTGAATCACTTAAAATATAGCTCAGTTTAAAAAATTAAATTTTTTCCTATTATTTTGTACTATATCTGATGATGACAAACTTGATTCTGATTTTTCTGCCCCTAAAATAAACCTGAAAATTGAGTTACATGGCATAGTAATTTAATTTAAAGTTTAAATATTTATTTTTTTACTTGTTTTTTAATTTTTATTAGTGAAACACCATGAGGTACAGTTGTAGAAGTACAAATTTTTGTGCTTGGATTTCAGTTATACAATGATTGAGTACCCATCTCTCCATCAGTGCCCATTCTCCACCTCCAGTACTCCCAGTATCCCTCCCACCACCCCATCCCCCCATCCCATACCACCCCTGTGGCATTCCCTTTTGTTTTCTCTCTCCTTTGGGGTATTGTGGTTTGCAAAAGAAGCATTGAGTGGCAATCATGTTTGGTCTAGAGTCTACTTTCAGCATGCTTCTCCCATCCTGGGAGGATCCTCCCAACACCCATTATTTGGTGCTCCCTTCTCTATCTGAGCTGCCTTTTCCATTTTCCCCCAGCACGTGCGGCTGGCCTCCAAGTCATGGAGTGAACCTCCTGGTACTTATCTCGGCTATTCTTGGTTGTTAGTCTCTTATTTTGTTACTTTATATTCCCAGATAAACGCAATCTTTCTATGTCTGTCCTTCTCTTTTTGACTCATTTCGCTTAGCCTTGGAGTGTTTTTATTCGGGTCTCTTTTAGCTGGCACTCTTCTGGCTCCTTGGATCTGGATGTCTGCATTCTTTAACTTTGGGAACTGTTCAGCAAGATTTCTAAGAGTTTCATTGTATTGGTGGTGCTGTTTCTGTGCTGGTGATAGAGCCCAGGCCCATGTACATGAGGAGCAGATTCTTCATCGTTCAGCTGCTTCACCCCTCCCCCCACAACTCAGTTTAAATTTATTTGAAGAAATTCATCTATATAGTAATATTTAGAATTGAGCAAGTAAAAATGTGAACAATTAAAGAGCTTTTTTAAAAATTTTATAGTACTTCAGTGCTTCTTGAATGAGTTCATATGATGAAATAAAATCTGAAAGATAGCAAATTCAAACCTGATGGATGTTTTTACAACAACACAAGAAAATAGTAAGCTTCCTTAATTTTTTTTTAATTTTTAAGAATACAAATAAATTTCTTGGCACTTAATGATTTTTTGAATTAAAGACCTGCTGTAAGTTATAATTTGATATATAGCTGGAAATAGAGTGACTTACTTTTCTTTAAAAAAATTTTAAATTGACAGGGCCAGAGAGACAGTACAGCAGAAAGGGAGCTTGCTTTGCAGGCTTCTGACATGGGTCCATCTATGGTCCCTTAAACCCTCAGAAGTGATCCCTGAGCACAGAGCCAGGAAGAAGCCCTGAGCACAGCTAGCTGTGGGACCAAAACAAAACAAGACAAAACCAAAAAAATTGACTTGTGGTAAGTTAATTCTAATTTACAATTAGTATTACTGAAGTATCATTTACTTATAAGGTAAGGTAAAGGCCCTCCCGTTGACCATCGATTTGCTTGAGCGGGCCCAGTAACGTCCCCATTGGAGACTTTGTTGTTACTGTGTCTGGCATATCGAATACTCTCGGTAGCTTGCTGGGCTCTCCGAGAGGGGCGGAGGAATTGAACTCGGGTCGGCCATGTTGGCCGCGTGTAAGGCAGATGCCCTACCCGCTGTGCTATCGCTCCAGCCCTTTGAATTGCTCAATTCTATATCACATTTTGTTATATAGCATTATCAACATAAGATAATATCAGACACATTAAAACTGCATTATCAAACTTGTTTTTGAAAACCTAAAAATGTCAAGGAAGTCTATATGTTGCAATCCCTTTAGAAAATCCAAGCCTATAGTTACTCCTCTAAATTTTTTCCTTATTTCTAGAGCTAACAGTTGACTTATTAAAACTACTATTTAGGATTTAAATTACTAATTGGATTTAAATTACTATTTGGTCATTTAAATTGTCATTGTCATTGTCCTCCAGTTGTTCATCAATTTGCTCAACCAGGCCCAGTAACGTCTCCATTGTGAGACTTTGTTGTTACTGTGTTTGACATATCGAATATGTCACGGGTAGCTTGCCAGGCTTTGCTGTGCGGGCGAAATACTCTCGGTAGCTTGCAAGGCTCTCTGAGAGTGGCAGAGGAATCGAACTCGGGTCAGCCATGTTGGCTGCGTGCAAGGCAAATGCCCCACCCGCTGTGCTATCACTCCAGCCCTGGGTAATTTAAATATTACCCAAAACGTTACCAAAAATATTTCAATGATTTCATAGAGCTATGTTATGTTTATTCTAATAAAACTCATTCCTTTGCTTATTTTCCAAAGAGAATGATAAAATTATTGTATTAATTCAAAAAGGGTTGAATATAAGTAAATGTGTAGGTAATGTTCAGTTGGCATTGAATATTTAGAGAAAAAATAATATAAAAATATTTAATGCTATTGGTTTGAGCATATTAAATATATGGGTTTTTTTTATTTGAATATGGGAATTCTGCTGGTAGAACAATTCTTGAAGGAAATTTTGCTCTCCAAGTTACAGATGTAATCATGGAAGCATATTGGAAGATATAGGCTAAAAATGAAGCAATAAAAAGAACTATGTTAAAAACAAATAATAAACTAACAATAAAGAAGCCATCTTCTCTGCCAAATTGTAGTCCCTGAAAACTAAAAAGGCCAGGAAGGCATCTGGGACTCTGGTTTGAATTCAGGGGCGCCATTTTGCTCCCCAGGTCAGGATTGAACCCCACCTATGAAGAGCGACGTCGTGGAATGAAGAGGAACAGCCATGTATTTCTTCACCTCTCCATAATCATAGACATACACAGACATTCTAACTACGACAATGCACTAGAAACAACTTCAAATTACAACAGTCACAATGGTAAAGCAATGCAGAAACCCACTAAACTTAGATCAGATTCTAGCCCAGATGAACCAACCAGTAGCAATGAGCTATATAACCTCTCTGATAAAGAATTTAGAATGAGATTGATGAAGATCCATAGGAAACTCAAAGAAACAATGGAGTGCACCGCCAATGAAACACAAGAGGATATGAGAGCAGAAACAAGGAAAATACAAATGAAAACACAAGCATAAATGCCAGATCTAAAACCTGGAAGATGAAATGAAAAACTTACTGGGAAACCTCCTCATTAACAGAGTAACAGCTTATGAACACAGAATCAGTGAACTCCAAGATGAGGTGCAGGAAATCTCCAGAAGACACCAGAAGATAGAAAATAGCCTCAAAATAAACCAATAGATGACAGGAGAACTTTGGGGTGAATTCAACAACAATGTAAGAATCCTTGAGTTCCCAGAGGGACAGGGGAAAAAACCCTATGTAGAAGCAACTGTCAAGGCCATCATTTATGAGTTCCCATAGCTGAACAGCACATGCACCCAGATCCAGGGGGCCCAACGGGTGCCAGCTAAAAGAAATAAAAATGAAAATACCATGAGATGCATCTAAATCAGAATGCTGAAAATGATAGTGATAGAATACTGAAAGAAAACATCACAAAAGGACATCACTTACAAAGGAGCATCCTTAATATGTACAACCAACTTATTGGATTAAATCTTCCATGCTTGAAGATAGTGGTGAAATACAGTGAATAAAATTCAATGAAACAAATGCCTCACCAAGAATACTTTACCCGCCAGATTCTCATTCAGATTTTGAAGGAACAAAACACAACTTCACAGCTAAACTTCATAGACTTAAAGCCATTTAGATGGGTCACTTTAAGATAAGACAACCCCCACAGACATAGCAAATTCTTACAAAAAGATGGCACAACACCCCCCCCCCCAACAAAAATCTCTCTCAAAGTCAGTGGGCTAAATATACCAATTAAGAGAAACAGAATGGTAGGATGGATTAAAAAATTGAAACCAACACTCTGTTGTCTGCAAGAAACATATTTAAACAGCAAACATAGACTCAAAGTCAAAGGCTAGAAAACAATTGTTAAGGATATCACTTGATCACTTGACTTCCTGTTACTCATCGATTTGCTTGAGTGGACACCAGTAACATCTCCATTTGTCCCTGTCATGAGCTGGTGTAGCCCAATGGCATCTGTTCATTCTAGGAACATGAAGAGCCTCAAACAGATCATTCAGGGTCTTGATGAAGAAGTCTGACCATCTTGTAGGTGGGCGGCCACGCAATCTTTTGACGTCCCGTGGAATCCAGTCGGTAATGGCTCTAGTCCAGTGGCAGTCTCCAAATCTCATTACATGTCCACCCATCTGATTTTCGACGCCTTGGCAAACAAAACAGCATCCCTGATTCTTGACCCTCGAAGGAGGTCGGAACTCCAAATTCTTTCTCTCATTTGAGTGAAAAGTGACACTCCAAGCATAGCTCTTTTGATTCCTCTTTGGAAGACCCGAATAGCATTCTCATCCTGTTTTCGTAGGGCCCAGGTCTCTGAGGCATATGTTAATGCAGGAAGAACAGTGGAATTGAAGAGATGTGCCCAGAGCTGGAAATTCTTTGTCCTCTTAGTTATTTCTTTGATGTTCTTGAAGGCGTTCTAAGCCGCTCTCTTCCTCCTGAGCAACTCAGGTGCCAGGTCATTCGTCATGTTGACTTCTCGACATAGGTACACATAACTGTTGCATTTGGAGATGGTCGTTCCGTTGAGAGCGATTGGAACATCAGGAACAAGACTGTTTTTCACAACACTGTCTTCGTGAGATTCAGCTGTAGACTGACCTTTCCACACTCATGGTCAAAGTTGACCAGCATTTGTGCCACTTGGCTAATGTTTGGTATTATTTAGAACGATGTCATCAGCAAAGCAGAGGTGATATATTTGCCGACCATCTATCTTCACTCCCAATCTTTCCCATTCCAGTCATAGCATGGCATTTCTGGGGGTGGCACTGAAGAGTTTCGGTGAAATGGTATCACCCTGCTGAACCCCTCTCTTGACATAGATGATCACTTCTTTGTAGAACTGTGAGATCCTGGTAGTGAATCCGTACTACAGCTCACAGAGGACCCTGATTGATGTATTGAGTTTGAATGCCCTGATTGGCTAGGGCTTCAATGACTGCTTCGGTCTCAATAGAATCAAAGGCCTTCTTTAAATCAATAAACGTTAGGTAGAGCGGCATCTTGAACTCCCGAGAAACCTCAATGAGCTTGGTTATCGTGTGGATGTGGTCAATTGTGCTGAATCCTTTGCGGAACTTGGCTTGCTCGCATGGTTGTCCTTCATCTAGTGTTCTGTCAATCCTATTCAGGATGACTCAAGTGAACAGCTTGTAGATGACAGACAATAGGGCAGAACATGCGACAAAAGAGGCATCAGAAGTGTCGGTGACCTTGTCAACACGAACTTGGCCACAGCATTAATTCTTTCGAATGCCTTACAACCTGAATAGGACAATTACACTTGAACAGATGCGGCTCACTGCCGGCAGTTTCTATCTTCGTTGTAAACGCATCAACATCCAATTATGATGAAGGAGTAATTGAGAAGTCCTACATGCAGTTGGAGAAGTTCTATAAAGAAGACCACACCTTCTACAAGATCATTGTTGGTGATTTTAATGCCAAGATAGGACCGAGAAGTTCAGCTGAAGAACTCCACATTGGGACCCATGGCCTAGAATTGAACGAACAGGGTGAGAGACTGTCTGACTTTATTGTGTCGACCAAGACAAAGACTATCCAGGGTAACTCACAGTTCCAGAAGGCTGATTCTAAACGTTGGACATGAGAGTAAAGACCAAGTTACCAGAAATTGTGGGATGTAGCTAAAACAGTTATAAGAGGAATATTTAGTAAGAATTCTCTAAGAATTCATCAGGAATGAAGACCCACATATTCAGCTTAACTTCTCACTTTAAGATCTTGATAAATGACCATCAAAAGGAGCTTAAACCAGGTGGCAGGAAGGAAATAAAAAAAAAACAGTAAAAATGAACGAGCTGGAATCACAAAAGATAATCAAAAAAAATCAATGAAACCAAGAACTTGTTCTTGAAAAAAAGACAATAAACTGCTATCAAGACTTACAAAGAAAGAGAGAGAACCCCAATAAACTGAGAAATGAAGGGGGGACATCACAACAGAAACCACAGAAATTCAAAGAATCATCAGAGATTGTTTTGAGAATCTTCATGCAACAAAACAAGAGAAACTTGAACAACCAGATAAATTCTTGTATTCCTATAAACTCCCAAGCCTATACCAAATTTGGAATGCCTGAACAAACCTATTACTATTGAAGAAATTGAAATGGTAATCAAATTCTTTCCAGAAACAAAAGCCCAGGCCAAGATGCATTCACTGGTGAATACTTTCAAAATTTTAAAGAGGACCTACTGTCAATCTTTATAAAGTTCCTCCAGAAATTTGAAGAAATAGAAACACTCCCAAACAATTTCTATGAGAAAAATATCACCCTCATAACAAAAGCACAGATATTAAAAAAAGTCAGAAAGAGAGAGAGAGAGAGAGAAAGAGAAAATTATAGTCTGATATCCCTGATGAACATAACTGCAAAGATCCTTAACAAAATACTAACAAATCAAATCTAGCAGGTCATCAAAAAGATCATACACCATGACCAAGTAGGACTCCTCCCAAGGATGCAAAACTGATATAACATTTGCGATTCAATCAACATAATACACCATATCAATAAAAGAAAAGATAACAATCATATAATGACATCAATCGACGCAGAGAAAGCATTTGACAAGATCCAGTACCCATTCATGATAAAAACCCTCAACAAAATGGAAGTTGAAAGAAATTTTCTCAATATAATCAGTCATCTCACATAAGCCCACAGCAAGTATTATAGATGGCAAAAAACTAAAAACCTCTAAGATTAGTTACAAGACAAGATTGCCCAATCTCACCACTCCTATTCAATATACTACTGGAAGTACTGCTCATAGCAGTTAGGCAAAAAACAAAAAAAAATTCAAGGGCATCCAGATATGAAAGAAAGAAGTCAAGATTGAACTATTTGCAGAAAATAGGATACCACATTTAGAAAATTCTAAAGATTCTACAAAAAAAAAACTCCTAGAAGAAGCCATCTGCTGAAATTCTCAACTCTTTGGGAGGTAAGCAGTTAAAAAGAGCTTTGAATATTTTTAATTAAATCATTAAATTGTTAGTGATTAATACCCTCTGAATTACTCATTATAATTTTGACATTTTTATTTTTTTTTGCATTCCTAAATAAAATATGTAAACAGTAACACTACCAATGTGTCTGAGTCCTTTTGCCCATCTTACCTCCTATCTGCCTCTTCTTCCTTTCCTTCCCTGTCCTTCTCAAGTTCTTTTCCTTCCCTTCCTTCTCAGGTCTATAATCCAGAGTAATCTAGGTGTTCCTCCTTTGATACCTTGCATTATCTCTCTTCTGGAGCTTCCATTCAGAGACTGGGGAAGTTCTGAGCTCTCTTCTACAAGCTACTTTTCTACTTCCTCTTCATCCTCTTATCTAATATTTTCTTGGCATCTATTGATATGATTTTTAATTTTTTTGTGTTGATGTAGAGCATTGCATTGATTAACTTGAGAATGTTAAATAACTTTTGGAGTTATGTTTTGTGATTTTACGTGTGGTCTATCATGGAGCATGCCCTATGTGCATTGGAGAAGAATGTGTATACACACATACATATATATGTGTGTGTATATATTTGTATAATATATGCATATATACTAAGTTCCTCTCTTCTGTTTCTCTCTTCAATTCCAGTCAATTCCAGTATTTCCTCTTTTAGTTTTAGCCTAGCTGATTTATCAAGTGGAGACAGAGTGGTGTTGAAATCTCTAACTATTATTGTGCTGTCATCAATGTCCTTCAAGTCTATTGGTCATTTTATGAATTTTAAATGTGTTTAGGAGTATGTGAGTTCTTTCTGATGTTCATATCCCTTCATCACTGAGAAATGGCCTTCTCGGTCTCTTAAAACCTTTTAATACTATAGTCAATGTTGTCTGATATCAGTATGGCCACCCAGCCTTTTTTGGGGCTTGTGTGCTTGAAATATTGTCTTCCAATCTTTGACTTTGAATCTGTTTGCCCTTACTGCTTAAATTTAATTCTTGCAAGCAGCAGAAGGTTGGACTCAATTTTTTAATCCATCCTGACACTTGGTGTTTCTTAATTGGTACATTTAGGCCTCTGACATTGAGTGTGATTATTGCGTTGGAGTTTGTACCGTCTTTTTGTAGAAATTTGGTCTAGTTGTGAGATTTCTCTCATCTCTGGTACCCCTTTTCATTCTCTTTTTACAGCAGTTTTGAGTCATAAAGTTCCTGAACTGTTTCTTATCCTGAAGTTGTGTATAGTTCCTTCAAATCTGAATGAGAGTCTGGCTGGGTAAAGTTGTTCATTGAGTTTAATTATCTCCCACCATTGTCTTGGGGCCTCATGTAAGAAATCTTCTGTCATTTGTACCAACACTCCTTTGCATGTTATTTTTTTCTTTAATCTTTAAGTGCTCTATACCTATCTAAGACATTCATCATTCTGAGTAGTTTGTATTTTGAGTATTTTTAGTTGGATTTCTTTTATCTGGTACCCTTCAAGTCTCTTGGATCTGGGTGCTTGCCCCCTCCAGCTCTGGGAACTTCTCAGCAGTGATGTTTCTGACTGTTACATCTTCACAAGAGTTGCCTTCCTGTCCCTCTGGGACAATGATTATTTTTATGTTGTTCCTCTTGAATTAATTCCAGAGTTATCTTATCAACTGATCCTTCCACCAGTTCCCATTCTCCACCACCAATGTTCCCAGCATCCCCCCCATAATCCCCACCCCACCCCCCACTCCTGCCTCTGTGGCAGGTGGAGAGTACCTTTTACTCTCTCTCCTTTAGGGTGTTGTGGTCTGCAATCCAGGTATTAAGTAGCCATAATGTTTGGTCTATAGTCTAGGAAGATGTGTGCTTAAAGTGGGTAAAGGATCAAATATGATGGCCTCTCAGTATCTATACTGCAAAACATAATGCTCAAAAGGGGAAGGAGAGAGAGATGGGGGAGGTAAAAGAGAGAGAGGGAAAGAGAGAAGGGATAGAGGGGAGAGAGAGAGAGAGAGAGGGAGGGAGGGAGGGAGGGAGGACTGGGGACACTGGTGCACTGGTGGGAAATGTACACTGGTGGAGGGACAGGTGTTTGAACATTTTATGACTGAAACCAGATCATGAAAACTTTGTAACCGTGTATCTTAAGGTGATTCAATTTTAAAAAAAAGAGCTGGAATCCCCAAAACAATCCAAATGATCAATGAAATCAAGTGCTGGTTCTTTGAAAAAATGAACTAGATCAATAAACCATTGACAAGACTCTCAAAGAGAGAGAGGGAGAACCCTAATAAACTGAATCAGAAATGAAAGAGGTAACATCACAACAGAAACTATGGAAATTCAAATCAGAGATTACTTTGAGAATCTTTATGCCGCGAAATAAGAGAACTTTAAAGAAATGGATAAATTCCTGGACTCCGATACTCTCCCAAGGCTGAACCAAGATTTGGAAGAGGGAGGGAGTGAGAGAAATGGAGACAGACAGACAGACAGGATGGATTTGCATATGGAGAGCTGTAACTCTTTCCCACTTTCATCCTTTCTCTTCATTTAACCAACCTTGTTTGACTTCTCAGGATTTTTTTTTGAGAATTATGAGGGCCTTTTTCAGTTAGAAAAACAAGATCTTCTAAGGCACAGATTCCCCTCACTCTGGAACTTTTTGCAAGCTACTTGCTGTTTTGTACCTCTATAAAATGGAGGATAATGTAGAATTCATTGAGTTGCTTTGGGATAGAGATTTTAAAAAATGATTAAGCTCCATTTTAAACTACTATTTGTCTAATATAACAATTTAAACTTTGAATTTATTAAAAACAAACCTTGATTCACAAGTACACTGAGCCTTAAGTCCACTAACCATGAATACGAAATGCATTCAAAGTACCATATCAGAGACAGCTCAACGAGACTGAGCACATGCTCTGTTATGTAGAAGACTCTGGATTGGGTTGGATACTTGGCACCTTAAAATCCCTCAAGCACCCCCAGGAGCAACTCCAAGTACAGAGCCTGGAGCAGCCAGCCCCTGCACACTACCACACAAGCAAAAAGCACCATATCAAGTACTGGGGAAATCATAATGGATGGCAACATCCCTGTCTTCCAAGGGTTTACAACCTAATGGAAGATATATGTGCAATTAAATTACTCAAGGGCAGAAATGAGGGCTGTAAAAGGACTATGACAAAGTGGTGGAGAGGATATTCTGATCAAACCCTCCGAAGGCTAAATGCTGAGGACTTACTCTGAAAGGATTTCAATTTAAGGCCTGCCAAAGAGAACAAAAGGCAGATTCCAAGAGCAGAGGATACATGTTATCAAGATGCTTGAGTAAGTGGATGAGGGAAATACTGAGCAATGGTGAATCAGAGATGTGGGTGCGAGTCCAAAGGAAACTAAGCCTGAAGAGTAATCCTAGAGAGTCTGGACTTATCTGGAAGGGCAGTAGGAGGGACTTGGCCCTGTGAGCTCCAGGTACACTTGCAGTGCTTCTGAAAGGAGGGAGTGATTGCAATATCCTCTTAAGAGGCAGACACTGGGGCAAGAAAGACAACCTCTTAGAATACCGTGAATGCTATGAGGGGATGGCGAGATTTCAATGTAAAAACACAGGTTTCAGGGAGAGAGGAAGACATGCATCTCTGTCTGCTAGATCAATGCAAGTCAAACAAGCACCTCCGTCCCACACTTAAGAATAGGTACTTAAGTGTGGATGCTGGTGGTGGGAAATGTGCATTGGTGGAGGATGGGTTGTTCAATCATTGTATGACTGAAGCTCAATCATGAAAGTTTTGTAACAGTATCTCATACTGATTCAATAAAAAAAAAAGTTAAATTAAAAAAATTGGAAATGAGAGCATGGCAGGTAGGACCCGTGTCCTGACCTGGGTTCGATCCCTGAGCACTACCAGGAGTGATTCCTAAGTGCAGCACCAGAAGTAACCCCAAAACAAAACAGGACTGGAAATGTGGACCATCAGGGACACGCACGTCCATTCCTACCTGGTGCATAAGCACTCAGAGCAAAGTCAGAATGCACAGCACAGAGAAAGCTTCCTGGGCCTCCCCTTGCAGTGCTGTGAAGGGAACATCTTCACATCTAAGGTCTTCTAGAAGTAGCTAAAGGGTTCACTCTCCAGAACTGTCAAAATTAACAATGATAAATATTTTTTGCATACCTCAAGGAACTTAGTAAGTAAAGTAAAGTAAAGGCCCTCCCGTTGATCATCGATTTGCTCGAGCGGGCCCAGTAACGTCTCCATTGGAGACTTTGTTGTTACTGTGTCTGGCATATCGAATACGTCACGGGGAGCTTGCCAGACTCTGCCATGCGGGCGAGATACTCTCGGTAGATTGCTGAACTCTCTGAGAGGGGTGGAGGAATCGGACTCGGGTCCGCCATGTTGACTGCGTGAAAGGCAAAAAGTAAGGAAAATAGAAATGAAAAAAGATCATGTAAAAGATCAGTGAAATCACTACTCACAATGAGAAAGACAAATACAGGATGATCTCACTTATATATGGTATTCAAAGAAATACACCACAAGGAGAGAAATGTCAAAGACAAACCCATAGACTCTAACTCCCAAACTGAGCACACCAAGAGGCAGGGCAGGGTTGAAAGGTCCAGGGGACTATGGCTGAGGGATACTGTCACTTTGGTGGACACAGGGTGGTGACATTATACCCCTAAAACATTTTAAAATGGAGGGCTTGACGCGTAGCACAGTGGCTAAGATGCTTGCCTGTAGGTATATGGTCAAATGAGTTCAAATTCCATGTTGCCACATGTGCCAAGAATGTTCTTGGCACCCAAACCACTGTCACATGTTGTGACTAATAACCATGAACCCAAACACCACAGTCAGAATGTGTGAGCCCTGGGAACTTCAAACAGAGCATCACAGTGACTACTCACCCTGTGAGCCCTGCAGCTAGAGCCCACATGCCTCAGCCAGAGGCGCATGCCAGCAAGCAGAGATGCATGCACCACAGCCACAGGAGCACAAACCCAAGAGCCTGCAGCCTAACACTCGACCTGCTAGGAGCACCCCAGCAGAGTGAGTGATTTATCCTGACATATGATGCCCCATCAGCACCCCAGCAGATTCTGTGAGCCCTGCACCCTGCCCGCAACCCCTGCCAGCATCACAGTGAGAACTGCGAGTGCCACAATAAAGCTGCATGTGGACCCCACATGGCAGATCAACAGCAACAAGGGGGAAGGTCAGGAGAGGGAATAAGAGTGTGTTTATAGAACCTCGGTGCCTGAGAACAGATGACTGGATAAAGAAACTCTGGCACATCTACCCCATGGAATACTATGCAGCTGTTAGGAAAAATGAAGCACGGAATTTTCATGTAAATGGATGGACACGGAGAGTATCATGCTGAGTGAAAAGAGTCAGAAGGAGAGGGACTGACATAGAATGACTGCACTCATTTGTGGAATTTAAAAAAAAAAAACAGTATGAGACTAACACCTGAGGACAGTAGAAACAAGGGCCAGGAGGACAGGTTATGGTTGCAAGTTGGCTTCAAGTGCTGGGGAGAAGGCAGTTTGGATAAAAAAGGAACCACTATGACAAAGACAGTTGGAAGTGATCACTCTGAATAAGAATTGAATAAGAACTGCTGAAAGCAAGTAAAGGAACAAGCATGATGACCTCTCAGAATCTGTACTGCAAACCATAGTGACCAAAGGAGAGAAAAAAGGAAAGTGCTTGCCATAGAGAGAGGCTGGGCGTGGTTTGAGGGAAACTGGGGATACTAGTAGTGGGAAATATGCACTGGTGAAGGAATGGGTGTTGGAGCATTGCATGACTGAAACACAGTCATGAACAATTTTGTAACTATCTCATGATGATTCAATTAATATAAAAATTATTTAACACACATACACACACACACATTTGAGGCCACATCCAATTGTGCTCCAGGTTTACTCCTGGTTCCATGCCCAGGGATCACTCCTGTTTTGCGCAGGGGACCATATTTAGTGTCAGGGATCAAACCCAGGTAGGCCACAGGCAAGACAGGCACCATCCCTGCTGAACTATGTCTCCTGTCTTCTCTAAAACAAAGACAAGTGTGCCAGGGGTTGGAGTGAGCTCGATGGATTGAGTGCATGCTGTGCATGCAGGCCAAAGCTTCACGGTTCCCTGAGCAATACCACCAGCAACTCCAGTGTACAGAGCCTGTGGTAACTGAGTATCTCTAGGTGTGGGACAAAAATCAGGGGGAGAAAGAGAGAGAAAAAGTGAGAAAGAGAGAGGAGAGAGAGAGAGAAGAGGGGGGAGAGAGAAAAGAGATAAAGGGACAAGAGAGGAGGGGGAGAGAGGAGGAGGAGAGAGAACACAGGGGAGAGAGAGAAGACAGGGGAGAGTGAGAGGGGGGAGAGAGAAGAGAAGGGAGAGGGGGTGAGAGAAAGAGATGGAGAGGGAGAAAGAGGACAGACAAGAGAGAAAGAGAAAGAGAAGAGGGGTGGGGGAGAGAGAGACAGAGAGAGAGAGAATGTGAGAAGAGAGAGCAGAGAGACAGCGCAGTGTACCCAAACTGCTCTAGAATCAGAACTATTAATGGTTTAGTGACAGGCCGTCCGAGGCAGATCAATGGACCATAGGGGCACAGGCCGGTCTTTGGAAGTGCAGACACCAGTACTGACCTCTGTCCAGTCAGTTCCATTCACAGCTCTGGACACTCAGCATGTGCACCTGAATGAGGTCCACACTAAGCTGCTCTGTGGGCCTGGCTCCCGAATGAGGAACCATACTGCAAAGACTCCTGCTGGTGCCTTGGCTTGAGGGAGCATCCAGGACATGCCTCGGCAGCAGGCAGGAATGAGGCCTTGGTCACTCGTCCCTCTCACCCACACACAGCACAGGGAGTCACCAGTACTTCCCGACACTGTGAGGTCCTATGGGTGTACAATGGCTACATACACGGCCAGGATCCTGCTCTTCAGAGGTAAAATCTTGCAGGACTGGAGAGAGAGTACTGGGACAGAGGCACTTGCCTGTGCACAGCTGACCCCAATCCAACCCCCAGGAAGGCCTATGGCTTCCAAGATTTCCAGGAGTGATCCTTGAGTACAGAGCCAGAGGTGAACCCCGAGTACCACCAGGTGTGCCCAAACCTTCCACCCTCCAATTTTTTTTAAGTAGCAGTATGTAAGTACTATTCAAATTATCATCCTATTTAATGTCATGTTACACTCGGCACAAGGGAAATAAGTGATGGTGCCCTAAGAATCTATAACAGGAGCTTTCTCCGAAATCAGTCAAGGAGGGCTTCCTGAGGAAGTGGCAGGGCCGCTAACATGTGAAGGATGAACAGGGTTAACTCTGTGGGAAAGGGAAGGAGACATCTGGCCACTGATAAGAACAATAAACCTGACTGAGGGTGAGGGTAGGTGGAGAGAGAGCACAGAGGGTCTGGCTCTTGAAACTTCCCACTGGTTTCGGGTCAAGACCAAACAACCCCATGGCCACTCCTGTCCCTGGCCACTCTGTGCTCTGCGTATCCACCACATCCACTGTCCCTCTCACTCTCCTTACAGCCACACTTGCACTCCATAGGGCCAGTTTTGTTTGGTTTTGGGCCACACCTGGTGATGCTCAGAGGTTGCTCCTGGTTTGCAATCAGGAATCACTCCTGGCGGTGCTCAGGAGACCAGAAGGGATGCTGGAGATTGAATCCAGACCAGCTGCATATAAGGCAGGTGCCTTATCGCTCCAGGTGGGGCTATTTTTTTGAGGGGGGCTGCACAGTTGGCTGTGCTCTGAGCTTTCTCCTGGCTCTTGCACACAAGAATCATTCCTGGTGGGACTTGCAGAACTATATGGGGTTCCATACTTGAATTTCAAAGATCTTTCTTGTTTTGTTGTGCTTGTTTCTGCTTTTGGGCTACACCTAGCTGTCTCTGGCTCAGTCATCAGGGCTCACACGCTCAAGGGACCATATAGGGAGCTGGCGATCAAACCTGGGCTGGCTGTATGCAAGGCAAGTGCCTTCTCCACTGTGCTGCCTCTCCAGCCCCTCAAATCTCTTCCTGGCTTTGCGGTGGGTGCCACAGTGTGGTGGTGGCAGGAGGAAGGGACCAAGAAGAGGTGGAAAACTCGCTCACACACAAGGCACAGGAGCTTCTGCCTCTGCCCACAGGGTGTCATGGTTTTGGAGAAAAGGCGAGGGCCACTGCCAATGAATGTAGAGGAGCTCTTGGGAACTGAGCTGGCTTTGGGAGCACCTTCCTCCGAATCACCTTGGGGACCCAGGAACTCTGTCCAAGGGATGCTGCAGGGGTGTCTGTGAGGGCAAGGCATGGGCTGGAAACAGACAGCAGCCATTACCTGGTCATCCAGGGGGATCCCGTTGCTCATCTTCACTCGATTTCCCTCCGGGTGATAGTCATCTGCATCATAGAATTTCCACCCGAGCTTGGAAACAAAACGAAAGGAGTATGTAGCGGGCAGGGTGTCTCAGGCGACTGCCGCCACGAGGGCCCACACAGCAGCTCCGTGCATCCCCCCAGTTGCAGGGGAGCATCCCCGGCCTCCCCCCCGCCCCCCTCCCTCAGGAAAGAAAAGGGGTTTGAAGCTCAGCAGTGTGCTGTGGGGCTCACCCATCATTATCTGTAATCACCCGATGGGAAACCAAACCGCAGCAGTGAGTGGCACTCTGTACTTGTTCGTGCTTACAGATCAGCCTGCCTTCGGGTCAGGGAAGGGAGAGAACAGTAGGAGACCAGTAGGGTGTGCGACTGAGGGACAGAAAGGCGGGTTACCTCGGATGCCAGCAGGGCACCCACGCTCCATCTGTGGAGAGGATACAGATGTTCAAATGACCACGCCCTCCCAACCAGCCCATCTGAGGGTGCCCCCCAGAACTCAGATCAAAGTATACTGATGACAATCTGCAAGTGGTTGTGATGCCTTGTTGGTTTTGGGTTTTGGTGATCCCCGGAGGTGCTCTAAGGTTACTCCTGGCTCTGTGCTCAGGGGCCGCTCCCAGTAGATGCTTGGGAAACAATGGGGTTCAGGAGCCTGACCCTGAGTTTCCGGCATGCAAGGCATGTACTTCAGCCCACTGCATTATTGCTCCTACCCCAAAAGTGATGCTCTTGACCATGGAATCTAGAGTATGGTTTTCGTTTTCTCCAGGAGTTTAAAGAAAGACATCATTACCCACGTGCCGCTAACCTCTCCCCCGAAACATACCATCAAATTTCATTAAACTCCTTAAGTGTTTTGGCCCCTGCTTAATAGATGCCTCCCAAGTGGTGCTCAGAAGACCTGAGAGCCCTTCTGGTGGTTCTTGGCCCACATGGCCAGGGGTCTTGTGCAAAAGCCAGAGACTGTGGTACTGCTCAGCCCTGCCATGCTTGGCCTCACCCAGGCCACAGAGGTGCTCAGAAACCTCCAGGGCTGCACCAGATGGTGCACAGGAGACCACGAGGCACTGCAGTACAGAGTGCTGGGCATGCACCCTGACTACTGTCCCAGCTCCAGCCCCTAGGTGTTTATTTTCTAAGGGAAAAAAAAAACTGAATTCCTGAAGTGCTGAAAACTCTCCTGAGGATGCTAGGAGGGATGTGAAGGGGATTAACCTCCTCTAACTCCTACAAGGTGGAAAGCACAGCACTTCCTCAGGGCTCAGGGGGACATGCTTGAGCAGAGAGACAGGACAACAGTAAGGCCCTGCAGGTTCAACCCCCAGCAACCCATCTGGTTCCTGCCAGGAGTGATCCCTAAGCACAGAGCCAGGAGTAAGCTCTAGGCACAGTTGGGGGGGGGGCTCCCAAAACAAAAATGAAGAAATAAATAGATGAGACGCACTCTTAATGGACACAAGAGACAGGCCAGCCCTTCAGACTGGATGTCCAGGGATCTCTGCTCCGAGTATCTGATAAGGATCTGTTCCCCCTAAAAGGCAGCACAGGTGGTGGGAAGGCCTCGGGGCTCTGAATCTGACATCTGGCAGGTTCTCTATTCTGTCATTACAGGACTAAGATCCTGTGCAAGGTGAAATTATTTTCTCACCAGCAAAATGAGAGAACTGAGCCACAGTACCCATTCCCCATCCGCTCATTTCATTTAGCCAGCACTGACTGAGCTACCAACTGGCCGCCAGAGGCTTGGTCTGTGCCATGGAAGATGGACAGAGAAGGCAGCCAATGAGAAATGAAATCCTTTCTGGCTTTCAATTTCTAAGGTGTTGCACAAATACCATTTACCACCATCACAATTTACATATCCGCTTAATATTTATCAGACCTGGTCTCCCAAATTTTATATACCAGTCACAGTCACAGTCACAGTCACAGTCCTCCCGTTGTTCATCGATTTGCTCAAGCAGGCCCAGTAATATTGCGAGACTTGTTACTGTGTTTGGCATATAGAATATGTCACGGGGAGCTTGCCAGGCTTTGCCGTGCGGGCGAGATACTCCCAGTAGCTTTCCGGGCTCTCCAAGAGGAGTGGAGGAATCGAACTCGGGTCAGCCATGTTGGCCCTTGTAAGGCAAACACCCTACCGCTATGCTATTGCTCCAGCCCTTTATATACCAACTCCACAATTTTTACAAACTGTGTTTAAGATAACATGGTTACAATTATACTTTTGGTGTATAAAGTTATTGTACGCCAGTACCAAAATCTCTCCACCACTGCCCTTATGTCGCTTCTAGTCTCTCTTTTCCCTCATTCCTCAACCCCTCCCCCTTCCATCTGGTGACCTCAACTTTGTAATCAAAGTCCAATTTGTTGGTAAACATTTACCAATTCCAAAGTGTTTACTTGTTTCTTGGGGTCCACACCTGACAGTGATCAGGACTTACTCCTGGCTCTACATTCAGGTATTACTTCCGGTGGGGCTCAGGCGACTATATGAGGTGCCAGGAATGGAACCCGTGTCAGACACGTGCAAGACAAACACCCTTACCCACTGTGCTACTGCTCTAGCCCCTACTTGATATTTTTATATGACTGCTTCACTTTCTGAAATCAAATATATTTTTTAAAAAAGTTTGGGGGGTCACAGAGGTAGTACATCTGCAAACTTCTGACTTGGAAAATCAATCCCCCATTTGACAAATTTAGTTGAAATAGACTCAGTCCCACACTGAGCTCCAGATATTTTCCTTCCACATGTGTCTCCTGCTTCTCCATGTCAGCCTATAACAGAGGTTCCCGAATTTCTTTGTCCTGAGATTCCCTATTCAGAAAAATTATTACTCCAGGCTGGAGAGGTAGTCCACAAGTTTTGAGGCTTGCCTTGTTCGTGGCTCATCCCAGCTGAATTCCTGCCACATGATCCACTGTGCACTACCAAAAGAGGCCCTCAAGGAGTGCTTGGTATGACCCCAATCCAACCATAACATTACTCAACAACCCCTAATTTCATCAGAGGCTAATACTGCCTTTCTGGATTCTTCCAGAAATCCTGGAGCAGCATCTTCCTCTTTGGGAAATACTGGTGTACTTCTCCCTTCTCCAAGCTGCCCAGGTGCAAGTCTTAAAACCCCTCTTTACTTCTCATTCATAGTCCATCCACAACGCTCTTATTTATATTCCATAACCGAATCTCTAACTTCAGGCCACCCATCTTGCCCTGCTGGGGTTCCCTGATAATCCATAAGGCGGTCAGGCCTCTGGGCCTTGACACGTTCTAGTCCCTCTGCCATAACGCTTTCCCACTGTTCTCCAGGCTTGTCCCCTCCTCTCTCCTAACTCCCACATTTCTTCAGAGGGTCATTCCTTGACCCTCCTGCCTGGTGCTCTACCCCACTTCCTCCCCAGTCTATCACCTGGAGATGGCCACCACCAGCACTTTTGGATGATGTGTATATATTCACTGCTATCCCCCATAGTGGCATATAAACTCCCTGAAGGTAGGGATTTTTGTCCCATTATCAGTGACAACCATGAATGACTGAGTCCAATATTTTTCTGAATGCATGAAACTAACCATCTTAATTGTATAGGACATCTTCCCCCTAGCCTGATGGAAATGTGACTAACTGCCCAAGCTAGCTCAGCAGGCCATGGTGGAACCAAGTCCTGCGGTTACTAAGTCCCTTTCACCAAGCACAGGAGCAGTTTTACACTGTTTTTTTTTTTCCTTTTTGGGTCACACCCGGCAATGCACAGGGGTTACTCCTGGCTCATGCACTCAGGAATTACTCCTGGCGGTGCTCAGTGGACTATATGGGATGCTGGGAATCGAACCTGGGTCCGCCGCGTGCAAGGCAAACACCTTACCCGCTGAGCTATCACTCCAGCCTCAGGACACCACTTTTAAAGCAGGTAGCTAGGAAACTGCAGGTGCTGACTTTTAATGTCATCCCAGATTCCCTGTCTTTGAGGGTAAACATGCCCCCCCCCAATTCTTCTAAAGATATGTCTATTTACCCGAAGCAAGCTTTTTAAATGGATACAACCCACATGGGTGGTTCCTGACTAAGGAGAGTCTAGAGCATCTGAAGGTCAAGCTACTTTAGCACAGTGGACGGGGATACTTTAGCAAGATACTTTAGCAAGTATCTTTAGCACAGTGGACGGGGCTCTCGCTCCTGTCCCCGCGAAGGGGAAGGGGACTCCCCAGGGCTCCCGCGTCCCCACGGACCTGTCCTCCTCCCGTGTGCCTACCGCCCGCCTCCCGGACGTACTTCCTGGAGCCGCTCACGCCCATCACCAGCAGAGAGCTCGGGGTCGTCAAGTCGCCCCGCTAGCTCCAGCCGCCGGCTTCCGGCCCGCTCGCCCCACCTCCCGCTCGCTGGCCCCGCCCCGCCTTCCGCTTGCCCCGCCCCGCCTCCCGCTCGCCCCGCCTCCCACTCGCCCTATCTTGCCTCTCCCATCTTCAGGCTTCCTGTCCCCTTATAGCTGAATATGAATATTTATTTTTTTCTTTTTGTTTTTTCTTTTTGGGTCACACCCAGCATTGCACTGGGTTTATTCCTGGCTCATGCACTCAGGAATCACTCCTGGCGGTGCTTGGGGGACCATATGGGATGCTGGGAATCGAACCCAGTCGGCCACTTGCAAGGCAAACACCCTACCCGCTGTGCTATCGCTCCAGCCCCTGGATATGAATATTTATGAAGTGTGCTCATGATATAGTGTTTTTTTAATGTAACCAAGCGTTTTGCCTAGAGGTGGGCATCCCAGTTGATATCCAGCATGTACTGTGAGAAATAACCCACCTGTCTAAAATGCATAGATTTAGAGCCTCAAAGAGAGGGGGGAAAGGAGGCTTTAATAGCAACTATTGATTTTTTTCAATTTGTTTTTAGTTTTATTTTATTTTTAAAAAGTTGTAGTTGACTACAGTTAATATTCAAACACCAATCCCAACATCGTGCAACTTCCCACCACCATAAGAGGAAATTTTGTGAAGATTGCTATATTTCATCCTGAAGTCATTTAAGTAAGTCCTTGAGTAAGAGATTGCAAGCAGTTATACCCAAACAAATGTGTGCTACTTTTTGGTACATCAGTGGACTAGAGCATAAGAGATCCTGCAGCCGTGAATTCAGCCTCATGCTCCAGGTTGTACTATGTCAAACTCTTCCATGAGCTTTATTTTATAGTCTCTGGGTTTTGACCTTGGATGAGATTATATGGCACCAGAGGCAGTTTGTTGTGTGACTACCAAGACACTGGAAAACTGGGGAGTTGAGGGGAGGAGGCCCAGACCCGTTCCGAGCAGGCTTGGAGATATCAGTCACGGGTCCCGAATACCTGGATTTTTCTGCAGGTTCCCTCATAGGTGAGGCTCATCCGAACCTGTGCAGAGAGGCCTTGAGCATGGATATGGTTGGATTCAGGAGGTTTCTGACTGCCTGGACTCTGCAGGGGTGGGGAGGGAAACTCAGCCTGTCCCCCTCCGAGTGGCCAGGGTGAAGACAGCCTGGAGCAGGTTCAGGACGTTCTATGTTGCTCTCTTCTGAGAGCTTTTTTAAGAGTCTGTGGATCTTGGCCATTGATGAGATTATATGGTGCCTAGAGTAGTTTGTCAACCATTGATTATGGTCTTTCAAGATTGGGTGGTTGCCAAGTAGGCAAACTCGGCACACATGGGCAGGGGTTCTGAGCGAATGCTAGTTCCTGGTCCTTTCTTTCATTTATTAGATACTATCAGGCCCATGTTCTAGGCCCAACCATGTTTCACTACATATGTAGCTACCAAATTTATAAAATTTGTAATTTACAAGTTATAGTTCCTCCTTCTTAGGCTTCAGGGCTAAAGACTGCATTTTAAAACCAAACTAAATTTCCTCTAACAATAATCTTTAACGGCAGGATTTTCAATCAGTATCTAGTGTCAGCACGAGAGGTCTAGTTTCTATTGCCCTAAATATGCTTCCCTATTCCTCTTACATGTACTGTGACTGTTTGATATCCCTGAATGGGAAGGGACATACTTTTAATATACCCATTTGCTAGAAAACAGAACCGTAAGTCACGGTCACGGTCATGGTCCACCCGTTGTTCATCGATTTTCTCGAGAGGGCCCAGTAACGTCTCCATAGTGAGATTTGTTACTGTGTTTGGCATATCGAATACATCACGGGGAGCATGCCAGGCTTTGCCGTGCGGGCGAGATACTCTCAGTAGCTGGCCGGGCTGTGAATTAATATAGTTGAAGCCCCCCTTCTCATCCCTGAGGGGAGATAGCCTGGCATGCTCCAAGCTTTGCCTTTGATTTCCTAGGTCTTCTGATTTTCTCCTCAACAGAGTCCATTAAGAATTGCTAGGCTGAGGACGGGAAATAGCCCTACAACTAAGTAGAGTGAAGAAATAACACTTTCAACCTCCAGTGTTACCCAAATTTATTTTCCTATCTATCCTGGAAAACAAGAAGGCTAACCCAAGGTCTTTAATGAACATTTAGGTTACCACTGCAGTGACTTTGTTTTTTCCCAATATGGTGGCAAGACTTTAGCTTTCCTCTGTCAGGTACTGACTAAGAAGTCACGGCTGGCAGCTAAGGTCACTTGGCTAAAGTTACAGGTCCGTTATGGCTAGACCAGGGCAGAGGTAACTTCTACAGAGGCCTTTGTAGTCAGTGTGTGTAGAAGCCCTGCACCATATCTCATATCTCCACGCCAGCCTCCTGCTGAGACGAGATGTAAGAAAGACCAGGTCAAACAGTCATTAGACCAAAATATCTTTTTAAAAAACAATTTTTATTTCATTAAAGAACCGTGATTTACAAAGTTATTGAAACATCTAATGTTCTAGCATCAATTTCCCATCACCAGTGACCCCAAGTTCCCTCCCACCCCCACAAGCTGCCAGCTTACAGGCACATCAGAATGTTTGGTTGTTGTCATTTGTGTCTCATGTTTTTAGTGTTGTTGACTCTGTTTTGTGTCTGTAGCTACCCACCCCTCCACATTACTGATGTATCTCAGGCCCTTGACCCCTGCTTGCCCATTACTTTCTATCTTCATCTTCTTTATCTCTTTCCCCAGACCCCCACCGCTATTTCTTTCCTTCTCTGTTCTACACACATAGAATACTACCCTTCTGTAAAAAATGATAAATCATACAATTAGCTGCTACCTGGCAGGATCTGGAGAGTATCATGCTGAGTGAAATTAGGAGAGATGTTGGATTGGTTTGTCCTTCCTCCCTTGCCTCAGGGAGGTTAGGTTATTGAGTTACCCTCATCACAAAGCCCCAAAGGCACTCCCATTCCTCTTTATTTATCTTTAACTTATTCTTTGTGTTCTGCTTCCCTCTCTGTTAATCACTATATCCCAAAATCAAACCCTGTGATTTGTAAAGTGAGATTCTTCTCAGGACTCTGGATTTTGTATATGCAAGTGAAATATTTGCTTTTTTTCTTTCCCTTATGTCCTTTTCATAGTTTACTCTAGAGCAGTGTCCTTTTTGTATAGACACAGGAAGATAGTTAATGCTGTGCTTCTGGGAGTTAATTGACTCAGAACAATATTTATTCCTGGTCATCTGTCATATTTACTCGACTTAAGCCTCAGCTGTCCTTAGTTCTTAGCACCCCAAAAGTAGGGTTCCAGTGAGGGTCTTGGATGGACTCAGGGCAAGCCGTAAGCTACCCAAGCATTGAACAGGGACAAGCCATAAGCTCTCCTGGTATCTAAAAGGGACAGGCCAACCACCATAAAATATAGTAAGTTAAGAGTATGATCATGGACAAATTTTGTCATGACCCCCAAAGAAGGATCTGAATAAGGACTTTATTCAGGGCCCATGAATAAGGTTAGGAAGACTAACATGGCCTGAGGACTGTAGTCTGGGATATAAGAGAGATGTCTCCAGGAGAGCCACCCCATCCTTTAAACTTAATAATCTTACAGTGTTCAGTTTCTCTTTATTTCAACTCAGAAATATTTAATCACTCGAATTATAGGACGTAAGTTGATCATTAACAAACTTCTGTATAAAACAAAATGGGAATAGGAAGAACCATCCCTTTGTTCAACATAGCAATTTTCCAATAATACAAACCTTAATAGTGATAGCACAGTGGGTAAGGCGTTTGCCTTGCATGCGGCTGACATGGCTGGCCCAGGTTCTATTCCTCCGCCCCTCTCGGAGAGCCGGGAAAACTACTGAAAGTATCTCGCCTGCATGGCAAAGCCTGGCAAGCTACCCATAACATATTCAATATGCCAAAAATAGTAACAACATGTCTCACAATTTGTTGTGAGACATTACTGGTGCCCACTTGAGCAAACAGATGAACAACAGGAGTACAGTGCTACAGTGCTACGGTGTTCATACAAAATGACTAGAAATATTAAGAAGTAAATTTAAGATGACCATTTAAATGGAAATAGACCAAGGAAAGGAGAAATATGCCCCTAGATGGTCTTCTGCCCTTGGGTGTATCTTCTTGCAAGATGAGATTTTGTCCTAGAAGAAGTTTCACCTGAGGGAAGGGACTTACATATATTGAGTGTGGAATCACAACAAGGTGTATTACTACCCCCAACTCTGGGGGCCTGGGTGAATAACGAAGGCTGTGAGATGGGGCACGAGGGAATGGGAATGGGGGCAGAGTGAGACTGGAATGAGGGACAGGGTGAAACTGGAATGGGGCATGCGGAGAGACTGGAATAGACACATAGGGAGAATGGAATGCATGGAGGAACATAGACTGTAATAAATGGCGATTAATCCCCAACCATTTTGGTGGCCTTTTTTCCTCCCTCATGTGTTGGTATGCAGAGGCTGATTGGGATGGGGTAGTGACTCTTGACCACCAAATGCACGTGGTGAGTGCCCTCACTCACAGAGAGAGAGAGACACACACAGAATGATCTCTCTCCTGATTGAATATAAAGACATGTAGCAGGGGATTAACAAATACCCAAAGGTCACAGAAATTGAGAACTGGTCTTAGTCGTAAACTACCTTGGTGAGTGAAGAGGAGAGACACTGGAACAATGATCAGAGAAGTAGATATTCAGGTGAGGGGTTTGGTGCTAAACCGTGTCGTGCACGAAATGCTACTATTTATTAACAGCATAGTAAACCACTGTGCCTAAAGTAAAATCAATACAAAATTCTCTTGACTATCTACCATTCTCAAAAGTCTAAAATTGAGACCAGAAAGATAGCACGGCACTTCAGGTACTTTCCTTGCACATAACCCATCTGGATTTGATCTTGGCACCACATATAGGCCCCAGACACTGCCCAGGAGTAATCCCTGAGCACAGGTGGGTGTGTGGCCCCAAACAAAGCAAAACAAAAACCCCTCCAAAAATTAAAATTGATGACCCTTAACAACCGAATAAAAAGTCGAATTGGGAGACAATCAGAGTGTTTATTTGGGCATTAAAAGGGCACCATATAAACTCATTAACGGTCATGATCCAGAGTCTCACAAAAAAAAGTCTCGAAAAAGCGCAACAAGTGGCAGAGATGCATTTAACTCAAGCTGTATCATTTTATTTAAAATTTTGGAATTTCTGGAGTTACATCTCATACTCTATGCCTCTGGTGTACCAACAGTAGCACAACATACGTGATGGGCTGTAGAGTAGAAGGCAACTGATCTTGATCTATCTATCTATCTATCTATCTATCTATCTATCTATCTATAGATAAGATAAGATAAAGGCCCTCCCGTTGATCATCGATTTGCTCAAGCGGGCCCAGTAACGTCTCCATTGGAGACTTTGTTGTTACTGTGTTTGGCATATCGAATACTCTCGGTAGCTTGCCGGGCTCTCCGAGAGGGGCGGAGGAACCGAACTCGGGTCGGGTCGGCCATTTTGGCCGCTTGTAAGGCGAACGCCCTACCGCTATGCTATTGCTCCAGCCCATCTATCTATATATCCATATACATATATATTTACACACACATATATATGTACACATATATATGTCTACACAAGACTCAACATGTAACAATATGTCAGTAATTTCTTATACAAGGCTTAACAGCACCAAGATGAGATACAACAATCTTCATACATTTTCCTCTACAAAACCCTCTTTGGATCATTTTTAGTGAATTACTCTTAACAAACAATAAAAATAAATTATTGAGGATCTGCCTTTGGGGCCGGCTTGGGTAGTAGTGGTAAAATTGAAAATAATGGTGATGATAAGGTGTAATGGTGGTGGAATTGGTTTGGTGTTAGAATATTGAATACAATAAATTATTGCAAACAACCTTATAGAAATTAAAAATAAGAAAAAAAGAGTTGTAGAGGGGCAGGAGTGATAATATAGCGGGTAGGGAATTTGCCTTGCATGTAACTGACCCAGCTTCGATCCCCACATCCTATATGGTCCCTATATGGTCCCCCAAGCACCGCCAGGAGTGATTCCTGAGTGCAAAGCCAAGAGTAAACCTGGAGCATCCCTGGGTGTGACCTCAAAACAAAAATAAATAAATGAAAGGGTTGTAGAGTTCATATTCAGATAGAGTCTGAAGAAGGCACAAAAGTGAATTTTTATAAGGGAAATTTTATGAGGTAATAAATGATATGCTGATCAGGTGAAAGCATCAACATGGTCAGGAGGTAAAAGTAGATTAAAGTTCACTTTTTATCAGTCCGTTCAAACAGGATATTCTTTTTTTTAATTTTTATTTTTTATTTTTTTAATTATTTTTAGTGAAACACCATGAGGTACAGTTGTAGATTTACAATTTTTTGTGCTTGGGTTTCAATTATACAATGATCAAATACCCATCCCTCCACCAGTGCCCATTTTCCACCACCATGGATAATATCCCTCCCACCCCCATCACCCCATCCCACCCTGCCTCTGTGACAGGGCAATTCCTTGTGTTCTCTCCCTCCTTTTGGGTGTTGTGGTCTGCAAAAGAGGCTTTGAGTGGCAAACATGTTCAGTCCATAGTCTACTTTCAACATGCATCTCCCCTCCTGGGAGGATCCTCCAAACACCCTTTATTTGGTGCTCCCTTCTCTATCTGAGCTTCCCTTTCCCCTAGAATGCCCAGCTGGCCTCTAAGCTATGGAGTAATCCTCCTGGTGTTGATCTCAGCTATTCTTCGGTATTAATCTCATATTTTGTTTCTTTATATTCCCCAAATGAATGCAATCTTTCTATGTCCCTCTCTTTCTGACTCATTTCGCTTAGCATGATACTTTCCATGTTGTACCACTTGTATATAAATTTCATGACTTCATCTTTTCTAACAGCTACATAGTACTCCATTGTGTAGATGTACCAAAGTTTCTTTAACCAGTCATCTGTTCTTGAGCATTCAGGTTTCTTCCAGTTTCTGGCTATTGTAAGAGTGCTGCAATAACAAACAAGTGCAGATATCACTTTGACTATACATTTTTGCCTCTCTCAAACAGGATATTCTTGTTCTTGTTTCTTCTTGGAATGTTGGTGGCCAGAGGCCTTACCCAGTTTAGGGAAGACAGACTGTAGAGTTGGTATATCTGCAGTGGCTTCTTGCAGCTCTGTTTTATTTCATTTCATTTATTTTGAGTTTGGGGTCACACGGTAGGGCTCAGGAACTACTCCCAGGGATCCATATGGTGCCATGATCAATCAGATTCTCACGGATGCAAAACAGAAGTATGAGCACCAGTCCTGTTAGCCATCTCCATTCTCCGGTAGCCCTCTTTTATGGGGGATCGGGTGTTCTATCAAATGGTACTCAAGAGGCCCTCGTGGTCCTCTTGGAAATTCTCCAGCAACCATGCAGGACATCCAGTGTAAGGGACCGTGGATGTGGTGCTTGCTGCTGGCTGTGGTGTGGGATGACCTAGGCCCCTGCACTTGTACTTGGGCCCTCCAGAGCTCCACCTTTAGAGTCTCGGGGCCACTTGGTGCCTGGGATCAAGGTGGGATCAACCATCTAAACCCTACACTAGATCTTTGGTTTCTACAGCCCTGTTTTAAAATGATTCCAGTTATATTACTCATCACACCTTCCAGGTACTTTAGAAAGGTAGGGGGATCCCTTCACTAGCACTGAACAAAGCCAAACACAAGTTGTCATTTCTTTTGTGTTTCTTTGGTTTTGGAGCTCTTCCTGGGTTACTCCTGGAAGTAAGCTAAGGGGTTGCTCCTGGTGGTTCTGAGGATCAAACTGGGATCAGCCCTTGCGAGGAAGGAGTCTTATTATCTTCTCTGGCTAGCTGATATTTCTTTCAATGTTCATATTATAGACGCACATATGTATACATATGGTCACTTCCTGAAGCTGCCTGGTCCCCAGGGAACGGATCATTTTTATTTCTAGATTTCACGGTCATTCCTCCTGTCTTCAATATACACTTACCCACAGTTAACCGACTGAAACAACCGGGGAGGATGAGATGAACTTTAGAGTCAGGAGTAAACCCTGAGCACTTCCAGGTGTGGTGAGAAAGAGAAAGTAGAGAGAGCAAAAGGAGAGATGATGCTAACTCAAGAATAGAGAGAAGAGAAGGGTGTGAGTGAGAGAGGAATAGGGAGGGAGAGAGAGGAGGGAGGAAGAGGGAAAGAAAAGAAAGAGGATGGGGGAGAGACTGTGAGAGCGAGAGAGAAGTATAAAAGGTTAACTCCAGATGAAAGTGCTTCCACCTCTGCTCGACTCACCTTGGTCACCAGTGCTCATGGAAATGCCTGGTCTAGGTCAGGTCAGTTCCATTATCAGCATGGAAGTTCTGGGTCCATCACTTTTCTCTCACAGAAAAGAATTTCAGGAGGAGGTTAAATGTGAAGCATGATAGTTTTTATTGAAACTTATCTAGAAAGATGTGAGGGTAAAGATAGAGAGAAGTACACGTTCTAAACAAAATGGGCTTCTCCAGATTGGAAATAAACAGAGACAACTTAGTCAGGTATGTGCTCTAGGGCTTGAAGTATAAGCTCCCGTTGACTTTTAAACTTGTAAGTTTGTCCCCTTAAATGCTACCATTAGTGCTCTCCCATCTCCTAAGCACTCCCATATTGTTTGCACATTATTTACAGTAGACAAGATAAGAAAACAACTGTGTCTATAACAGAGGAATGACTTTTGAACAATATAGTTGAAGATCTAGGGTCTCATGTGAGGTAAAATAAGCCAGATAGAAAGAGATAAATACTATTTGATGCCACTTACAAATGGAATCAGAAACAGCCAACCTCATAGAAATGGAACCTACAATGGTGGTTTCTAAGGGGTTGAAGATTGGGGAGACTTTTTTAGGGGTACAAACTTGCAACTCATAGCTAAGTTTATTCTAGAGATCTAGTGCATAGTTTGGTAATTAAAGACAATATTGTTTTATAAATCTCAAAGTTATGAAGAGTTAATAGTTCTCAACACAAAAATGATACTTTTGTAGAGGAATAGAGCTATGTTGGCAGTCACATTAATAATATTTCAATGTATTAAGCCAGGGTGCTGTAAACCTAAATGTACACAGTCTTACATGTCAAGCACATTAAATTTTGTTTGTTTGTTTTTGAACCACACCAGACTTGTGATGAGGGATCACTCTTGGTGAGATCAGGGGACCATATGTCGTGCTGGCGATCAAACTCGGGTTGGCTGCCTGCAAGATAAGCACCCTGCCCACTCTGCAGTCTCTCTAGCTCCACAATTTTTGTAAAGTCAATTTTAATAAAAACACTATTGCGGAGGGCCCGCAAACCACTCTCCGACCCGCGGAGGTGGCCCTAGGATCCGTAGGTGCAGGGAAGGACCGACCGAATGAACACAAGACACAAGAGACAGAGTATAGTTTAGAAATAGAGAGAAAAAGGGACAGCACTTTATTGAGGGATACAGGCTGTTTATATAGGGTCTGGGCAGCTCAGTCAGGAGCAGAAGCAGTATAACCATATATGGTAAGGTCAGCAACAAGAGCTTTACCTAACATTCAAGGTAGACATTTGTACATCAAAAGGTCTTGTGGCAATAGGTGCATCCTGAGCTTTACAATTGTATATCAAATGGCCTTATGGCAGTAGGTGTATCCTGAGCTTTACAATTGTATATCAAAGGGTCTTAGGGAGTAGATGCATCCTGGAGGTTACTATAGATAAGGCCAGCTAAGCTAACTGTCAGCCTGATGTTGCTTGCTATAGATCAGGCATCCACTGAGATCAGGAAGTCCTGGGAGACTGTCACCAATGTCTGTCCCAAGCAGTTCCTAGCATGGGAACCACGGCCAGGGTCTATGAGAGGGCTCTTGGCTTCCCACACACTATGATTTGCAAGGTTGTTCATTATACCAAGTCCTGTTCCTTTGTCACTCTGCTTGCTGGTGGCAGGGAATTTCTTGGACCTTGAGAACTTGATAAAGAGACAAAGAGAACTGAGGAGGAAACCGTGGTGCTCCTCTTCTGGAAGCTGGTGGGGGGGGGGGGGGGCATCCCCAGGGCAGGTGTGGCATTTCTGCTGCGCCTGGCGTAGAAGGCGAGCTGGAGGAGGTGGGTACAGAGGACAGGCAATGCACTGTGCCTCAGAAGAGCCTTCACTCAACTGTTTTCAGGTGCAGAATAAGGATGTGATGTGGGGTAAAAGTGAAGTGGAGTATGAAAGTGCCCGTGTCACCTGATGTGACACACACTGCAACTTGAGCTTCACCCAGTGTTGATAAAGACATGCTGATCGAAAAAAGCCAAAACCTAACTCTAGTGCATTTGCAAAAAAAGCCAAGTGAGAGCCATGAATTAAACTGATCTTTCCTTCTCTCTTCACCAACCTCAGGTTAGAGGTAGCCATAGAAAGGATCATGGCAGCAGAAACTATTTTCCTTTTTGTTGTAGGCAGACTGGAGAGAATTTGGGAATGTGCTTTGGGCGAATAATACATTTTAAAATGAAGAGATTATCTAGCCCTGAAGGAACCCAAGGACAGGAAGACCTCTTTGAAATACAAACCCTGAGCTCTTTGAAGAGGAGAAACTGAGACACTATCCAGATGGAGAAATCCAAGGTTCCATCCAGAGAAGGGTGGAGCCCTCAGAAAAGGGGCAGCTACAGAGGAATCTGTGAAATTAAAAAGAGACTGTCGGCAGTTCAAAGGCTGCGATTTCCAGATGAATAACAGTGCAAGGTTTTCCTGTGACAACACTGGGGTTGGCTGCCTGCAAAATAAGCACCCTACTCATTGTACTATTGCTCTAGCTCCAACATTTTTTAAAAATAAATTTTTATTAAATGCACGGTGATCTACAAAGTTGTTCATTATACAGTTGTTTCAAATATTTAGTGTTTCATCACCACCAGTGTGACCTTTCTCCACAAATATCCCTAGTTTCTCTCCCAATCTTTTTCCTTAGGCACATAACAAATTTACATTATATTGCTTATTCCAAATAAAAAACTTAAGAGATGGCAAATAGAATGATCAGAAAATAAAACAGTAAGAGCTAATTTGTGATTACTGTATGAATTTGACCTATGTAAATACAAGAATCAAAACCATTTAATACAATGTAATAAAATGCCTATTCTCATTTCCATGTGTCTGTTTCCAACTATGGAATCTACAGTATCACTGTATCACTATATTACTGTCCTCCCGTTGTTTATTGATTTGCTCAAGCAGGTGCCAGTAATGTCTCCATTCGTCTCTGATACATGCTAGTGTAGCCCGATGGCATATTGGGGGCTCTTTCAGGGTCAGGGGAATGAGGACCATCATTGCTACTGTTTTCATCATATGGAGTATGCCACGGGTAGCTTGCCAGTCTCTTCTATGGGGGTAGGATACTCTCAGTAGCTTGCCGGGCTCTCTGAGAGGGCTGGAGGCTTTTGGGGTAGCCTCTAATCACCTTTACAGGTGTTCCCAGTCAGATATGTATGCGGGAAGGATACTTTCAGCAGCTCACTGGGTTCTCTGAGAGCGAAAACTAAACAATTAAAGGTCTAGCATCCGTGGCTGCACGCTTCTGGGAGCTTGGTTTTATAGTCTCTGGATCTTGGCCATTGGTGGGATTACACAGCATTTGGTGGGTGCCACTGTCTAGTTACTGGAAGATGGGGCATCTGGGTGGAGGAGGCCCAGTTCTGATCTGAGTAGGCTTGGAGATCTCAGCCCCGGGTCCTATACACCTGGGTTCCTCTGCCAGTTCCTTCATGCATGAGGCTCAGCTGAGCGTGTGGAGAGTGGTCTCAGCATGGCTGTGGCTGGGTCCTGGAGGTCTTCAGTTGCCAGGGCTCTGCTCGGAGCGGGAGGGAAACTCAACCTGCCCCCCTCCAAGGGGCCCTGGTGATGACAGCCAGGTGCAGGGGCAGGAGACTCTGCATTGTTCTCTTCCGGGAGCTTGGTTTTATAGTCTCTGGATCTTAACCGTTGGTGGGATTACAGGGAAGTTGGTGAGCACAACTGTCTAGCTACTGGAATCTAAAGTATATTACATTACATTTTACTTTATACATGGATCTCACTATGGTAATCATCTCTCACCTGTCATTAATAAAATCTTTCATGTAATTCTGTGTTAATCTATTTTGGAGTTCGCATGGAATATGTAAAGCCTACATATGTAAATTTTCCCCTACACTTTATTTAAACACTGTAGTTTACAAAGTTGTTCATGTTGGTTCGTTACAGGCATTGAACATTCCAACACAATACCATCACCATTATACTTTTCCTCCACCACTGTCTCCAATTTTCCCAACCACCCCTTAAGCCTGTCCCCATAGCAGGCCCTCAACGATTTATTTTATATTGCTTTTTATCAATAATTTGCTAACAATGGTAACAAATATTTCTTTAGCAGAAAATTAGTATAAATTGTTGTATCTCACCATGGAGACATTAAATCCTTGTATGAGAGATTATTAAGATGTTGTTTCAGCTTAAGTCTTTTATATTTATGTTTTATTAATTGAGATTGATTGCCTTCTATGTTACATCCCATCCAATCTGGTGGGCTCCTACTGGTTTATCTGTGTTGTGGAGTTTGAGATGTCATTCGCATTCACGGCTATTCACTCCAGGAAGTCCGGAATTTTTAATAGGCTGGTGCAGCTGGAGTTAAATTTTTAACTGGGTGGTGGCTTTAGGGTGTGTAAGTGACTTCTGGGACTTATGGAAGTACAGGAAGCGGGGCAGAAGTAGGCCATCCTGACTCTGAGAAATCCTGGAAGATTCCAGTCACAAAACCCCCATACCTGAGTTTTTCAGCAGACGAATTTCTCTGAGGTTGAGTCCCAAGACAATGGAGTCCCGTAGGGAGCATGGTGGCTATTTTGAAATGTGGGAGCAAGTGCGGGCCAGGATTCTGTTTGAGTGGGTCAGCCCAGGACTCACCCCTCTTCCAGGGTACCATGGACATCTCAATCATGTGTGAGTGTCTGGAAAAAATATCTTTTGTGTCTTGTAGTTCTCTTGAGATTTATTTACGAATCTCTGGGGCATGGTCTTACATGAGCTTACCTCTTGTTTTAGCTAATTGTTTTACCTACTTGTTTTAGTTTTACCATTTACATTTAAATTTGTCACATAGGTAAGCTATGATTATTGTTTGAATTTATTGCTTTCAAAATATGCACCCAGAATAATATGCGTGGAAACTGTTATAAATTTTAATGTTACTGAGAATTAATTGGACACACTTGTCTGACTTCCTTTAAATAAAGCTGAGTTAAAAAAAAGTCTATGAAATTACACAGCTTATTAGGGGTTGAAATGTACTTGAGAGCAGAAATGTTATCTCTCAGTTTCTTAAGTTTCTGACCAGTTTTTTTTTTTTTTTAAATTGAATCACTGTGAGCTACAGTTACAAAGCTTTCACGTTTGAGTTTCGGTCATACAATGATCGAATATCCATCTCTCCACCAGTGCACATTTTCCACCACCACTGTCCCCAGTATTCTCCCTGCCCATCCCAACCCCCCCGCCCCCTGCGCCTCTATGGCAATTTCTCCCACACTCTCTACTTTTCAACATTATGGTTTGCTTGAATTTTTCCACTACCATTCAAGCCTGCCTTGCCAGGGGCAGATGCAGATACTTTATTATCTATTGCAGATACTTTACTATCTATTGCTTATTATGAATAACACGAGAGGTCACATGACCACAAAAGCAACCACACACTTCTGGAATTCTAAAATTGTAAATGGTTGGGTCCAGAGACATCTCTGTAGGGAGCTAATACATTTTGAGATTCATTTGGGAGTCTCTGAATCAAGACTGTTGGTGCACTGAGATGGCGCCTGGAGTCATATTGTGGGCATGACAGCCAGGATCCCAAGCGGGCAGGGAGATTTGGAGGGACAGCCCGTCTCAGCTACTGCCATATGGCCTGGAGTCTTAGTCCTGGAATCCGCATACCTGGGTTTTGATTCTTGAAACTCGTGGCCGTAGGGGTTTCATCTGGAGCGGGCAGAGAGGGCAAGTCTGTTCTGTCTGAAGTGCCCCAGTAGAATTGGCTCAGTAAGAGGTCCGGAAAGATCTCCGGTGATCTGTTGCCTGACCAGTTCTTTCTGTAGTCTAAGAGACCATGTCATGTAAAGAAGTCGGGTTTGGTCAGTCCAGGCTAGGGACCTATAAAAGGAAATAGATATCTCTTAAAAGAAAAATACAGGGAAATTAGAAATATAGAGGAAACAAAACAAAACTTAAGCTGACAAAGGTATAAAAAGAATTAAGAATAATAAGAGAAATAAAGGAGATCTAAATATCACAGTCAAATACTATTTTCCTTTGGAAGCATCAAGATTACACAAAAATACTGTAGGCTATATATCTCAGCACACAAGTTTCAACCTTTAACTTCATGCTACTATCTCTAATAGAAGGGCTTAATGGCTCCTGGGTGAAATACAACAATCTTCACACATTTTTCTCTAAGAAAACTTTTTTGGATCATTTTTAGTGGATTATTCATAACAAGAAATACAAAATAAATTACTTCGGTTCTGCTTTGGGGGCAGGGTTTGGGTTTTGGTATGGAAACACAGGCTATGGGAAGGTGTAATGGTGGTGAAATTCATGTTCAAATATTATATTCACGGTATATATATCACGGTACTCCTGTTGTTCATCAATTTTGCTCGAGTGGGCCCAGTAACATCTCCATCATGAGACTTGTTGTTACTGTGTTTGGCATATCGAGTACGTCACGGGTAGCTTCCCAGGCTCTGCCGTGCGGGGTTCAAATATTATATCTAATCAATTATTGTGAACAACTTTATAAAAATAAAATTAAAAATACTGTAGGACCTCAATATGTGGATTACGTTTTTATGCTAATAATTTTCTTAGGTAATTAATTTTAAGTAAAATAGTAAATATAGAGAATAAGTTTCAGGATACTGTCATTTATTATTTTTTTGTTTTTGTCTTTTGTTCTTATCTTTTCCATTCACATTTTAACTCATTTACGACACCAATATAATAATATAGAGTTCCTAAGTTTAAAAATTACAAAGACAATAGTGGAAAAGAAAAATTACATCTCGTTCCTTTGAATTTACATTTCAAACCATCTCTATATACATCAAGACAAAGTGAATCTTCTAGCAAAGTGAAGTTTCTGTCTGCACAGTTCATTTTGACAAATCAGTTTTATGTTCACAGTTTCTATGCAGAAAGACCATTCAACATAGTAATATCCATTCACTAAACAAACTTAGCAGTTTACAAAGAAACAATCTTTAATCTGATAAGCAACTATAAAAAGCAGTGAGATAGTATCATGAAAATAATATTCAATGATATAATTTGAGGAAAAGGGTACCAATGTAAAATCAAAATGTCCAGCATTCAGGAAAAAAATCTGTACTCAGAAGCTAATATAATGTACAAAATAATCAAGTACAAGTAAGTAATTCAACTAGATATGGGGCCCAAGAACTCAATATAGTAATTACTTTTTAAATTATTCTAATATTGTTGCTATATTTAAACTTGTAATCATATGCTTTCTATGTATTCTAACCTCTGACTTAACAGTTTGCGTAGACAAATGTATTCACCCATGTCTGTTTGTGAATATAGAACAGATTTCTTTTAGCTTGCCTCAGACAGAAATGTTTATCTCAGAGGACTGAACTCACCTTGCTGGTGAAATCGGCCAGGTCCGCATTCAGACTCCTTCACCAGACAACTGAACGGCAGCTGTCGTTTGAGAAAATTATGGTTTTCTCAAATATTCAAATTTAGTGGGGTGACACAAAAGCAGACTTCTGAGTAGCTGGTTACTATTTTTTACTGTTTTTGGACCATTCCTGGTGGTAGTTTATGATAACAGTAATGAATTCTTCAGGAATGTCTTCTTACCTTTCAATCTTCTCTAATTTTCTTTCTTTTCTCTTTGGAGATATTCAATCCTGTATTATCTATTATATGTGCCATAAATACATATTTATGCATTTTACTTTTGTCTTTAATAATTTTATTCATCCCTGGATTCACATGTTTTTCTACACAGAATAAGCCAATTAGTCCTCCACTCCGCCTCTTTATTTTGTCTCCGGAAGAGATCCCTGCAGAATTTAATTCCTTTTCACTAGATCACTGATCTACTTCCCAAGCTTTAAAAAGGTTTGTACTGTGACATATATAAAAGATAAAATTGACATCTTCAGGGGCTGGAGCGATAGCACAGTGGGTACAGCATTTGCCTTGCACGCAACCGACCCGGGTTGAATTCCCAGCATCCCATATGGTCCCCTGGAGCACCACCAGGAGTAATTCCTGAGTGTAAAGCCAGGAATAACCCCTGAGTATCACCAGATGTGATCCAAAAAGCCAAAAAAAAAAAAAAACCCTGGCATCTTTGTTCTTACGTGTGCAGCAATGTTAACTACAGTGATGATGTCGTGCAACCAACTGCCTTTCATCTTCCTCTCCCCTTCCTTCTGCAGGGCAGAGACTGCTCTGTAAATAATGCACATGCTTTTCCCTCTTCTCTCCAGGAACCTGCAACCACAACTCTGTTCTGTTTCTAAGATTCCAGCTACTTATTAGAGTTCCTGTCTAAGCTGATTCAATATGTGTTTCTCTGTTTCTCACTGATTTGTTCACTTAGCAGCATGTCTTTAGTGTTCACCATGTGTCAGAATTTTCTGAGAAGCTCAGTAGTGCTCTGTTTTATGTCTATACAGCATTCTGCTACTTCCTCTTCTACCACTAGACACTTGTGTTGCTTCTTCTATGCTTGTGCTATTGTGAATAATGCCGTGTGCTTGGTTGTAATATCTCTTTTTGACTCTTTTCAGTCTTTTGGGCATCTACCCTGAAGTCAAACAGCTGTACTATATGGGAATCTTATTCTAATTTTTGTCTTTAGAATTTTTTTTAAATTACTACTACTATTATTATTATCATCATTATTTTCTATTTGGGGAGATATGGGTCCTGGAAGTAAGCCAGACCAAAAGGGTCCGTATTTAGAGAAGATGCTGAAACACTGACAGATATGGTTTCAGAGTATGTAGGGGGTCTGGTATGTTTTCTACGGAATAAACCTTCCTTACGTGGGAGTCAACAGGGTCAGTGCTTAATGGTGTGTCTGGACATCAAGTCCTGGACATGTGTCAGGAAGGAGGTGCCTGCAATTCTCTGTCACGCCGTGACCTGGAAGTACTGTGTCACCTGCTCCCAGGCTGCTGTCTTTCCCATCGGCTTTGTGAGGGTCCAGCTCTGACTCCAGGCTTTCTGTTTGTTCCCATTTGACTTACTTGTGCTTTATTGAATTCTCCACCTAGGAGCCCTTGGGTCTAATATTTTTCCCTCTCTCTTTGTTTATGAGCACTGAGGCTAGTATGTGTATGGATTTGGGTTTTATACATAATTAGGTGGTGATGGCAGGAGTGGAAAGGGGGGTTGGACTACACCCGGTGGTGCTTAGGGCTTACTGCTGGCTCTGTGCTCAAGGATCACTCCAGGAAGTATTCTGAGGGACCATATGTGAAGCTGGAGAACAAACTGCGGTCAGCTACACAGTGTTATCCAGGTTCTGTTTCTCTGATCGTTCAAAATTGAGTTTAAGATAAACTGCTATTTAGTCATTGTATGACCATTAACAAACGAACTTTTCTTGGGTCCATTTATTTAAAACTGTAAATTATTTCTTAAGAGGTAAGTAAAAGGGATGCTGCTGGAACATAGTGTGTGTGTGTGTGTGTGTGTGTGTGTGTGTGTGTGTGTGTTTTATGATTAAAATCAGTTCTTTTATTGAGGGAGAGAAGTTATTCCAGTGTTCCCTGGTGGAGAGAAAGGGGGAAAGTGGGAAGTCAAGTTTGCTGGTGAGAACTTAAAGGTCTGCCAACATTGTCAGAATCCAGGCTTTTCTGGATCTTTCCATGCCTTGTGTCTACGGATCGGCAAAGGGTTCTAGAGACCAAATGAGAGGCTTCTTTCAGCTGTCAACCAAGAGGCTTTAGGTCTTCTCTCAGCCAAGGCATCCAGTGAAAATACAATTTATTTTTCAGAATCCTCTGGGGAATTAAACAGTCTCTTTCGCATCGCATTATCATGCTCCCTGCTCTTGATCCTCTTTTCCGTGCACTCTTTCTTCAAGCATTTTTCTCATCTCTCAATCAAGATCATTGCAATGACCAAACATTTCAGAGAGCCGTGATTTTTGTGACATTCCTCAAGCAAGTGTATCAAGATGTTGCACTCTTCAGTTGTGCAAGTGTGGAGATAAGTCGGGATGCATCCTTAGGAGGAGGTGATGGACCCCAGCAGAACAACCCGGATGGCGGCCCGCCCAGGAGCCTGCAGCAGAGTCGGGGTGACCCGCCGAGCCCGGCCGAGACGAGGCTCAGGGCGCATGCGCGGGCGTGCCTGGGTACGGCGGCCGCGAGGGCCCGTGGCGGCTCCGCTGGAACATAGTTTTGAGAAAATTAAATGTGGGGAACGTTAGCCAATTAAAAATTATTATGATAATTCAGGTGATATGCTTATAATACTGTAAATAGCATTTATGTTTTCAATGGATAGTCAGAACAGTTCCCTGAAAGCCATTGCCAGTCCCCACCTCATATGATACTTCTAGTCTGTCGCTTCATTCCCCCCTACATCCCTTGCTTGGTGATTGCAGTATAATACTTATAAACATGTATATGTATATGTATATGTATATGTATATGTATATGTATATGTATATGTATATTCCACAATTGTTAAGTAAATTGAGTGAATGATAGAACTTTGTAGACCAGCATTACTCAACAAGGGATCAAATAACTCCTAGGGGCCCACCAGAATGTTACAAGGGGAACACAGGTTAAAATCAAATAAATTGGTGATTTTTGCCTCTAGTCTTGTGATAAGGTTAGAATATCAACTAATAGAACAGGGTGCCACAAGAAGAAACAAGGCCCAAAGGGAGTTGTAGTCATTGGAAGGGTGAGAAACAATGGTTTGGGCCACTAGTTTTGTTCACTGGTTCTGGAGATTACTAAGGTGATTCAAGTGTCAGCTCTGGATATCAAAGCATTTTTCTCTTCCATAAAATTTTACTCATGATTTGCTCGCTTCGGCAGCACATATACTAAAATTGGAACAATACAGAGAAGATTAGCATGGCCCCTGTGCAAGGATGACACGCAAATTCGTGAAGCGTTCCATAAAAAAAAAAATTATTCATGTTGAGATAATATATTTGTGGTTATATATATACACATATGTATATATATGTTGCATTTTGGTGATCAGTGCTTTGTGATAAATAATGGTTTTCTCTCACCTTGGTGATTCTTCTTATTCTGAAGTTCATCCTAGTAGCATTCTAAAGTTCATCCTAGTAGCATTCTAGCTAATTTAGATTTCATTTTTTGGGGGTCATACATGGAGATGCACAGGGGTTATTCCTGTCTCTGCACTCAGGAATTTCTCCTCACAGTGCTTGGGGTACCATATGGGATTCTGTGACTCGAACCCAGGTTGGCAGGGTAGGGACTGTAGATGAAATAAGACAGAGCTGCAAGAAGCCACTGCAGATATACCAAATCTACAGTCTGTCTTCCCTAAACTGGGTAAGGCCTCTGGCCACCAACATTCCAAGAAGAAACAAGAGCAAGAATATCCTCTTTGAAAGGACTGATAAAAAGTGAACTTTAATCTACTTTTACCTCTTGACCATGCTGAGGCTTTCACCTGATCAGCATATCATTTATGACCTCATCTTTATCTTTCCCTTATAAAAGCTCACTTTTGTGCCTTCTGCAGACTCTCTCTGAATATGAGCTTTACAACTCTTTCATTTATTTATTTTTGTTTTGAGGTCACACCCAGTGGTGCTCCAGGTTTACTCTTGGCTTTGCACTCAGGAATCACTCCTGGCGGTGCTTGGGGGACCATATAGGGACCATATAGGATGTGGGAATCGAAGCTGGGTCAGTTACATGCAAGGCAAATTCCCTACCCGCTATATTATCACTCCTGCCTCTCTACAACTCTTTTTTTCTTATTTTTAATTTTTATAAGGTTGTTTGCAATAATTTATTGTATTCAATATTCTAACACCAAACCAATTCCACCACCATTACACCTTATCATCACCATTATTTTCAATTTTACCACTACTACCCAAGCCTGCCCCAAAGGCAGATCCTCAATAATTTATTTTTATTGTTTGTTAAGAGTAATTCACTAAAAATGATCCAAAGAGGGCTTTTTAGAGGAAAATGTATGAAGATTGTTGTATCTCATCTTGGAGCTGTTAAGCCTTGTATAAGAAATTACTGACGGGGCTGGAGCGATAGCACAGCGAGTGAGGCATTTGCCTTGCATGCAGCCAACATGGCCAACACAGGTTCGATTCCCAGCATCCCATATGGTCCCCCGAGCACCGTCAGGAGCAATTCCTGAGTGCATGAGCCAGGAGTGACCCCTGAGCATCTCCGGGTGTGACCCAAAAAGCGAAAAAAAAAAAAAGAAATTACTGACATGTTGTTACATGTTGAGCCTTGTGAACACATATATATGTGTACATATGTATGTATGTATATATATATGTATATAGATAGATAGATCAAGATCAGTTGCCTTCTACTTTGTGTGCTACTGTTGGTACACCAGTGGCATAGAGTATGAGATGTAACTCCAGAAATTCCAAAATTTTAAATAGAATGATACAGCTTGAGTTAAATGCATCTCTGCCACTTGTTGCTCTTTTTCGAGATTTTTTGTGAGTGTCTGGATCATGGTCGTTAATGAGTTTATATGGTGCCCTTTTAATGCCCAAATAAACACTCTGATTGTCTCCCAATTCGATTTTTTATTCGGTTTTTAAGGGTCATCAATTTTAACTTTTGGAGGGGTTTTTGTTTTGCTTTGTTTGGGGCCACACACCCACCTGTGCTCAGGGGTTACTCGTGGGCAGTGTCTGGGGCGTATATGTGGTGCCAAGATCAAATCCAGATGGGCTATGTGCAAGGAAAGTACCTGAAGTTCTGTGCTATCTTTCTGGTCTCAATTTTAGACTTTTGAGAATGGTAGATAGTCAAGAGAATTTTGTTTCGATTTTACTTTAGACACAGTGGTTTACTATGCTGTTAATAGTAGCATTTCATGCACGACACGGTTTAGCACCAAACCCCTCACCTGAATGTCTACTTCTCTGATCATTGTCCCAGTGTCTCTCCTCTTCACTCCCCAAGGTAGCTTACTACTAAGACCAGTTCTCAATTTCTGTGACCTTTGGGTATTTGCATGTCTTTATATTCCATCATGTCTACTACATGTCTTTATATTCCATCAGGAGAGAGATCATTCTGTGTGTGTCTCTCTCTCTCTGTGAGTGAGGGCACTCACCACTTGCGTTTGGTGGTCAAGAGTCGCCTCCCCATCCCAATCAGCCTCTGCATACCAACACATGAGGGAGGAAACAGGACCGCCAAAATGGTTGGTGATTAATTGCCATATATTACAGTCTATGTTCCTCCATGCATTCCATTCTCCCTATGTGTCTATTCCAGTCTCGCCCCATGCCCCATTCCAGTTTCACCCTGTCCCTCATTCCAGTCTCACTCTGCCCTCATTCCCATTCCCTCATGCCCCATCTCACAGCCTTCGTTATTCACCCAGGCCCCCAGAGTTGGGGGTAGCAATACACCTTGTTGTGATTCCACACTCAATATATGTAAGGCCCTTCCCTCAGGTGAAACTTCTTCTAGGACAAAATCTCATCTTGCAAGAAGATACACCCAAGGGAAGAAGACCATCTAGGGGCATATTTCTCCTTTCCTTGGTCTATTTCCTATTAAATGGTCATCTTAAATTTACTTCTTAATATTTCTAGTCATTTTGTATGAACACCGTAGCACTGTAGCACTGTACTCCTGTTGTTCATCTGTTTGCTCAAATGGGCACCAGTAATGTCTCACAACAAATTGTGAGACATGTTGTTACTATTTTTGGCATATTGAATACGTTATGGGTAGCTTGCCAGGCTTTGCCATGCAGGCGAGACACTCTCAGTAGTTTTCCCGGCTCTCCGAGAGGGCCGGAGGAATAGAACCCGGGTCAGCCATGTCGGCCGCATGCAAGGCAAACGCCTTACCCACTGTGCTATCACTATTAAGGTTTGTATTATTGGAAAATTGCTATGTTGATCAAAGAGATGGTTCTTCCTATTCCCATTTTGTTTTATACAGAAGTTTGTTAATTATAAACTTATATCCTATAATTTGATTAATTAAATATTTCTGAGTTGAAAGAAAGAGAAACTGAACACCGTAAGATATATTAAGTTTAAAGGATGGGGTGGCTCTCCTAGAGACACCTCTCTTATATCCCAGACTACAGTCCTCAGGCCAAGTTAGTCTTCCTAACCTTAGCAGGGTTCTTATTCAGATCCTTCTTTTTGGGTGATGACAAAGTTTGTCCATGACCATACTCATAACTTACTATATTTTATGGTGGTTGGCCTGTCCCTTTTAGATCCCAGGATAGCTTATGGCTTGTCCCTTTTCAATGCTTGGGTAGCTTACGGCTTGCCCTGAGTCCATCCAAGACCCTCACTGGAACCCTCCTTTTGGGGTGCTAGGAACTAAGGACAACTGAGGCTTAAGTCGAGTAAATATGACAGATGACCAGGAATAAATATTGTTCTGAGTCAATTAACTCCCAGAAGCACAGCATTCACTATCTTCCTGTGTCGATACAAAAAGGACACTGCTCTAGAGTAAACTGTGAAAAGAACATAAGGGAAAGAAAAAAGCAAATATTTCAGTTGCATATACAAAATCCAGAGTCCTGAGAAGAATCTGACTTTACAAATCACAGGGTCTGATTTTGGGATACAGTGATTAACAGAGAGGGGAAACAGAACAAAGAATAAGTTAAAGATTAATAAAGAGGAATGGGAGTGCCACTGGGGCTGTGTGATGAGGGTAACTCAATAACCTAAACTCCCCGAGGCAAGGTAGGAAGGACAAACCAATCCAAAATCTCTCCTAATTTCACTCAGCATGAAACTCTCCAGATCCTGCCAGGTAGCAGCTAATCGTATGATTTATCATTTTTTACAGTAGAGTAGTATTCTATGTGTGTATGTACCACAGCTTCTTTATCCTGCCATCTATTCAGTCAAGACATGTTTTAAATAACATAAAATACCACTGATTCATGAATAAAAAGAAAACTATTTTACAGAGTGAAAGTTTAGGGCTGTGGAAGAGAAAGATGCTAACAGAATTCTGCTTCACTGATGGGGACCCCATCCCTGAGAGCAAGTTGGGGTTTATATACTCTGCAGTGGACCATTCTCAAGGAAGGAAAAACTTACATTGAAATAATAGTTAAAAGGAGACAAAGTATGAGTTTTTAACTGCCCTATGGTCATTTCCAACATCCTCACTGAGTAAGAGATAATAAATGCATTTTGAATTTTGAAAAGATACCTTACCTTACACAGGAGCCATTTAACCTATAAAAGTTAATGCAAATCAAGAGATTACAATCTCTTATTATAAATTTCTTATTTTGGTTAGGTGAAAAAGGAACTCTCATCCACTGGTGGTAGGAATGTTCAACCAACGTGGAAAGTATGAAGAGTTCTCAGTAAATTGAGCTGCCATATGACCCAGCTATTTCACTTTTGGGAATCGACCATCAGGACACACAAACATTCATCTAAGATGACATCATCACACCATTATTCATTGCAGCACTTAAAACAAATAGCTATAATATGGAATCAACTTAGGTGTCCAATAAAAATGAATGTATTATGAAGATGTGGTACATATACACAATGGAACACTATACACAATGGAATATTATGCAGCTATAAAGAATGAAGCAATCATTCAATTTGCTGCAACCTCAATGGAACTGGATTATATCATGTGAGTGAAGTAAGCCAGAAAAAGAAAGAAAATCATAGGATGATCTCACTTATCTGTGATATATAAATTAACTGGAAGAATAAGGAATGAATTATGGTAAAGAGTGGATATCTAGATTGTCCTTGATTCTAGAGTACAGGGAAGAGAACAGAGAAGGTAAGAAAGAGAGGTGGGGGTGGGGGGAAGAGAGAAAGAAGATGAAGACAGGAAGTAATGGGTAAGCAGGGGTCAATGGCCTGAGATACATCAGTAATGTGGAGGGGTGGGTAGCTACAGACGCAAAACAGAGTCAACAACACTAAAAACATGAGACACAAATGGCAACAACCAAACATTCTGATGTGCCTGTAAGGTGGCAGCTTGTGGGGGTGGGAGGGAACTTGGGGTCACTGGTGATTTTAAATTGATGCTAGAACATTAGACGTTTCAATAACTTTGTAAACCACGGTTCTTTAATGAAATAAAAATTGTTTTTTAAAAAGATATTTTGGTCTGATGACTGTTTGACCTGGTCTTTCTTACATCTCGTCTCAGCAGGAGGCTGGCGTGGAGATATGAGATATGGTGCAGGGCTTCTACACACACTGACTACAAAGGCCTCTGTAGAAGTTACCTCTGCCCTGGTCTAGCCATAACTGACCTGTAACTTTAGCCAAGTGACCTTAGCTGCCAGCCATGACTTCTTTGTCAGTACCTGACAGAGGAAAGCTAAAGTCTTGCCACCATATTGGGAAAAAACAAAGTCAATGCAGTGGTAACCTAAATGTTCATTAAAGACCCTGGGTTAGCCTTCTTGTTTTCCAGGATAGATAGGAAAATAAATTTGGGTAACACTGGAGGTTGAAAGTGTTATTTCTTCACTCGACTTAGTTTTAGGGCTATTTCCCATCCTCAGCCTAGCAATTCTCAATGGACTGTGTTGAGGAGAAAATCAGAAGACCTAGGAAATCAAAGGCAAAGCTTGGAGCATGCCAGCCTATCTCCCCCCAGGAATGGGAAGGGGGGCTTCAACTATAATAATTCACATGTAGTTATGGTGCTGTTTTCTAGCACATGGGTATATTAAAGGTATGTCCCTTCCCCTTCAGTGATACCAAACAGCCACAGTACATGTAAGAGGAATAGGGAAGCATATTTAGGGCAATAGAAACTTGACCTCAAGTGCTGACACTAGATACTGATTGAAAATCCTGCCGTTAAAGATTATTGTTAGAGGAAATTTAGCTTGGTTTTAAAATGCAGTCTTTAGTCCTGGAACCCAAGAAGGAGGAACTATAACTTGTAAGTTACAAATTTTATAAATTTGGTAGCTACATCTGTAATGAAACATGGTTATCCCTAGAACATGGGCCTGATAGTATCTAATAAATGGGAGAAAGGACCAGGAACTAACATTGGGTTAGAACTGCTGCCCATGTTTGCTGAGTTTGCCTACTTGGCAACCACCCAATCTTGAAAGACCATAATCAATAGTTGACAAACTACTCTAGGCACCATATAATCTCATCAATGGCCAAGATCCAGAGACTATGAAATAAAGCTCTCAGGAGAGTGCAACATAGAACATCCTGATCCTGCTCCAGGCTGTCTTCACCCTGGCCACTCGAGGGGGACAGGCTGAGTTTCCCTCCCCACCCCTGCAGAGTCCAGGCAGTCAGAAACCTCCTGAATCCAACCATATCCATGCTCAAGGCCTCTCTGCACAGGTTCGGATGAGCCTCAACTATGAGGGAACTTGCAGAAAAATCCAGTATTCTGGACCCGTGACTGATATCTCCAAGCCTGCTCGGAACGGGTCTGGGCCTCCTCCCCCCAGCTCCCCAGTTTTCCAGTGTCTTGGTAGTCACACAACAAACTGCTTCTGGTGCCATATAATCTCATCAATGGTCAAAACCCAGAGATTATGAAATAAAGCTCATGGAAGAGTGTGACATAGAACAACCTGGAGCATGAGGCCGAATTCACGGCTGCAGGACCTCTTATGCTCTAGCCCACTGATGTACCAAAAAGTAGCACACATTTCTTTGGGTATAACTGTACATGCTTGCAATCTTTTATACAAGGACTTACTTAAATGGCTTCAGGATGAAATATAGCAATCTTCACAAACTTTCCTCTTATGGTGGTGGGAAGGTGCACAATGTTGGGATTGGTGTTTGAATATTAATTGTAGTCTGTTAGGGTCTGAGCTCAGGACAGCCTCACCTGTCAAGGAAAACTCTGAGAGACCAAGTCCAAGCAAAAGCAAGAGGTTTATTCAAGCATGCTCGGGCTCACAGTATGACCACAAACCGTCAGTGACTGAGAGCCCCGAGCCTCTTCAAAGGGGCCTTTTTATAGAGCATCTTCCCGAGCATTTCAGAAAAGCCCACGCACAAGTCACCCAATACATTTGAATTATCACATTAGATGCTGCACGCAGGCAGCCAGTCATTTTTCAACAAGCCATCAGCACCAGCCACTCTCTTCTGTACCTGTCACCAGGCCCTCCCAACGGGCAGTCAATTAGGCCTTTTCATTAGGCCTTCTCCAACCTTGTGGCCTTATCTGGTGAATTCCAGGTGCAAGGAGGAGATGGGAGTACTTGGTGTTGGGCCTTGTTAGGCCGATTCCAGGACAAAGAGATGCCTCATTAGGCCTTCTCAGGCCTTGTGGCCTTATCTGGCGAATTCCAGGTGCAAGGAGGAGTTGGGGGTACTTGGTGTTGCTAGCCTGCTGCAGCTGCAGGACGGGATATGGGCTGGGACTTGCTTTGCTAGGGCCCAATTGTCATGGGGCTATCTTTCATAGTCAACTATTGTTGAACAGCTTTTTAAAAATAAAATAAAAATAAAAACAAATTGAAAAAAATCAATAGTTGCTATTAAAGCCTCCTTTTTCTCCTGTCTTTGAGGCTCTAAATCTATGCATTTTAGACAGGCGGGATATTTCTCACAGTACATGCTGGATATCAACTGGAATGCCCACCCGGAGGCAAAACGCTTGGTTACATAAAAAAACACAATGGCATGAGCACGCTTCATAAATATTCATACCCAGGGGCTGGAACGATAGCACATCCCTGTAGGGCATTTGCCTTGCACGCGACCATCCTGGGTTAGATTCCCAGCATCCTATATGGTCCCCCAAGCACCGCCAGGAGTAATTCCTGAGTGCGTAAGCCAGGAATAACCCCTGTGCAATGCTGGGTGTGACCCAAAAAGAAAGAAAAAGAAAAAATAAATATTCATATCCAGCTATAAGGGGACAGGAAGCCTGGCAATGGGAGAGGTGGGGCGGGGCGAGTGGGAGGCGGGGCGAGCGGGAGGCGGGGCGGGGCCAGCGAACAGGAGGCGGGGCGAAGGGGCGGGGCGAGCTGGAGGCGGGGCGAGCGGGAGGCGGGGCGGCGGGCCGGAAGCCGGCGGCTGGAGCGAGCCGGGCGACTTGACGACCCCGATCTCGCTGCTGGTGATGGCCGTGAGCGGCTCCGGGAAGTACGTCCGGGAGGCGGGCGGCGGGCACACGGGAGGAGGACAGGCCGCGGGGACGCGGGACCCCTGGGCAGTCCCCTTCCCCTTCGCGGGGACGGGAGCGGGGCGACGCGAGCCCGGAGCGGCCGGAGCGCGTTCCCGGCGCGGGCGGGCGGCGCGGGCCAGTCCGGGCGGGCCACAGCAGCGGCAGCTCGGGGGTCCCGGCATCCCCGCTTCGGGGCCCCTGCGCGCCGCCCGCACCTCCTCCTGCACCTGCGCCAGTCAGTCCCGGCGAGCGCTTGCACCTCCCGGTTTCGAGAAGTGAACTTGACCTTCCGTTGTTTTTTTTTCCCGTCCTTAAATGACGAGTTATCAGCGTAAACGGCAGTGGTCTTGTTCACTTGAACCGTATTTTCTTTTTTTTTAGTTGGGAGGCTATATGGCAGCATAAAGCATCTCACAGTCTTGATTGCCCGCACCGAGACCTTTGTTCCCTGATAACGAGCCAACTATTAACTCTACCCAGTTTCTGGTAAAACAGTTACTGAAGCAAAAAAGAAAAAAAATCCAGAACTAAACTATCCGGGGGGTGGGGCTTCCTCCTGGCCCTAGCTCAGGCATCACTCCTGGTGATGCTCCGGGAACTTTATGGGGCACTGGAGGTCGAGCACCGGCTGGCCGTGTGCAAGGCCAGCATCTTGCCCACTGTGCTAAAGTATCTTGACCTTCAGATGCTCTAGACTCTCCTTAGTCAGGAACCACCCATGTGGGTTGTACCCATTTAAAAAGCTTGCTTCGGGTAAATAGATATATCTTTAGAAGAATTGGGGGGGGCATGTTTACCCTCAAAGACAGGGAATCTGGGATGAAATTAAAACTCAGCACCTGCAGTTTCCTAGCTACCTGCTTTAAAAGTGGTGTTCTGAGGCTGGAGTGATAGCGGGTAGGGTGTTTGCCTTGCACGCGGCGGACCCAGGTTTGATTCCCAGCATCCCATATGGTCCACTGAGCACGCCAGGAGTAATTCCTGAGTGCATGAGCCAGGAGTAACCCCTGTGCATTGCCGGGTGTGACCCAAAAAGGAAAAAAAAAGTGTAAAACTGCTCCTGTGCTTGGTGTAAGGGACTTAGTAACCGCAGGACTTGGTTCCACCATGGCCTGCTGAGCTAGCTTGGGCAGTTAGTCACATTTCCATCAGGCGAGAGGGAAGATGTCCTATACAATTCAGATGGTTAGTTTCATGCATTCAGAAAAATATTGGACTCAGTCATTCATGGTTGTCACTGATAATGGGACAAAAATCCCTACCTTCAGGGAGTTTATATGCCACTATGGGGGATGGCAGTGAATACATACACATCAACCAAAAGTGCCGGTGGTGGCCACCTCCAGGTGAGAGACTGGGGAGGAAGTGGGCAGAGCACCAGGCAGGAGGGTCAAGGAATGACCCTCTGAAGAAATGTGGGAGTTAGGAGAGAGGAGGGGACAAGCCTGGAGAACAGTGGGAAAGCATTATGGCAGAGGGACTAGAACGTGTCAAGACCCAGAGGCCTGACCGCCTTATGGATTATCAGGGAACCCCAGCAGGGAAAGATGGGTGGCCTGAAGTTAGAGATTCAGTTATGGAATATAAATAAGAGTGTTGTGGATGGACTATGAATGAGAAGTAAAGAGGGGTTTTAAGACTTGCACCTGGGTAGCTTGGAGAAGGGAGAAGTACACCAGTGTTCCCCAAAGAGGAAGATGCTGCTCCAGGATTTCTGGAAGAATCCAGAAGGGCAGTATTAGCCTCTGATGAAATTAGGGGTTGTTGAGTAATGTTATGTTTGATTTTGGGTCATGCCAAGCACTCCTTGAGGGCTTCTTTTGGTAGTGCACAGGGGACCATGTGGCAGGAATTCAGCTGGGATCAGCCACGAACAAGGCAAGCCTCAAAACTCGTGGACTACGTCTCCTGCCTGGAGTAATAATTTTTCTGAATAGGGAATCTCAGGACAAAGAAATTCAGGAACCTCTGTTATAGGCTGACATGGAGAAGCAAGAGACACATGTGGAAGGAAAATATCGGGAGCTCAGTGTGGGACTGAGTCTATTTCAAATAAATTTGTCAAATGGGGGATTGATTTTCCAAGTCAGAAGTTTGCAGATGTACTACCTCTGTGACCCCCCAAACTTCTTTTAAAAATATATTTGATTTCAGAAAGTGAAGCAGTCATATAAAAATATCAAGTAGGGGCAAGAGCAGTAGCACAGTGGGTAAGGGTGTTTGCCTTGCACGTGGCTGACACGGGTTCCATTCCTGGCACCTCATGTGGTCCCGTGAGCCCCACCAGTAGTAATACCTAAATGTAGAGCCAGGAGTAAGTCCTGATCACTGTCAGCTGTGGACCCCGAGAAACAAGTAAACACTTTGGAATTGGTAAATGTTTACCAATAAATTGGACTTTGATTACAAAGTTGAGGTCAGCAGATGGAAGGGGGAGGGGTTGAGGAATGAGGGAAAAGAGAGACTAGAAGCGACATAAGGGCAGTGGTGGAGAGATTTTGGTACTGGCGGTACAATAACTTTATACACCAAAAGTATAATTGTAACCATGTTATCTTAAACACAGTTTGTAAAAATTGTGGAGTTGGTATATAAAGGGCTGGAGCGATAGCATAGCGGTAGGGCGTTTGCCTTACAAGGGCCAACTTGGCCGACCTGAGTTCGATTACTCCGCCCCTCTCAGAGAGCTCGGCAAGCTATGGAGAGTATCTCGCCCGTAAGGCAAAGCCTGGCAAGCTCCCCGTGACATATTCTATATGCCAAACACAGTAACAAGTCTCGCAATGTTACTGGGCCTGCTCGAGAAATCGATGAAGAACGGGAGGACTGTGACTGTGACTGTGACTGGTATATAAAATTTGGGAGACCAGGTCTGATAAATATTAAGCAGATATGTAAATTGTGATGGTGGTAAATGGTATTTGTGCAACACCTTAGAAATTGAAAGCCAGAAAGGATTTCATTTCTCATTGGCTGCCTTCTCTGTCCATCTTCCGTGGCACAGACCAAGCCTCTGGCGGCCAGCTGGTAGCTCAGTCAGTGCTGGCTAAATGAAATGAGCGGATGGAGAACTGTGGCTCAGTTCTCTCATTTTGCTGGTGAGAAAATAGTTTCACCTTACACTGGAGCCTAGTACTGTAATGACAGAATAGAGAACCTGCCAGACCTCAGATTCAGAGCCCCGATGCCTTCTCACCACCTGCACTGCCTTTTAGGGGGAACAGATCCTTATCAGATACTCGGAGCAGAGAGCCCTGGACATCCAGTCCGAAGGGCTGGCCTGTCTCTTGTGTCCATTAAGAGTGCGTCTCTTCTATTTATTTCTTCATTTTTGTTTTGGGATCCCCCCCCCCAACTGTGCCTAGAGCTTACTCCTGGCTCTGTGCTCAGGGATCACTCCTGGCAGGAACCAAATGGGTTGCTGGGGGTTGAACCTGCAGGGCCTTACTGTTGTCCTGTCTCTCTGCTCAAGCATGTCGCCCTGAGCCCTGAGGCAGTGCTGTGCTTTGCACCTTGTAGGAGTTAGAGGAGGTTAATCCCCTTCACATCCCTCCTAGCATCCTCAGGAGAGTTTTGAGCACTTCAGGAATTCAGTTTTTTTTTTCCCTTAGAAAATAAACACCTAGAGGCTGGAGCTGGGACAGTAGTCAGGGTGCATGCCCAGCACTCTGTACTGCAGTGCCTCGTGGTCTCCCATGCACCATCTGGTGCAGCCCTGGAGGTTTCTGAGCACCTCTGTGGCCTGGGTGAGACCAAGCATGGCAGGGCTGAGCAGTACCACAGTCTCTAGCTTTTGCACAAGACCCCTGGCCATGTGGGCCAAGAACCACCAGAAGGGCTCTCAGGTCTTCTGAGCACCACTTGGGAGGCATCTATTAAGCAGGGGCCAAAACACTTAAGGAGTTTAATGAGATTTGATGGTATGTTTCGGGGGAGAGGTTAGCGGCATGTGGGTAATGATGTCTTTCTTTAAACTCCTGGAGAAAACGAAAACCATACTCTATATTCCATGGTCAAGAACATCACTTTTGGGGTAGGAGCAATAATGCAGTGGGCTGAAGTACATGCCTTGCATGCCGGAAACCCAGGGTCAGGCTCCTGAACCCCATGGTTTCCCAAGCATCTGCTGGGAGTGGCCCCTGAGCATAGAGCCAGGAGTGACCTTAGAGCACCTCCGGGGATCACCCAAAACCCAAAACCAACAAGGCATCACAACCACTTGCAGATTGTCATCAGTATACTTTGATCTGAGTTCTGGGGACACCCTCAGATCGGCTGGTTGGGAGGGCGTGGTCATTTGAACATCTGCATCCTCTCCACAGATCGAGTGTGGGCGCCCTGCTGGCATCCGAGGTAACCCGCCTTTCTGTCCCTCAGTCGCACACCCTACTGGTCTCCTACTGTTCTCTCCCTTCCCCGACCCGAAGGCAGGCTGATCTGTAAGCACGAACAAGTACAGAGTGCCACTCACTGCTGCAGTTTGGTTTCCCATCGGGTGATTACAGATAATGATGGGTGAGCCCCACAGCACACTGCTGAGCTTCAAACCCCTTTTCTTTCCTGTGGGTGGGTGCGGGGAGGCAGGGGATGCTCCCCTGCAACTGGGGGGAAGCACGGAGCTGCTGTGTGGGCCCTCGTGGCAGCAGTCGCCTGAGACGCCCTGCCAGCTACATACTCCTTTCGTTTTGTTTCCAAGCTCGGGTGGAAATTCTATGATGCAGATGACTATCACCCGGAGGGAAATCGAGTGAAGATGAGCAGCAGGAAACCCCTGGATGACCAGGTAATGGCTGCTGTCTGTTTCCAGCCCATGCCTTGCCCTCACAGACACCCCTGCAGCATCCCTTGGGCAGAGTTCCTGGGTCCCCAAGGTGATTCGGAGGCAGGTGCTCCCGAAGCCAGCTCAGTTCCCAAGAGCTCCTCTACATTCATTGGCAGTGGCCCTCGCCTTTTCTCCAAAACCATGACCCCCGCGTGGGCAGAGGCAGAAGCTCCTGTGCCTTGTGTGTGAGCGAGTTTGCCTCCTCTTCTTGGTCCCTTCCTCCTGCCGCTGCCACACTGTGGCACCCACCGCAGAGCCAGGAAGAGATTTGAGGGGCTGGAGAGGCAGCACAGTGGAGAAGGCACTTGCCTTGCATACAGCCAGCCCAGGTTTGATCGCCAGCTCCCTATATGGTCCCTTGAGCGTGTGAGCCCTGATGACTGAGCAAGAGACAGCTAGGTGTAGCCCAAAAGCAGAAACAAGCACCACAAAACAAAACAAGAAAGATCTTTGAAATTCAAGTATGGTACCCCAAATAGTTCTGCAAGTCCCACCAGGAATGATTCTTATGTGCAAGAGCCAGGAGAAAGTTCAGAGCACAGCCAACTGTGCACCCCCCCAAAAAAAATAAATAGCCCCACCTGGAGTGATAAGGCACCTGCCTTATATGCAGCTGGTCTGGATTCAATCCCCAGCATCCCTTCTGGTCTCCTGAGCACCGCCAGGAGTGATTCCTGATTGCAAACCAGGAGCAACCTCTGAGCATCACCAGGTGTGGCCCAAAACCAAACAAAACTGGCCCTATGGAATGCAAGTGTGGCTGTAAGGGGAGTGAGAGGGACAGTGGATGTGGTGGATACGCAGAGCACAGAGTGGCCAGGGACAGGAGTGGCCATGGGGTTGTTTGGTCTTGACCCGAAACCAGTGGGAAGTTTCAAGAGCCAGACCCTCTGTGCTCTCTCTCCACCTACCCTCACCCTCAGTCACGTTTATTGTTCTTATCAGTGGCCAGATGTCTCCTTCCTTTTCCCACAGAGTTAACCCTGTTCATCCTTCACATGTTAGCGCCCCTGCCACTTCCTCAGGAAGCCCTCCCTGACTGATTTAGGAGAAAGCTCCTGTTATAGATTCTTAGAGCACCATCACTTATTTCCCTTGTGCCGAGTGTAACATGACATTAAATAGGATGATAATTTGAATAGTACTTAGATACTGCTACTTAAAAAAAATTGGAGGGTGGAGGGTTGGGCACACCTGGTGGTACTCGGGGTTCACCTCTGGCTCTGTACTCAAGGGTCACTCCTGGAAATCTTGGAAGCCATAGGCCTTCCTGGGAGTTGGATTGGGGTCAGCTGTGCACAGGGCAAGTGCCTCTGTCCCAGTACTCTCTCTCCAGCCCTGCAAGATTTTACCTCTCAAGAGCAGGATCCTGGCCGTGTATGTAGCCACTGTACACCCATAGAACCTGACAGTGTCGGGAAGTACTGGTGACTCCCTGTGCTGTGTGTGGGTGAGAGGGACGAGTGACCAAGGCCTCATTCCTGCCTGCTGCCGAGGCACGTCCTGGATGCTCCCTCAAGCCAAGGCACCGGCAGGAGTCTTTGCAGTGTGGTTCCTCAGTCAGGAGCCAGGCCCACAGAGTAGCTTAGTGTGGACCTCATTCAGGTGCACATGCTGAGTGTCCAGAGCTGTGAATGGAACTGACCGGGCAGAGGTCAGCACTGGTGTCCGCACTTCGAGAGGCCGGCCTGTGCCCCTATGGCCCATTGACCTGCCTCGGACGGTTTGTCACTAAACCATTAATAGTTCTGATTCTAGAGCAGTTTGGGTACACTGCGCTGTCTCTCTGCTCTCTCTTCTCACATCTCTCTCTCCCTCCCTCCCCTTTTCTCTTTCTCTCTTGTCTGTCCTCTTTCTCCCTCTCCATCTCTTTCTCTCACCCCCTCTCCCTTCTCTTCTCTCTCCCCCCCCTCTCTCTCCCCTGTCTTCTCTCTCCTCTTTCTCTCTCCCCCTCCTTCTCTTTTTCTCCTCCCTTCTCTTTCTTTCTCTCTCCCTGTCTTCTCTCTCCTCTTTCTCCCTCCTCTTCTCTCTCCTCCTCCTCTCTCCCCCTCCTCTCTTCTCCCTTTCTCTCTTCTCTCTCTCCCCCCTCTTCTCTCTCTCTCCTCTCTCTTTCTCACTTTTTCTCTCTCTTTCTCCCCCTGATTTTTGTCCCACACCTAGAGATATTCAGTTACCACAGGCTCTGTACTCTGGAGTTGCTGGTGGTATTGCTCAGGGAACCGTGAAACTTTGGCCTGCATGCACAGCATGCACTCAATCCATCGAGCTCACTCCAACCCCTGGCACACTTGTCTTTGTTTTAGAGAAGGCAGAAGACCTAGTGCAGCAGGTATGGTGCCTGTCTTGCCTGTGGCCTACCTGGGTTTGATCCCTGACACTAAATATGGTCCCCTGCGCAAACCAGGAGTGATCCCTGGGCATGGAACCAGGAGTAATTCTGGAGCACCATTGGATGTGGCCTCAAACGTGTGTGTGTGTGTGTGTGTTAAACAATTTTTATTTTAATTGAATCATCATGAGATAGTTATAAAATTGTTCATGACTGGGTTTCAGTCATGCAATGCTCCAACACCCATTCCTTCCCCAGTGCATATTTCCCACTACTAGTATCCCCAGTTTCCCTCAAACCACACCCAGCCTCTCTCTATGGCAAGCACTTTCCTTTTTTCTCTCCTTTGGGCACTATGGTTTGCAGTACAGATACTGAGAGGTCATCATGCTTGTTCCTTTACTTACTTTCAGCAGTTCTTATTCAGTTCTTATTCAGAGTGATCACTTCCAACTGTCTTTGTCATAGTGGTTCCTTTTTTATCCAAACTGCCTTCTCCCCAGCACTTGAAGCCAACTTGCAACCATGACCTGTCCTCCTGGCCCTTGTTTCTACTGTCCTCAGGTGTTAGTCTCATAATGTTTTTTTTTTTTAGTTCCACAAATGATTGCAGTCATTCTATGTCAGTCCCTCACCTTCTGACTCTTTTCACTCAGCATGATACTCTCCATGTCCATCCATTTACAAGAAAATTCCGTGCTTCATTTTTCCTAACAGCTGCATAGTATTCCATGGTGTAGATTTGCCAGGGTTTCTTTATCCAGTCATCTGTTCTCGGGCACTGAGGTTCTATAAACACATTCTTATTCCCTCCCCTGACCTTCCCCCTTGTTGCTGTTGATCTGCCATGTGGGGTCCACATGCAGCCTTATTGTGGCACTCGCAGTTCTCACTGTGATGCTGGCAGGGGTTGCGGACAGGGTGCAGGGCTCACATAGTCTGCTGGGGTGCTGATGGGGCATCATATGTCAGGATAAATCACTCACTCTGCTGGGGTGCTCCTAGCAGGTCGAGTGGTAGGCTGCAGGCTTTGGGTTTGTGCTCCTGTGGCTGTGGTGCATGTATCTCTGCTTGCCGACATGCGCCTCTGGCTGAGGCATGCAGGCTCTAGCTGCAGTGCTCACAGGGTGAGGGGTCACTGTAGTGCTCTGTTTGGAGTTCCCAGGGCTCACACTTTCCGACTGTGGTGCTTGGGTTCTTGGTTATTAGTCACAACATTTGACAGTGGTTTGGGTGCCAAGAACATTCCTGGCACATGTGGCAACATGGAATTTGAACTCATTTGACCATATACCTACAAGGCAAGCATCTTAGCCACTGTGCTATGCGTCAAGCCCTCCATTTTAAAATGTTTTAGGGGTATAATGTCACCACCCTGTGTCGACCAAAGTGACAGTATCCCTCAGCCATAGTCCCCTGGACCTTTCAACCCTGCCCTGTCTCTTGGTGTGCTCAATTTGGGAGTTAGAGTCTATGGGTTTGTCTTTGACATTTCTCTCCTTGTGGTGTATTTCTTTGAATACCATATATAAGTGAGATCATCCTGTATTTGTCTTTCTCATTGTGAGTAGTGATTTCACTGATCTTTTACATGATCTTTTTTCATTTCTATTTTCCTTACTTCCACTGTAATTTTTATTTTTTTTCCCTTCATCTACTGACTTTGGCTTTAATTTGTTCTTCTGCTCAGTTCCTTGAGGTATGCAAAAAGTATTTATCATTGATAATTTTGACAGTGCTGGAGAGTGAACCCTTTAGCTACTTCTAGAAGGCCTTAGATGTGAAGATGTTCCCTTCACAGCACTGCAAGGGGAGGCCCAGGAAGCTTTCTCTGTGCTGTGCATTCTGACTTTGCTCTGAGTGCTTATGCACCAGGTAGGAATGGACGTGGGTGTCCCTGATGGTCCACATCTCCAGTCCTGTTTTATTTTGGGGTTACTTCTGGTGCTGCACTTAGGAATCACTCCTGGTAGTGCTCAGGGATCGAACCCAGGTCAGGACACGGGTCCTACCTGCCATGCTCTCATTTCCTATTTTTTTTAATTTAACATTATTATTTTTTTTATTGAATCACTATGAGATACTGTTACAAAACTTTCATGATTGAGCTTCAGTCATACAATGATCGAACAACCCATCCTCCACCAATGCACATTTCCCACCACCAGCAATCACACTTAAGTACCTATTCTTTTTTTTTTAATCATTTTTTTTTATTAGTGAAACACCATGAAGTACATTTATAGACTAATAAATTTTTTGCTTGGGTTTTAGTTATACAATGATCAAGTACCCATCCCTCCACCAGTGCCCATCCTCCCCTACCACGGGTCCTAGCATCCCTCCCACCCCACCCCCCCCCATCCCACCCTGCCGCTGTGGCGGGGCATTCCCCCTTGTTCTCTCTCTCTTCTTTTGGGTACTGTGTTTTGCCAGAGAGGCATTGAGTGGCAATCATGTTTGGTCTATAGACTACTTTTAGCATGTCTCTCCCACCCTGGGAGGGTCTTCACAACACAGGCCAGCCACAAGTGCTAGGTGAAAAGGAAGCTCAGATAGAGAAGAGTACCTATTCTTAAGTGTGGGACGGAGGTGCTTGTTTGACTTGCATTGATCCAGCAGACAGAGACGCATGTCTTCCTCTCTCCCTGAAACCTGTGTTTTTTCATTGAAATCTCGCCATCCCCTCATAGCATTCACAGCATTCTAAGAGGTTGTCTTTCTTGCCCCAGTGTCTGCCTCTCGAGAGGATATTGCAATCACTCCCTCCTTTCACAAGCACTGCAAGTGTACCTGGAGCTCACAGACCCAAGTCCCTCCTACTCCCCTTCCAGATAAGTCCAGACTCTCTAGAATTACTCTTCAGGCTTAGTTTCCTTTGGACTCGCACCCACATCTCTGATTCACCATTGCTCAGTATTTCCCTCATCCACTTACTCAAGCATCTTGATAACATATGTATCCTCTGATCTTGGAATCTGCCTTTTGTTCTCTTTGGCAGGCCTTAAATTGAAATCCTTTCACAGTAAGTCCTCAGCATTTAGCCTTCAGAGGGTTTGATCAGAATGTCCTCTCCACCACTTTGTCATAGTTCTTTTACAGCCCTCATTTCTGCCCTTGAGTAATTTAATTGCAGATATATCTTCCATTAGGTTGTAAACCCTTGGAAGACAGGGATGTTGCCATCCATTATGATTTCCCCAGTACTTGATATGGTGCTTTTTGCTTGTGTGGTAGTGTGCAGGGGCTGGCAGCTCCAGGCTCTGTGCTTGGAGTTGCTCCTGGCAGTGCTTGAGGGATCCTAAGGTGCCAAGGATCCAACCCAATCCAGAGTCTTCTACATAAGAAAGCATGTGCTCAGTCTCCTTGAGCTGTCTCTGATATGGTACTTTGAATGCATTTAGTATTCATGGTTAGTGGAGTTAAAGCTCAGTGTAATTGTGAATCAAGGTTTGTTTTTAATAAATTCAAAGTTTAAATTGTTATATTAGCGAAATAGTATTGTTTAAAATGGAACTTACTCATTTTTTAAAATCTCTATCCCAAAGCAGCTCAATGAATTCTACATTATCCTCCATTTTATAGAGGTACAAAACAGCAAGTAGCTTGCAAAAAGTTCCAGAGTGAGGGGAATCTGTGGCTTAGAAGATCTTGTTTTTCTAACTGAAAAAGGCCCTCATACTTCTAAAAAAAAAAAAAAATCCTGAGAAGTCAACCAAGGTTGGTTAAATGAAGAGAAAGGATGAAAGTGGGAAAGAGTTGCAGCTCTCCATATGCAAATCCATCCTGTCTGTCTGTCTGTCTGTCTCCATTTCTCTCACTCCCTCCCTCTTCCAAATCTTGGTTCAGCCTTGGGAGAGTATAGGAGTCCAGGAATTTATCCATTTCTTTAAAGTTCTCTTATTTCATGGCATAAAGATTCTCAAAGTAATCTCTGATTTGAATTTCCATAGTTTCTATTGTGATGTTACCTCTTTCATTTCTGATTCAGTTTATTAGGGTTCTCCCTCTCTCTCTTTCTTTGAGAGTCTTGTCAATGGTTTAATGATCTAGTTTATTTTTTCAAAGAACCAGCGCTTGGTTTCATTGATCATTTGGATTGTTTTGGGGATTCCAGCTCTTTTTTTTTAATTGAATCACCTTGAGATACACTTAAATCACTTAATCACTTAACTTCCCGTTAGTCGTCGATTTGCTCGAGCGGGCGCCAGTAACATCTCCATTTGGCCCTGTCGCGTGCTAGTGTAGCCCAATGGCATCTGTTCGCTCTGGGAACATGAAGAGCCTCAAACCGATCGTTCATGATCTTGACGAAGAAGTCTGACCATTTGGTAGGTGGGCGGCCACACGGTCTTTTGACATCCCGTGGAATCCATTCGGTAACAGCTCTAGTCCAGTGGTCGTCTTTAAATCTCATTACGTGACCAGCCCATCTGATTTTTGACACCTTGGCAAATGAGACAGTTACAAAGTTTTCATGATCTGGTTTCAGTCATAAAATGTTCAAACACCTGTTCCTCCACCAGTGTACATTTCCCACCAGTGTACCAGTGTCCCCAGTCCTCCCTCCATCCCTCCCTTCCTCTCTCCCTCTCTCTCTCCCCTCTATCCCCCTCTCTCTTTCCCTCTCTCTCTCTTTTACCTCCCCCATCTCTCTCTCCTTCCCCTCTTGAGCATCATGTTTTGCAGTATAGATACTGAGAGGCCATCATATTTGATCCTTTACCCACTTTAAGCACACATCTTCCTAGACTATAGACCAAACATTAGGGCTACTTAATACCTGGATTGCAGACCACAACACCCTAAAGGAGAGCGAGTAAAAGGTACTTTCCACCTGCCACAAAGGCAGGAGTGGGGAGTGGGGTGGGGATTATGGGGGGATGCTGGGAACATTGGTGGTGGAGAATGGGCACTGGTGGAAGGATCAGTTGATAAGATAACTCTGGAATTAATTCAAGAGGAACAACATAAAAATAATCATTGTCCCAGAGGGACAGGAAGGCAACTCTTGTGAAGATGCAACAGTCAGAAACATCACTGCTGAGAAGTTCCCAGAGCTGGAGGGGGCAAGCACCCAGATCCAAGAGACTTGAAGGGTACCAGATAAAAGAAATCCAACTAAAAATACTCAAGATACAAACTACTCAGAATGATGAATGTCTTAGATAGGTATAGAGCACTTAAAGATTAAATAAAAAATGACATGCAAAGGAGTGTTGGTACAAATGACAGAAGATTTCTTACATGAGGCCCCAAGACAATGGTGGGAGATAATTAAACTCAATGAACAAATTTACCCAGCCAGACTCTCATTCAGATTTGAAGGAACTATACACAACTTCACGGATAAGAAACAGTTCAGGAACTTTATGACTCAAAACTGCTGTAAGAAAGAGAATGAAAAGGACTACCGTAGATGAGAGAAATCTCACAACTAGACCAAATTTCTACAAAAAGATGGTACAAACTCCAAGGCAATAATCACACTCAATGTCAGAGGCCTAACTGTACCAATTAAGAAACATCAAATGTCAATATGGATTAAAAAATTGAGTCCAACCTTCTACTGCTTGCAAGAATTAAATTTAAGCAGTAAGGGCAAACAGATTCAAAGTCAAAGATTGGAAGACAATATTTCAAGCACACAAGCCCAAAAAATGGCTGGGTGGCCATACTGATATCAGACAACATTGACTATAGTATTAAAAGGTTTTAAGAGACCGAGAAGGCCATTTCTCAGTGATGAAGGGATATGAACATCAGAAAGAACTCACATACTCCTAAACACATTTAAAATTCATAAAATGACCAATAGACTTGAAGGACATTGATGACAGCACAATAATAGAGATTGCAACACCACTCTGTCACCACTTGATAAATCAGCTAGGCTAAAACTAAAAGAGGAAATACTGGAATTGACTGGAATTGAAGAGAGAAACAGAAGAAAGGAACTTAGTATATATACATATATTATATAAATATATACACACACATATAATTTTTTTAAGATAACTATCTTGAAAGACAGCATAAAATGGCTCCCCATACCCATGCCGCCAGACCCCACACCAGGCTGTTTCATTCAGGGGAATCCAGAGGGGGCGGGTGAGATCCTTCCCCACCCCAAGGGACTCAGACCCAGCAGCCAAAAACCTCCAGAACTCAACTACCACCATGCCCTCAGCCCTCTCCAAATGCTCAAGCCAAGCCTCACGCATGAGTGAGCTTATTCCTGGACCAGGAATTTATTCCTGGACTGCACAGCCATATTTCATACCTCAAACCACTCATATTCCAAGAGTAGTGCACCACATTTGATGGAGTTTAAAGTAAAAGGCAGCCATTCTTAGAGGAAAATAAGTTTTTACATATATATGCATATTCATATGCATATACGTATATTCTATAAGGACACAAGCCTCAATCTTTAACGACATGTTAGTGATCTCTTATAAAAGAGCTACATGGTGAAACACAACAATCTTCACCCACTTTCCTCTAAGGAAAATTTTTGGAGAATTTTCAGCAGTTTATTCATAACAAACAATGCAAAATAAATGATTTCAGTTCTGCTTTGGTGCAAGGGTTGGGGTTTGGAACAGAAACATTCGAAATATGGTGGCGTGAAGGTTTAATGGTGGTGAGATTGGTGTTCAAATATTAAATGTAATCAAATATTGTGAATCAACGCGCGCCCAACGTGGGGCTCGAACCCACGACCCTGAGATTAAGAGTCTCATGCTCTACCGACTGAGCTAGCCGGGCGGCTGGAGCAATAGCACAGCGGGTAGGGCGTTCGCCTTACAAGCGGCCAACATGGCCGACCCGAGTTCGATTCCTCCGCCCCTCTCGGAGAGCCCGGCAAGCTACCGAGAGTATTAGATATGCCAGACACAGTAACAACAAAGTCTCCAATGGAGACGTTACTGGGCCCACTCGAGCAAATCGACGATCAACGGGAGGGCCTTTACCTTTACCTTACCTTTGGGCTGGAGCGATAGCACAGCGGGTAGGGCGTCTGCCTTGCATGCAGCCAACATGGCTGACCCGAGTTCGATTCCTCCGCCCCTGTCGGAGAGCCCGGCAAGCTACCGAGAGTATTCGATATGCCAGACACAGTAACAACAAAGTCTCCAATGGAGACGTTACTGGGCCCGCTCGAGCAAATCGACGATCAACGGGAGGGCCTTTACCTTTACCTTACCAAATATTGTGAACTACTCTATAAAAATTAAATTTTAAAAAACACTTTTAAACTCTAAAAAATAAAACTTATTTTACCTTACAACCAGAGTACAATTTCAATGCCTAGAAATATACAAGGTCCAAATTTATCAAAATTGAAATCCTTTAATTGTTTAATTTAAACAAGGTGAAATTCTCTAGCTCATTTTACTATTTTTTTTTGTTTTGCTTTTTGGGTCACATCTGGCGATGCACAGGGGTTACTCCTAGGTCTGCACTCAGTAATTACTCCTGGCAGTGCTCAGGGGACCATATGGGATGATGGGAATCGAACCTGGGTCGGCCGCATGCAAGGCAAATACCATACCCGCTGTGCCATCACTGCAGCCCCCTCTAGCTCACTTTAACTATTTATATAATAATTACCATTTGGGATCAGAAGGGGCAGAAAATAACATCACTGTCACTATCACCCGGTTGTTCATCAATTTGCTCAAGCGGGCGCCAGTAACATCTCCATTAGTCCCTGTCACATGCTAGTGTAGGCCGATGACATATTGGGGGATCTATCAGGGGAATGAGGATCATCATTGTTACTATTTTTGGTATATCGAATATTCCACAGGTAGCTTGCCAGGCTCTGCTGTGGGGGCAGGATAATCTGAAGAAAATAACATGTCATTTGAAAAAACATAATTAAAAATTTGTTTTTCTAGACAAAATTAAAATAAACAATTGAAGCATGGTATTATTAAAGTCCTTGGCATCAGTTGGGCAATACAAACTGTAACTTAAAGTAAGCATAATATATTGTTTCCCAGAATATAAGACAATAAGCACATGTCCTGAGAAGAGCCACTTATCTGTTCAAAGGAAAACTTAGTCTTTCTTTTTATCGTTTGATTTTTTAATAGTTTTTAAATTTTTTTTTATTTTATTGAATCACCGTGAGATAGTTACAAGCTTTTGTGTTTGGATTACAATCAATCACAATGATCAAACACCCATCCCTCATCAGTGCACATTCCCCACCACCAATATCCCTGGTATACCCCCCCTTTCCTACCCTCCCCCTGCCTCCATGGCAGACAATATTCCCCATACTCTTTCTAATTTGGGGGCATTATGGTTTGCAATGCAGATACTGAGAGGTTATCCTGTTTGGTCCTTTATCTGCTTTCAGCACACATCTCCCATCCAGACCGATTCCTCAAGCCATCATTTTCTTAGTGATCCCATCTCTATACTAGCTGCCTTCTCCCCTTTGCTCATGAGGCAAGACTTAGTCTTTAAGGAATAAGTAGAAACCAATTATGTCAATTGACTGGGACAAAACAAGGAAGACAGAGGCTGAGACCGCAGAGAAATCCATAGGTTCCTACTATCACGGTATCATGGTCCTCCCATTGTTCATCGATTTGCTCAAGCGGGTCTAGTAATGTCTCCATTTTGAGACTTGTTGTTACTGTGTTTGGCATATTGCATACATCACGGGTAGCTTGCCAGGCTTTGCGGTGCGGATGAGATACTCTCGGTAGCTTGCTGGGTTCTCCAAGAGGGACGGAGGAATCAAACCCGGCTCGGCCATGCTGGCTGTGTGCAAGGCAAATGCCCTACCTCTGTGCTATCGCTCCAGCCCCCTACAATAACAAAAGAGAATATTCTACAGAAATAATAACTACCACTTTCCAGAAACTTGATAGTTATTAAGCTAAAAACAAGAAAATTACCAATGGGACTGAAGCAACAACAACCAAAAAAACCCTGCAAAACAAAGATATATTGTGGGGGAAAAATACAGTATTCTTTACTATGATGAAGTATTGTTTCATTTGAACACTTCTCATCAAGAGATAAACCAACACTAATGCTATTCCCTATACTACTAATAAATATATTTAGCAAAAGCCTACAACTACTTCAGTTAGTGTACAGAAGTCTACTTACACATCTTACACATATTCTGAATATAATCAAAATTCTTAAGTAAAAGTGAAACTGAGCCTAAAAGACAAAGTTCAAGTCAAACACCTCCTGCATGTGAGGTTCCTACTATCTATATTAAAAATGAGTCAGAAAGAGAGAAACAGACAAAGAAGGACTGCACTCATTTGTGGAATATAAAATAACATGAGACTGACACCTGAGGACAGTAGATACAAGGGCCAGGAATATTGTTTCATAGTTGGAAGCCTGCCTCATGAGCTGGGGGCGAAGGCAGCTGGGATAGAGAAGGGACCACTAAGCCAAAGATGGTTGGAGGGATCATTCGGGATGGGAGATAAAAGCTGAAAGTAGATAAAGGACCAAACGTGATAGCCTCTCAGTATTGCAAATCATAATGCCCCGAAGTAGAGAGAGAGCAGAGGGAAAATTGTCCGGCAGAGAGGCAGGGGGAGGGTTAGAAAGGGGGGAGGGGCATACCGGGGACATTGGTGGTGGAAAATGTGCACTGGTTGAGGGATGGGTGTTCATTCATTGTATGACTGAAAGCTTTGTAACTGTATCTCCTGCTGATTCAATAAAAAAAAAATGGGTGAAATGACTTATATATCTATTTTAGGACTTAAAGCAAAGTACAAAAATGAGTTTCTCTGGATCTCAAGACAGCACATTGCCAAACTGTTCCGTTCAACTCATGTGACAGCCGAAATACTATCTCTTCTATCACTGATCCATTTGTTATTGACTTTAGAAGCAATGTCTAGCTTAGAGTGACACTACAGACACTCTCCAGAATATTCAGTGAGAGCTCCTAGAGCAGGACATTCCAGCCTGAAACTTGTCCAGCGGTCTGCTTACAATCTCGGTGCCACTATCCCCAGTGCAACAAACTCCCATAGCAATAACAATCAAACGAATCCGGAAGAAGTTAGTTTGGTTGTTCTTGTTGTTTCTTCTTAGTAATTTACGATACTGATGCGTTTACACTTACAATACAAATCAAATACATTTGCAACGTTATTTACAATACTGTTAACAATAATTAATTCCTTTGAGATGACACAGTCCACAGATATTTCTGCCTCTGGCAAAGGCTGCCCCCTCCAACTCACAGATCTAGGAAGGGTGTTTTTTTAAAACTCAGCTACAAGTTTCTGACAGTTGAGAAGTGGAAATCCCAGAGATTAAAAAAAAACAATAAATAAATGCAAACGTCAGAATCTAACAGGACTGAGCCTTGATACCACCTCTCCAACACTTTCTCAGATTGTACAGGGCACCTGCCTATATAAACAGTTATTGAAGTGTATACAAGGGGGAGGGGGAGAGAGAGAGAGAGAGAGAGAGAGAGAGAGAGAGAGAGAGAGAGAGAGAGAGAGAGAGAGAGAGAGAGAGAGAGAGTTCACTTGATGTCCTGCAAGCCCCGAAGCACTTAGGACCAAAGCCCTCTCGCCTGTTCCAGTCTGGGCGCGAGTAAATGTCCTCTGCTCCTATTTCAATCTTCCAGGCGTTTCTCCCCAAAGCCCCGACACAGGCAGCATCCCTTGAGCATCCCTTGCCTATGGCCTCGAGCTCTTCCTTTTTCTCCACCGCTCAGGCTCAGGCGGACTCCGAGGGAGCCCAGCTGGCACAGCGCGCTCCCCGCCTAGGAGGGTGCAGCGCAGCCGGGGGTTCCCGGGGTTGTGGCTTTCCCTCGCGGGAAACTTCAGCGGCCCCCGCCGCGGAGAGGCAAAGGCCATCAACACGGGGTGGCAGGGGCCGTGGCGGGTTCCCAGGCCGTGGCCACGGGGAGAAAGGGTGCACGGGACCCATGCGTGCCTCACCCACGTGGAGGAAGGGGGCAAGGAAGAGCGGGAGGTGCCCTCGGCTCTCGGGCATCCCCTTTCCTGGTGGGGTAACTGGAGGCAGCTGCCCGCCCGACGCCCCTAGCCGTAGTGCGGCGAGACAAGAGTCCAGGGTCGCACGCCTGGAGAGGGGGCCGCGGGGCCAAGAAGCCGAGCCTGGCGCCTGCCGGGACCGTGCTCCGTGCCCGAGAAGGGCTCTCAGCCTCTGACCACGAAGGAAGCGGAGTAGGGCTTTCCAGCAGGCCCCTGGGTGGGTTCCTGGTCCTGGCCCCCCACGCCCACCCGCAGAGGGCCCCCCCCCCCCGCTGCGCGCGCACACACACACAAACACACACACACACACACACACACACACACACACACACACACACACCCCAGCGACCCCGGCTCCGAGCCGCCCGCAAATGGATGTAGCAGGAGATCTCGGAATCGTCCAGCAGCCGGATGGTGCATTTCATCTCCTGGTGGAGCGATTTGATGCTGGAGCTCCGAAAGTGGATCATCTTCATGGTCCGCCCGCCTCTCGACACACAGCGGCAGGAGGCGAACATGCACCGCGGCCCGGGGACGAGCGGGCGGCTCGGGCGGCGCCACATGCACGTCCACCGGCGCGCACAGTCCCGAGCCCGCGCAGCTCAGACCCCGCGCGGCGGCGGCCACCGGCGCCAGCGGTCACACATGCCGGGGGCAGGGCGCGGCGGGCCTGGGCGGCGGGCGCGGCTCCTCCCGGAGCTCCTCCCCCGGTGTGCCTCCCCGTGCCCCTCCCCTGCGCGCCTCCCGGGCGGCTCCTCTGCTCGCTCTCCTCCCCGCCTGGCCGCCGCCTCCCCGGCCAGCCGCACCTCCTCGGCACTGGGCGCGGCCGGGAGACCCCCCCACCCCACCCCGGGGGCGCGCAGAGCAGGTAACCGAGGCCGCGGGCGGGGATGCTTGGCGCTCCGCACCGGCCTGCGCGCGCCGCTGGGCCGGCCGCTCCTGCACCCGCTGCTGCTGGGCCCTCGGGGTCGCGCGGGAGCACCCGGTGGCCTCGGGGCCGTGCGAGCAGCGCGGGTCGGCCCTGCGCGGAGATGCTGGACCTCTGGCGAACCCTCGGGAGGCCCCGAGCGCCGGTGAGCCCACCCCAGGCACAGCGCTCCAGGAACTGCCTCGGAGGGTGACGGGCGTGCCCCCGACTCCCCCCTGAAGCTTTCTTTCATTTCATGGGCAGAGAGGAGGGGTCTCCGCCGCCCGGGAAGGCCGGGCCTTTCTCCGGAGCCTCCCGGCTCGGTTTCTGCCCGCAGTGCTTTGGGTGCGCGCTAGAGGGACCTGGAGAAGGCGCCCGCCGGCCCCCAGCCCACGCCCCCGCTGGTCCCAGCCTGGACTGTCCAGGATGCTACAGGCGTGGGTCAGCCTGGGGGCGGGGGCTGCGGAACCTGCTGTCTGCTGACCGGCGCCAGGTGTCAGGGACACGGATTGTCCAGTCCTGAAGAAGCCCTGGGGTGCAGCACCCAGCGGCCGCGGCCGAACGTGGAGGGCTCTGGGAAGAGGTAGGGTGCCGGGCCCAGGAGTGGAGAGCTGAGGGGGGTCCCCGCGCCGAGCAGGTGGTTCTTGAGAAGCATCGCTACGACTCCTTGCCCGCTGCCGGCCCTGCGGCAGCTGCTCAGAGCCCACCTGCGAGGCTCGCCCTGCCCTGAAGTCCAGCGGATAGGCCCGACCCTCATGCTTAGATGTTCTGGGTCCCAGGACGCAGGTGGCAGGACCTTTTCTCTGCTCCCGATTCCTCCCCCGCTCAGCATCTGCTTCTGTAACCCCGCGTTGCGGCGATTTTTCCAGGCAGAATAGAGTTTATGTAAGAGAGCCTGAGAGTTATTTTTCAGTATTTTGATTATAGGATTGGGCTCTCTATGGTCCACTCGTCCTGGACAGAGATCTGGGGAGGAGATGCAGATCTGATCAACGGCACAGCTATTGATCATCTGTACAGCTATTGACACATCTACCGTCATGAAATCTCACTCTCTTCCCGGCTTCCGTGGCGAGCCCCTCTCTGTTCTGTAGCTGAGACGCTGGAATGAGAGGGGACCAGTGGAGAGTCAGACCCAGGAGGCACTGCTGGCCTGACCCCTACAGTGTGGAAACTGCCCCAGGAATAGTGTCATCTCTCCCAACCCACGAGCAAACCTTAAATAATCTAGAGCAGGGACTGTATGCCTCCTCAGGGCGCCTCCCATGGGTCACAAGTGAAAACTGCATGAATGGGGGACATCGCACAAGAACAGGTGAGAAGCCAATATGACAGGTGGCCCAGTCGGAGGAAACAAGGTTGGGGGAACACGCTTTCAGAAAGGGGTTGAGAAGCATTTTTCTGGAGATAAAAATAAATCACCACCCAGCAATAAAACCTTCCTTTTCTGAATTTTTTAAATGTTTATTGAGATTCTGTGGTTTACAATACTGATAATAATGGATTCTCGTGCACAAAATTCCAGCGCCGCACCCATCACCAGTGTACCTTCTCCCTCTCCAAAAGACCCCAAGACCCTCCCCTACAAGCCCCCTGACTCCCAATCAATCGTGTGGATCAGTTCTCCCATTATGTTGCTGTAGGCCTTTGTTGCTACCATATATATATATGTATATTTATACATATATGTATATATGTGTGTCTGTGTGTATAATTAAGTTACCTGTGATATATGCAATTCCCACCACCAATGACCAGTGTACCCAATTTCCCTCCTTCCACCCAACCCCACCCCCAGTCAGCCCCTATAGCAAACACTTTTCTTCTCTCTCTCTCTCTCCCTCTCTCTCTCTCTCTCTCTCTCTCTCTCTCTCTCTCTCTCTCTCTCTCTCTCCCCTTTTGGTCATTATGATTTGCAGTACAAGTACTGCAAGGTTATCATATATACCTCTTTGCTTACTTTAGCACTCGACTCTTGTCCAGAGCAACCATTTCCAACTACCATTGTCATACTGGTCTCTTTTGTATCCTAATTGTCTTCTTCCCCTTTCTCCCCATGTGTGACAAGCTTCCAGCCATGGGCCAGTCCTCCTGGCATTCATTTCAGTTGTCTATGGGTAATAGTCTCATATGTGTTTTTATGTCTCCAAAATGAGTGCAGTCATTCTGTGTCTGTCCCTCTCCTTCTGACTCATTTCACTTGGCTTGATACTTTCTATGTCCATCCATTTAAAAGCAAATTTCATGACTTCATTTTTTACTAACAACTGCATAGTATGCCATTGTGTAGATATACCATAGTTTCTTTATCCGGTCATCTGTTCTCAGGCATTTGGGTTGTTTCCAGATTCCTCCACTCTATCTTTAAGTCCAACATATAAAAGGGATCATACTCCATCTGTCCCAGTAAGTCTGACTGATTTCACTCAGCATGATATCCTCTAGTTCCATCCATGTCAAAAATAATAATGAGTTTGTGGCCAGGGGAAATGGATTAGGAGGACCGGTCAATGGTTGGAACTAATTACAAGTGTGTGGGGGGGGGAGGGGACTGTGGGTACATAGGATAGAGAAGAGACCAATCTGACAATAATAGCTGGAAATGATCACACTGGACAAGACCTGAAGGTTAAAAGTGGGTAAAAGGATATTCTTGATAACCTTTCAGTCATTATTGCAAACCACAATGCCAAAAAGGAGAGAGACAGAGAGAGAGAAGAAAAACTCCTGCTATAGAGGTAGGTAGGTGGTAGTGGTGGGTGTCAGGAGGGCACCTGGGGACACTGGTGATGGGAAATATACACTGGTGGAGGAATGGGTGTTGGATTAATGTATGATTGAAATACAATCATGAACATCTTTGTAAGGGTCTATCTCATGGTGATTCAATAAAAAAGTTTTTAAAATTCATGATTCTGTTATTTCTTATAGTTGCATAATATTACATTGTGTGTATGTATATATATATAATTAAATTACCTGTGAGATATACATTTCCTGAAATTTGTACCTTTATGCTCATTGCAGCACTGTTCACAAGAGCCAGAATCTGGAAACAACCCGAATGCCTGAGCACAGAGGACTGGTTCAAGAAACTTTGTTACATCTACACAATGGAATAGTATGCTAGGAGAGATGAAGTCATGAAATTTGCTTATAAATGGATAGACATGGAGAGTATCATGCTAAGTGAAATGAGTCAGAAAGAGAGGGACAGAAAAGAAGGACTGCACTAATTTATGGAGTATAAAATAACATAACATGAGACTGATACCCAAGGACAGTAGACACAAGGGCCATAAGATTGTTCCACAGATGGAAGCCTGCCTCTTGGATGGGGGGGCGGGGAAAGAAGGCAGCTGGAATAGAGAAGGGATCACTAAGAAAATGATGGTTGGAGGGATCGCTCAGGAAGGGAGATGTGTGCTGAAAGTAGGTAAAGGACCAAACATGATAACGTCTCAGTATCTGTATTGCAAACCATGATGCCCAAAAGTAGAGAGTATGGGGGAAATTTCCAGTGAGGCAGAGGGAGGGTGGGGAAGTGGGGTATACTGGGGAGATTGGTGGTGCACTGGTGGATGGATGGATGTATGTTTGAACATTGTGTGATTGTAACTCAAACATGAAAACTCTATCTCATGGTGATTCAATTAAAAAAAAGAGAAAGAGAAAGATACATTTCTCACCACCAATGACCAGTGTACTCAATTTCCCTCCTTCCATCCCACCTCCATTCCCAGTTGGCTCTCTTATACACTTTTCTTCTCTCTCTCTCTTTTCTTTTGTCATTATGATATATACATGTATATATACATATATATAGAGAGAGAGAGTTGTTTTTGTTTTGGAACTACACTTAGCTGTGCTCAGGGCTTATTTCCAGCTCTGTTTGCACGAATCATTCTTGGAGGTGCTTGGGGATCATATGGGATGGCAGGGATCAAATCCAGATTATTTCCACGGGAGACAAATGCCCTACCCACTGTACTATCACTCCTACCCTACCAACAATTTCTTGATCCATTCATTTGTAGTTGGGTGTTGGGTTGTTTCCATATCTTGGCTATTGTACAAAGTGTGGTGATGAACATAAGTATGCAGATATACTTTCAAATTAATGTGTTTAGAGGAGAGTTAAGAAAAATGATATTAATGGGTCATATAGGACTTCTATTCCTAATTTTTTTATAGATCTCCATATTACTTTCCATAGAGGCTGAACCAAATTACATTCACACCAACACTAGATAAGGGCTCCTTTCTCACTACAACCTGGTCAACACTGTCTGTTTCTAGACTTGTGGATATGTGTCATTTTCACAGTTGTGAAATGATATCTCATTATTGTTTTGATTTGCATTTTCCTGGTCATAAGTTACAATGAGCAATTTTTGATATCCCAGATGGCCATACATATATCTTCTTTGGGAAGGTGTCTGACAACCCATCCTTTTAAAGTTACAGGACTGAGGATGGAGCAATAGCACGGCGGGTAGGGCATTTGTCTTGCACGCAGCTGATTCAGGTTTGATCCCCAGCATCCCATATGGTCACCTGAGCACTGAAAGGAGTAATTCCTGAGTACAAAGCCAGGAGTAACCCCTGTGCATCGCAGGATGTGACCCAAGAAGCAAAAAGGAATAATAATAAAAATAAAGTTACAGAACTATTATTATTGTACTGATATTTGGCTCCAAAAAAACCAATTTCCCAGTTTCTTATGTTCATATTATAAAGTTGTATATCACATTTCAAGAAAGCAGAATGAGATCAAGAAGTTGGGAAAGAAAAGTACAAGTCAAATGACTCCCAGTCTAGAATTGCAAGCAATAGAATTTTGAGGATATAAGAAAAATCGGGGAATGGCTGTCTGACTTGGTTTGGAATGAAAGCTGAAATTCAGCCAATATATAAGGACTCTGTAACCCTGATAAAACAGCAAAGAGCCACATGTGGTAATATAGATCAATGATCTTCAACCACCAGACCATGACTAGTGCTGGTCCCCAGGTTTAGAAAAAGTGAAAATCAGTGCTCTATGGTCTTGGCTCACGCAGGTCCCTGGATTGATGCAATTTTGCAGGTGTTGAAGAATAGATTGAATAAACTCTGACCTAGACTAATGTACCCACTGAAAACAAAGCTTTGGAAAATCAAGTGTCCATTTCCCAAAATCTAACATGAAAAGCAGAGGATTTCAAAGAACAGATGCAAGAAATGAGTTTGAAACTGGTCCTAAATAAAACAATGAATGAAACTGTGTCCTTAATTTTCAGTTCAAGTCTTTAAACATTTATATTCTTCCCATGATGATTCAAATAGAATTTAGTAATATAAAAGGTTAAAACTACTGAAACAAAAAAACTACAGGCAAACTAAAAACTTAAGTGAAGTATAACCTTTACCAGACTTCACATATGTAAGGGTCATCATGAAGGAATTGGTAGAAAGAATAGGGATGGGATTGAATGAGAGGTGTTGTATGATTCCTTGTAACTCAAGGAAAGAATCCGAAAAATCAAGAAGGCAGTGTTAAAGTGAATGTTCACATTTAATAAGGTCACTCCTTGTACCCAGGTCTCCTGAGAAAGCTTTAGGCTCTCAGAGAATCACTGATGAGCTGAACATAAAATGTCACTGTCACTGTCACTGTCCTCCCATTGTTCATTGATTTTCTTGAGCCAGCCCAGTAACGTCTCCATTGTGAGACCTTGTTGTTACTGTTTTTGGCATATCGAATACATCACGGGTAGCCGGACATAAAATGAAAAATTATAAAACTTTCAGAATATAATAGAGAAGAAAACGTACTAACCTTCACCCTGGTGATTTTTTTCCAAATAAAACACCAAAAGCATAGTAAGTCGGACTTCATTAATTTTAAGCTATTCTGCTAATTCTTAAAAGAATAAGTAAACAAGTCACAATTGGAGAAAAATTCAAAATAGGGATGGAAGATAATGTAGAAGAGTTAAGGTGCTTGCCTTAGATGTAGCAGACCCGGGTTCAATTTATAGGATCACCTATAGTCTCCTAAGCATGATCTGGAATGATACTAAGTACAGATTTATGAGTTAATTCTGAGAACTTCCAGGTGTGGTCAACCCAAAAATGCAAAGTACATATCACACTAAAGATTTTTATCAAAAATATTCAAAGAAATCTTTTAAAAATCAATAATAAAAACAGAATCCAATTTTAAAAAATAGTTTCAGTGTGATTGTTTTTTTTACCTTTTTGCATTGATTGAGGCTTGCAATAGCACTGCACTGTCTTCCTGTAGTTCATTGATCTGCTCGAGCAGGCACCAGTAATATCTACATTGTGAGACTTGTTACTGTTTTTGGCATATCGAATACACCACGGAGAGATTGCTAGGCTCTGCTGTGGGGGCGGAATATTCTCAATAGCTTGCCGGGCTCTCCGAGAGGGAAGGAGGAATTGAACCCAGGTCAGCCGTGTGCAAGGCAAATGCCCTACTGGCTGTGCTATCGCACCAGCCCTGGCAAATACTATAAAAAATTAAAATATATTTTGCAACATCAATAAAAACTATAAAACACAGAAATAAACCTGGTAAGAGATAAGAGCTGTGCAAGACCAACTGCAATCATAAAATTTTTCTGAAGGACACAGGAATTGGGATCAACCAAATTGATTATTTTTCTTTCTTCAAATCAATTTATGAACCTATTACATTTATTGAGGCTTGCAATGAAATGGTTAATGATGGCTTCTTGTTGTCATAACTCCAACACCATATCCATTACCCGTGTACCTACCTTCCTCCCTCAAAGACCACAGCATCCCTCCCTTTAAATCCCTGGCCCCTGCCACCAACTCAATTGTGTGGATCACATCTGATGGGTTGCCTTTGGTCCTTTTTTACTATCTCTTTGTGTGACTTTGACTTCCACATATTGGAGAGAAAGTGATTTCACTCAGCATGTTATCCTCTAGTTCCAACCATGTTGCAGTCAAATACAGTCAAAGGAGCTAAGAGACACTTCACAAAGAAGTGAAAATTAAAACTAGATCTTTAAATTGAAAATAAAATAAATAAAAATGAAAATAAAATAATAAAATGAAATAAATTAAAATGAATAAAATAAATTAAATATAAAATAATTAAAATAAATTAAAATAAATTAAAATTTGAAAATTAAAATGATATCTTCTTAGCTCCTTAAATACAGTCAAAGGAGCTAAGAGACACTTCACCAAAGAGGTGAAAATGCCAAATAAGCATGTGTAAAGATTAATAATGGCACCATACACCAATACCAAATTGCAAACTTAACAGATTGAGGTACTGCTATATATTTACTAGAATGGTTAAAATCTAAAACACTGACAATGCCAAATATTAGCAAGAACATGCAGAAACAGGGACTCGTGAGCTTATTGGCCATTAATATATCTTCATTTTTGGTTTTTGCTTTTTAGATGTTTTGTTGGAAGATGCTCGACTCCAATTCGAGTAGGCTTGGAGGTCTCGGCCCCGGAACCCGTGTGGCTTTGTCCCTCTGCCAGTACCTTCATGTGTGCGGAGACTGGTCTCAGCATGGTGGTGGCTGGTCCTGGAGGTCTTCGGCTGCCGTAGCCCTGGTCGGGGCGGGGAGGAAAGCTCAACCCGCTCCCCTCCAAGGGACTCCGGGAAGGAACACCCAGGCGTGGGGGCAGAGACTGCACTGTTCTCGTCCGGGATCTGGATTTTATAGTCTCTGAGTCTTGGCCGCTGATGGGATTACACGGCGCCAGGAGGCCAGGTGGTGGGTGTGACCCCCGCCTACTGGAATTTGGAGGATCTGGGTGGAAGATGCTCGACTCCAATTCGAGTAGGCTTGGAGGTCTCGGCCCCGGAACCCGCGTGGCTTTGTCCCTCTGCCAGTACCTTCATGTGTGCGGAGACTGGTCTCAGCATGGTGGTGGCTGGTCCTGGAGGTCTTTGGCTGCCGTAGCCCTGGTCGGGGCGGGGAGGAAAGCTCAACCCACTCCCCTCCAAGGGACTCCGGGAAGGAACACCCAGGCGTGGGGGCAGAGACTGCACTGTTCTAGTCCGGGATCTGGATTTTATAGTCTCTGAGTCTTGGCCGCTGATGGGATTACACGGCGCCAGGGGGCCAGGTGGTGGGTGTGACCCCCGCCTACGGGAATTTGGAGTCGAGCATCTTCCACCCAGATCCTCCAAATTCCAGTAGGCGGGGGTCACACCCACCACCTGGCCCCCTGGCGCCGTGTAATCCCATCAGCGGCCAAGAATATAAAATCCAGATCCCGGACGAGAACAGTGCAGTCTCTGCCCCCACGCCTGGGTGTTCCTTCCCGGAGTCCCTTGGAGGGGAGCGGGTTGAGCTTTCCTCCCCGCCCCGACCAGGGCTACGGCAGCCGAAGACTTCCAGGACCAGCCACCACCATGCTGAGACCAGTCTCCGCACACATGAAGGTACTGGCAGAGGGACAAAGCCACGCGGGTTCCGGGGCCGAGACCTCCAAGCCTACTCGAATTGGAGTCGAGCATCTTCCACCCAGATCCTCCAAATTCCAGTAGGCGGGGGTCACACCCACCACCTGGCCCCCTGGCACCGTGTAATCCCATCAGCGGCCAAGACTCAGAGACTATAAAATCCAGATCCCGGACGAGAACAGTGCAGTCTCTGCTCCCGTGCCTGGGTGTTCCTTCCCGGAGTCCCTTGGAGGGGAGCGGGTTGAGCTTTCCTCCCCGCCCCGACCAGGGCTACGGCAGCCGAAGACTTCCAGGACCAGCCACCACCATGCTGAGACCAGTCTCCGCACACATGAAGGTACTGGCAGAGGGACAAAGCCACGCGGGTTCCGGGGCCGAGACCTCCAAGCCTACTCGAATTGGAGTCGAGCATCTTCCACCCAGATCCTCCAAATTCCAGTAGGCGGGGGTCACACCCACCACCTGGCCCCCTGGCGCCGTGTAATCCCATCAGCGGCCAAGACTCTGAGACTATAAAATCCAGATCCCGGACGAGAACAGTGCAGTCTCTGCTCCCGCGCCTGGGTGTTCCTTCCCGGAGTCCCTTGGAGGGGAGCGGGTTGAGCTTTCCTCCCCTCCCCGACCAGGGCTACGGCAGCCGAAGACCTCCAGGACCAGCCACCACCATGCTGAGACCAGTCTCCGCACACATGAAGGTACTGGCAGAGGGACAAAGCCACGCGGGTTCCGGGGCCGAGACCTCCAAGCCTACTCGAATTGGAGTCGAGCATCTTCCACCCAGATCCTCCAAATTCCAGTAGGCGGGGGTCACACCCACCACCTGGCCCCCTGGCGCCGTGTAATCCCATCAGCGGCCAAGACTCAGAGACTATAAAATCCAGATCCCGGACGAGAACAGTGCAGTCTCTGCCCCCACGCCTGGGTGTTCCTTCCCGGAGTCCCTTGGAGGGGAGCGGGTTGAGCTTTCCTCCCCGCCCCGACCAGGGCTGCGGCAGCCGAAGACCTCCAGGACCAGCCACCACCATGCTGAGACCAGTCTCCGCACACATGAAGGTACTGGCAGAGGGACAAAGCCACGCGGGTTCCGGGGCCGAGACCTCCAAGCCTACTCGAATTGGAGTCGAGCATCTTCCACCCAGATCCTCCAAATTCCAGTAGGCGGGGGTCACACCCACCACCTGGCCCCCTGGCGCCGTGTAATCCCATCAGCGGCCAAGACTCAGAGACTATAAAATCCAGATCCCGGACGAGAACAGTGCAGTCTCTGCCCCCACGCCTGGGTGTTCCTTCCCGGAGTCCCTTGGAGGGGAGCGGGTTGAGCTTTCCTCCCCGCCCCGACCAGGGCTACGGCAGCCGAAGACCTCCAGGACCAGCCACCACCATGCTGAGACCAGTCTCCGCACACATGAAGGTACTGGCAGAGGGACAAAGCCACGCGGGTTCCGGGGCCGAGACCTCCAAGCCTACTCGAATTGGAGTCGAGCATCTTCCACCCAGATCCTCCAAATTCCAGTAGGCGGGGGTCACACCCACCACCTGGCCCCCTGGCACCGTGTAATCCCATCAGCGGCCAAGACTCAGAGACTATAAAATCCAGATCCCGGACTAGAACAGTGCAGTCTCTGCTCCCGTGCCTGGGTGTTCCTTCCCGGAGTCCCTTGGAGGGGAGCGGGTTGAGCTTTCCTCCCCGCCCCGACCAGGGCTACGGCAGCCGAAGACTTCCAGGACCAGCCACCACCATGCTGAGACCAGTCTCCGCACACATGAAGGTACTGGCAGAGGGACAAAGCCACGCGGGTTCCGGGGCCGAGACCTCCAAGCCTACTCGAATTGGAGTCTAGCATCTTCCACCCAGATCCTCCAAATTCCAGTAGGCGGGGGTCACACCCACCACCTGGCCCCCTGGCACCGTGTAATCCCATCAGCGGCCAAGACTCTGAGACTATAAAATCCAGATCCCGGACTAGAACAGTGCAGTCTCTGCTCCCGCGCCTGGGTGTTCCTTCCCAGAGTCCCTTGGAGGGGAGCGGGTTGAGCTTTCCTCCCCTCCCCGACCAGGGCTACGGCAGCCGAAGACCTCCAGGACCAGCCACCACCATGCTGAGACCAGTCTCCGCACACATGAAGGTACTGGCAGAGGGACAAAGCCACGCGGGTTCCGGGGCCGAGACCTCCAAGCCTACTCGAATTGGAGTCGAGCATCTTCCACCCAGATCCTCCAAATTCCAGTAGGCGGGGGTCACACCCACCACCTGGCCCCCTGGCGCCGTGTAATCCCATCAGCGGCCAAGACTCAGAGACTATAAAATCCAGATCCCGGACGAGAACAGTGCAGTCTCTGCCCCCACGCCTGGGTGTTCCTTCCCGGAGTCCCTTGGAGGGGAGCGGGTTGAGCTTTCCTCCCCGCCCCGACCAGGGCTACGGCAGCCGAAGACCTCCAGGACCAGCCACCACCATGCTGAGACCAGTCTCCGCACACATGAAGGTACTGGCAGAGGGACAAAGCCACGCGGGTTCCGGGGCCGAGACCTCCAAGCCTACTCGAATTGGAGTCGAGCATCTTCCACCCAGATCCTCCAAATTCCAGTAGGCGGGGGTCACACCCACCACCTGGCCCCCTGGCGCCGTGTAATCCCATCAGCGGCCAAGACTCAGAGACTATAAAATCCAGATCCCGGACGAGAACAGTGCAGTCTCTGCCCCCACGCCTGGGTGTTCCTTCCCGGAGTCCCTTGGAGGGGAGCGGGTTGAGCTTTCCTCCCCGCCCCGACCAGGGCTACGGCAGCCGAAGACCTCCAGGACCAGCCACCACCATGCTGAGACCAGTCTCCGCACACATGAAGGTACTGGCAGAGGGACAAAGCCACGCGGGTTCCGGGGCCGAGACCTCCAAGCCTACTCGAATTGGAGTCGAGCATCTTCCACCCAGATCCTCCAAATTCCAGTAGGCGGGGGTCACACCCACAACCTGGCCCCCTGGCGCCGTGTAATCCCATCAGCGGCCAAGACTATAAAATCCAGATCCCGGAACCGCGCGGCCGCATTCGCCGCCGCGCGACAACTTAACAGAACTTTTTTATGACATCTTATTGTCTTATTCCTACTTTGGACAAACTTGCAGGCTATCGAATGTAGCCTGCCCACAGGGAAGAGTCTGGCAAACTCCCCGTGGCGTTCCAAATATGCCAAATACCAGTAACAATGATGGGTCTCATTCTCCTAAATAGTCTTGAATATAATCTCAGGGCTAGGATTGAAGAGACGTTCCTGGGGCCTGCTCGAGGCAATCGATGAATAACAGGATGATGAAATGAAATGAAATGATGTTTTGTTTGGTTGGAGGACCACACCAAGCAATACTCAAAACTTGCTCCTGGCTTTGTGTTCAGGGATCACTCGTGGAGCACTCCGGGGAGCATCTGAGCTGCAAGGGAGTGAGCCTGGGTCAGACACATACAATGCAAGCACCCTACCCACTGTATTATGGCTCTAGCCTCCCTTTTGCCTTGCTTTATTTTGTTTTGGAATCACACCTTGTGGTGTTCAAGACTTACTCCTGGCTCTGAGTTCAGGGACCACTCCTGGCAGTGCTTTAGGAACCATATATGTTGTCAGAGATCAAGTTGAGGTCATCTGTGTGCAAGGCAAGTGTCCTACCCACTGTATTAACTCTCTGAACCCTAGTATCTGTTCTTCAGAAAAAGTGTGTATTCAAGTCACATTTCAAACTTTCAATAATTTTTTTGGTTCTTGCCATTGATATTAAGAGTTCTTGGCAAATTCTGTTCCACAGAAATTTTGAAATGATTGCATTTAGTTTGCTCTTCTTTTATAAAATACTTAATTCTATAGTATTTCTAATCCACATAATTTAGAATGCATTCCTTTTTTACTCTATTGACAGTGGCATTAAATGCACAAACTTTTAAATTTTCATTAAAGTTGCCTATTTCCTTTCTAAGCCATTCATTGTTAGTAGTGAGCTGTTTAATTTCCAGGTGTTTGATTTGATTTTCTGTTTGTGTGTGTGATTCACTTCTATTTTCAGGGCATCATGATCTGAGAAGATCGTTGAAACAGTTTCTAGCTTCTTAATTTATGTAAAAGTTATGTTTTGTGGCCCAGCATGTGGTCTATCTTGGAGAATGTTCCATGAACACTTGAGAAGAATGTGTATTCAGCTTTTTGAGGATGAAGTGTCCCATATATATATATATATATATATATATATATATATATATATATACTAAGCCCCTCTCTTCCATTTCTTCCCTCAGATAAAGTCCTCGTTGAGCTTGAGTCTGTTTGATCTATTGGAAGGTGATAAAGTGGTGTTGAAATCTCCAACTAGTATTGTGTTACTATCGATGCCTTTCTTCAAGTCAATGAGTAGTTGTTTTAGGTATTTCGTCAGTCCCTCTTTAGATGCATATGCATTTAGGAGTGTGAGTTCCTCTTGATGTTCAGATCCCTTGATCAATAAGAAATGACCTTCACTGTCTCTTGTGACTGTCTTCAGCCTAAAATCAATGTGATCTGATACCACGATGGCTACCCAAGCTTTTTCGAGGGAGTAGTTTGCCTGTATAATTGTTTTCCAGCCTTTAACTTTCAGTTTGTGTTTGCTCTGACTGTTGAGATGTGTTTCTTGTAGGCAGCAGAATGTTGGGTTCAATTATCTGATTTATCTGCCACTCTGTATCTTTAAATTGGTGTATTTAGCCCCTGATGTTGAGCGAGATCATTGTTATGGGGTTTTGACCCATCTTTCTGCTGAAGTTTGATGTATTTGAGGGGCTTGTCTTACCTTAAAATAGCTTGTTTCGTTGTTCTTGTAACCATGGTTTTGAGTCTATGAAGTTCCGGAGTTGTTGTTTGTCTGTAAAAATGTGTGTTGTTTCTTCTGATATGATATTAATGTGAGTCTGAGCCAAACTGGGTAAAGTATTCTTTGTGATGCATTTATTTTATTGAGTTTTTTCACTATATCTCACCATTGTCTTTGGACCCTGAGGTTTCATCATATAAGTCATCTGTGAATCTTTTTTTTATGTAGGAGTACTGCTACTTATTCAGCCACGGATTTGCTGATTTAATTGTGCATGAACTCCACCTTACTTTTTTTTTTTCATTTTTTTTATAATTTTATTTATTGAATCACCGTGAGAGCAGTTACAAAGCTTTCGGGTCTAAGTCTCGGTCATACAATGAAACACCCATACCTTCACCAGTGCCCATTCTCCACCCCCAATAACCCCAGTATACCCCTTGTCCCACACCCTCCCCCTACCTGTGGGGCATATAATTTCCACATTACTCTCTCTCTCTACTTTGATCACATTCAATATTTTGACACCAGACCCGCCAGTATTATTTGAGATTTTACCCAACACTCAGATATGCAGAAAAGTCAACAGTAGACAATTTGTTTTCTATTGCTGGTTACATATGATGTCGCGTGACTGCAGTAGTGGCTGCGCGATTTTAAAATTCCGAAGTTTTAACACTTAAATCTGGAGGGATTTCTGCCAAAACCTGCTGGGTTCTGAGATTTGCTCCTGAGTCTCTGGGATCATGGCCATTAAGCAGCTTGATCAGGAGCCAGAAAGGCCATTCATGGGTGATGACTTGGGTCTCTTTGGGGTGGGAAGAACAGAATCGGCTCCACTCCCGTCCCGTGAGGCCCAACATGTCTCGTCACTGCGGGCCCAAACCTGACTATCCAATGGCCTCTGGACGATGATGGTCACCGAGCTGCCAGGGGCAAGCAGGCAGAGGGACAACACCCTCTCCCCCCCCCCCCGGGGTGTTCTGGCAACAGTAACCTACTGTGTGTTCCAGACGCACTTATGCCAATACTTGCTGGGTTTAGAGATTTGTTTTTGAGTCTTTGGGATCATGGCCATTAAGCAGCTTGATCAGGAGGCAGAAAGGCTGTTCGTGGGCAGTTGGGGTCTTGTTGGGGTGGGGAGGAAAGGACCGGCTCCACCCCCATCCCATGAAGCCCAAAATGTTTTGTCACTGTGGGCCCAAACCTGACTGTCCAATGGCCTCTGGAGCATGATGGCCACTGAGCCGCCAAGGGGGAGCAGGCGGAGTGACAACACCCTTTCCCCCCTGGGGTGGCCCAGCGGCAGTAACCTACTGTGGGTTCCGGGCGCATTTCTGCCAAAGCCACTGGGTTTCGACCTTTGTTTCTGATTCTCTGGGATCATAGCCATTAAGCAGCTTGATCAGGAATCAGAAAGGCCATTTGTGGGCCATGACTTGGGGTCTCGTTGGGATGGGGAGGACAGGACTGGCTCCACCCCCATCCCTTGAGGCCCTGCACGTCTCGTCACTGCGGGCCCAAACCTGACTGTCCAGTGGTCTCTGGAGGATGGCTGCCACTGGGCCGCCAGGGGGAACAGGCCAAGGCATGAAACCTATTCCCACCTGGGTTGGCCCAGCACCGGTAACCTACTGCAGAAACCAGATGCATTTCTGCCAAAAGCCGCTGGGTTTCGAGATTTGTTTCTGAGTCTCTGGGATCATGGCCATTAAGCAGTTCAATCAGGAACCAGAGAGGCCATGCCTCCAATTATATAACTGAGCCGGAAGTGGTTTGTGGGTGTCTTTCCCACATACCTAACTTTTGGCCATTTACTTTCTTGGTAAACTCTGCCCCAAGTTTTTGGGGTCTGGCCAAATGCACAGCAGCAATTTTGGGGTATCTGCAAGTCTGAAGGTGCCATCAGGCTGCTGATGCACTCGCTTCACAGGTATAGGTTGACCTGCTGGTGGCACCATACCCCCCTCATCTGTGAATCTTAAGGATGCTCCTTTATAAGCAGTTTCTTTCTTTGATCTTGCAGCTTTCAGAATTTTACCTCTATCTATATCTATGGTTTTCATCATCCTGATAGGGATGTGTCTTGGAGTATTTTTATCTGGATTTTTTTTACTAGTACCCAGCCTTCTGAATCTGCTCGCGTGTGCTCTTCAGCTCTGGGAATGTATCAGCAATGATGCCTTTGACAGTTTCTTCATAAGGGTTTTCTTTCTGTCCCTCTGGGACTCCAACAGTTCTTATGCTATTCCTCTTGGCTACACCCCAAATTTCTCTTAACATCTGCTGGTTTATTTTGAGGCTCTTTTTCATTTTCTGCTGTTGTCTGGAGATTCTCTGAAACTCACCTTAGAGCTCACTGATTCTGTCCTTAGCAGCTGTTACTTTGCTGCTGAGACCTTCCACTGAGTTTTTAAATTCACTACCAGGTTTTTTAAATCTTTCATTTCTGTTTGTAATTTTGTTTGCGTTTTCCTCATTTCTGCTCTCAAATCCTCTTGTATTTTACTTGTGGTTCATTCCATTGTTTCACTTAGCTCCCTAAGCATCCTCATTAGTTCCCTTCTAAATTCCAGGATATACAAGACATTTATAGAATTGTACAAGAAAGAATCCTCCAATCCCATCAAAAATTGGGGAGAAGAAATAAACAGAATCTTCCTCAAAAAAGAAATACAAATGGCCTTTGGTACTTAAAAAAATGCTCTACATCACTAATCAGCATAAAGTCTCAAATCAATACAACAATGAGATATCATGTCACATCACAGAGACTGGCACACATCAAACAGAACAAGAACAACCAATGGTACTCTCTTTCATTGTTGGTGGGAATGCCGAGTGGTCTAGCCTTTTTGGAAAACAGTATAAGCATTTTTTAAAATATGACCCAGCAATGCCACTTCTGGGAATATATTCCTAGAGTGCAAAAAAGCACAGTAGAAATGACATCTATATCTGTACATTCATTGCAGCACTGTTTACAATAGCCAGAATCTGGAAACAACTTGAGTGACTGAGAACAAATGACTGGTTAAAGAAACGTTGGTACATCTACACAATGAAATACTATGCAGCTGTTAGGAAAGATGAAGTCATGAAATTGGCTTAGAAGTAGATGGTCATAGAGAATGTGAAGTGAAATGAGTCAGAAAGAGGGACAGACATAGAATGACTGCACTCATTTATTGAATCACTTGTATCACTTGTCATCCCATTATTGATTTGCTCAAGCAGGCAACAGTAACGTCTCCATTCATCCCTGTCACGTGCTAGTGTAGCCCAATGACATCTGCTCGCTCCAGGAACACGAAGAGCCTCAAACCGTTTGTTCAGGGTTTTGACAAAGAAGTCTGACCATCTCGTAGGTGGGTGGCCATGCATCCTGTTGACATCCTGAGGAGTCCAATCGGTAATATCTCTAGTCCAGTGGTCATCTCTAATCGCATTACATGTCCAGCCCATCTGATTTTCGACACCTTGGCAACAAGACAGCGTCCCTGATTCTCGATCATCAACGGAGGTTGGAACTCTGGATTCCTTCTCTCACATGAGTGAACCGTGGTACTCCAAGCATAGCTATTTCGATTCCTCTTTGGGTGATCCAAATAGAATTCTCATTCTTTTCATAGGGCCCAGATCTCTGAGGCATATTTTAGTGCAGGAAGAATGGTGAAGTTGAGAAGATGTGCCCAGAGCCGGAGGTTCTTTGTCCTCTCTACAACTTCTCCAATGCTCTTGAAGGAGCTCCACCCCACTCTCTCCCCCTGCGCAGTTCTGGTGCCAAGCTGTTCCTCATGTTGACTTCTCCACCCAGGTACACATAGCTGCTGCATTCGAAGATGTTTGTTCTGTTGAGAACAAATGGAATGTCAGGGACTAGTTTGTTTTTTATGGACATTGTATTGGTGATATTCAGTCTGACCTTTCCACACTCATGGTTGAAGTCGGCCAGTATTTGTACCGCCTGGCTAATGTTTGGTGTTATGAGAATGATGTCATCAGCAAAATGGAGGTGGTGTAGTTGCCGACCGTCTATCTTCACTCCCATTTCTTCCCATTCCAGTCGTTGCATGACATTCTCGAGGGTGGCATTAAAGAGTTTCGGTGAAATGGTATCACCCTGCCAAACCCCCTCTCATTATGTCTATGATCACTTCCTTGTAGAATGGTGAGATCCTGGTGGTGAATCCGTTATATAGCTCTTGGAGGATTCTGATGTACTAAGTTTGAACGCCCTATTTGTCTAGGGCTTTGATGGCTGCTTCAGTCTCAACAGAATCAAAGGCCTTCTTTAAATTGATGAATGTTAGACAGAGTGGCACTCTCATAAAACCTTAATGAGCTTGGTCACCGTGTGGATATGGTCAATCATGCTGAATCCTTTTCGGAACCCGGCTTGTTTGCATGGTTGTCCTTCATCTAGCGTTCTGCCTATTCTATTCAGGATGACTCAACTGAACAGCTTGTATATGATGGACAGCAGGCAGATTGGGCAATAGTTGCCAATGTTGTGGACATTTCCCTTCTTGCACAGTAGAATGATCCTGCTGATTTTCCACTGGGACAGAACCTTGCATTCAGATAGGTAGCGTGTGAAGTGCCAAGCCAGTGTATTGATGGGAACGGGTAGCATATTCTTCAGGTGTTCAGATCTGACCAAGTCTGGAATGGGTGCTGTACACTTATTTACCAACCAAATAGCATGTCAGATTTCAGTGGGAGAGCGTTGGGGACGACATATACATACTGCGGAATTTGGTATGTGGACTTGTGGAGGTGGCTATCTAAGAGATCTGTGTAGAACTCCTGGATAATCTTCTCCATTGCCCTTCTGGAAGATGTGATAGATCCATCAGGATGTTGGAGGGCAGGCATCTTGATCTTATTATAGTTGGCAAAGGACAGGTGAGCATTACGAATATTTTTCCTGGCTTCTGCCGCATTGGCCAACACTGCTGCTCTTCTCTCTTTGAGGTCTTCCTTTATCGCTTCTCTGCACAGTTTTGCGAGCTTGGACATTAGTTTGTGGTTGTCTGAGGCTTATGCCAAACCACGTTGGCGAATGAGCTCAAGGGTTTCCGAAGACAGGCATCTTTTTGTGGCTTTCACACTCTCGGCATTCCTCATGCAGTCATGGAGGTACTGAACCAGTTGATGGTATACCTCGTCAATGTTGTCAATGATGGCATCTTCCCACATTACCGCAATAGTGCCAAAGAGCTCCCAGTTGGTGGTTATTCTGAGAGTTCTCTTCTTAAACTCTGTAGTCCTTTTTCCCCGCTCTGTGAAGTAGAATTTTGCACGAAGGAGACGTTGGTCCGATCCCGTTTGGAATTTTATAACAATAGTGACATCGGTCAGACAAAATCGATGATTGAATATGATGTGGTCAATTTCGCTGTGGAATTTTCCACCAGGAGACTCCTCTGTCCGACATTTAGATTCGGCCTTCTGGAACTGTGAGTTACCATGGATGATCTTGGTCGACATGATGAACTCACACAGTCTTTCACCCTGTTCATTCCATTCTAGGCCATGGGTCCTGATCTGGAGTTCTTCGGCTGATCTTGGTCCTATCTTGGCATTAAAATCACCGACAATGATCTTGTAGAAGGTGCGGTCTTTGTCATAGAACTTCTCCAGCTCCATGTAGAACTTCTCAATTTCTTCTTCATCGTAGTTAGATCTTGGTGTGTAGACAATGAAGCTAGAAACTGCCGGCAGTGAGCCACATATATGCAAGTGTAATCATCAGATTCTGGTTGTTAGGCATTTGAATGAATCAGTGGTCATGGTCAAGTTCATGTTGATAAGGACACCAACACCACTGATGCCTCTATTGTTGCATGTTCTGAGGAACAGTTATTCTCCAGTGTTAAAAATGGCATGATGTGATTGATCCCTTCTCGTCTCGGTCAGACCAATAATGTCATACTTGATCTTCTATGCTTGCACCATCAGGTCCTCAATGGACTCTTCCAATGCCAGTGTATGTGCATTGAAAGTACAGACAGTCATTTTAGTCCTTCTTCGTTTTGGCAGCCTAGTTCGGCCCTGAGAGTTCATCAGCTTCTCCTTGCTCATCCTTCTTAACACTGCCATATTGGGGGCTCTTTCAGGGCCAAGGGGGATGAGACCCATTGCTTTTACTGTTTTTAGCATATCGAATATGCCACGGGTAGCTTGCCAGGCTCTACTGTGTGGGCAGGATACTCTTGGTAGCTTGCCGTACTCTCTGAGAGAGATGGAGGCTTTTAGGGCGGCCTCTAATCGCCCTTACAGGTGTTCCCATGGTTCACACCATATTTGAGCTTCATCAAATATCGTACGGAGAATGGGTGTTAAGTTTCTTATTACGTGTCTGGAAAGCGGCCTGGAGTGTGGTGGTGGCTGGGTAGTGGAGGTAGTGGAGGTTGGCCAATGAGGTATTTATCTGGCACCAGCAGGGTGGGTCTTCTGGTTGTGGTCCCTGGGTCACCGGAGATTGGTGGAAGCAGGTAGAGGATCTCTGTTTCGGGGTCCCATTGAGCCCGGAGTCCAAGGTCACAAAGGTCCACTTTACCTGATTCTGTGAGGCTTCACTAATGTGTGAAGCTCGCCCTAAGCACCGGGAAAGTGGCCTGGAGCGTGATGGTGGCTGGGTAGTGGAATTTATTTATGGAATATGAATATAAAATATCATAACATCCTAACACCCAAGGACTGTAGAGACAAGGGCCAGAAAGATTTCCTATAGTTGAAAACCTTCCTTATGAGCTTGGGGAGAAGGCAGCTGGGATAAAGAAGGGATCACTAAGTCAGCGATAGTTGGAGGTACCGCTTAGGATGGGAGATGTGTGCTGAATGTAGATAAAGGACCAAACATGATAGCCTTTCATTATCTGTATTGCAAACCATAATACCCATTGTAGGATAACATTGGTTTGTCCTTTCTGCCTTACCACAGGGAGCTTAACTTTATTGGGTTGCACCCATTCACAGTGCTCCTGAGGCACTCCCATTCCCTGTGTTTATCTGTAAACTCTTTGTTTGTGCTATGCTTCCCCAATAGGTCAATCACCTTTATCTCCTAATCAAACTCTGTTAACTTGTAAATATTGCTTTTCTCTCTCCTTATATCCTTTGCATAATTAATTCAAATCAATGTCTTTTTGTATAGACACAAGAAGACATCTAATGCTATGCTTTTGTAACTTGGGAGTTAATTGACTCCAAATAATATTCACTCCTGGGCATCTGTTTTCTCAACTTAAGCCTCAGTTGCCTTTAGTTCCTAGCACCCCAAAAGCAGGGTCCTGACGAGAGACTGGATGGACCCAGGGCAAGCTGTGAGCTACCCTGGCATCAAAATGGGCCAGACAAAAGAGCCATAATACTTAACTATAAGATAAGAGCATGATCATGGACAAATTCTGTCATGGTCCAAAAAGTAATGACTGGATTAGGACCCTGCTAGGGTTAGGAAAGATTAATCTGGCCTGAGCACTATAGTCTGGGATTTATAGCAAGATGTCACCAGGAGAGCCACCCTACAAACTTAATGTACCTTTTACTGTGTCCATACAAAATAACTAACATTAAGAAGTAGAAGTAAGATGAATATTTAAATGGTTAAGGAAAGGAGAAGAACCTGTAGGTCTTATTTTGCCCTTGAGCCGGATTTCCTGGCTACAGGAGATCAAGAAGGGCTTTCATATGTTGATTGTGCACCAGACCTAGGTGTGGTTGCTACCCTCAATGCTGGGAGGATGGGAGACTAGAGAGAGACCAAGGTTGGGAGTCAAAGCGCAGAGAGCTAGCAATGGAGACAGGAGGAGACAGGAATGAGGAGCAGTGTGAGACTGGAATAGGGAGCTTAATGAGATTGGAACAGGCATGTGGGGAGAATAGAATAAATGGCTACTGATCACCAACCAGCCTGGCCCTCATTTCCTCCTTCGTCCACCCCTGGTATCAGCCGTCCCTGGTGGGCAAGCTGCATTAGAGCACTGAAAGCAGGCAGTGAGAGACAGACAGTTGTGGGATCCTAGTGGCTTAGTGATTTCACAACCCATAAGTAGATAGAAAGTAGGAAATTGTCTACCATAGAGGAGGGGGGAGGGCAGCTCGGGGTGGGGAGGGATACTGGGGACATTAGTGGTGGAAAATGTGAACTGGTGGAGGGATGGGTGTTTGATCATTGTGTGATTGTAACCCAAACATGAAAGCTTGTAACTATCTCATGGTGATTCAATAAAATTTTAAAAAAAGCTAATGTTTTGAGATCATAATGTAAACTTTATGTAAGTTCCAGACTTTTCCTTTGTAAAAATTGAAAAGTTATTTCTAATAGATCTAATAAAAAAATAATTCTCCATTGAAAAAAAAAGTATCCAAGATCCTCAACTAGTATCTTTATGTATGTACAATATGCATCATCCATAAGAATCTATCCTTCCTCTTAGCATTCTAATTTCTACAATCAAGGACCAATTCTGTTGTCTTGTTACTCTACCAAAGATTAGTGAATACAACTGGTATCTGTTCTCTCCCTCTGGTTTACGTCACTCAACATAGTACCCTTCAATTCCACCCATGTTGCAGCAAACTGCATGATTCATCTTTTCTTGTGGATTTGTAGTGTTATGCACAACCTCTATATCTATCTCTGTTGCACTGTAGCACTGTTCTGTTGTTCATTGATTTGCTCGAGCGAGCCTAGTAACATCTCCATTTTGAGACTTGTTGTTACTGTTTGGCATATTGAATACGTCACAGGTAGCTTACCAGGCTTTGCCGTGTGGGCAAGATACTCTCAGTAGCTTGCTGGGCTCTCTGAGAAAGGCAGAGGAATTGAACCCGGCTCTCCCCGGGGCCAGCCGCATACAAGGCAAATGCTCTATTGCTGTGCTATCGCTCCAGCCCATCTCTCTGCTGCTGAACATTAAAGTTATTTCCATATCCTTGTGATTTTACTAAGCACTGCAATAAATATAGGTGTTCATGTATCTTTTTAAATATATATATATATATTTTATATTTTGGTAGTCGATGCCAAGAAGTGAAACTGCTGCATCATACGGGAGCCTTATTCTTTTTGGAGAAATCTGTATTGTTTTCCACAGGAGCTGGACCATACAAAATGCCACCAGTGAAAGGCACTTCTTTTCTTTTCTTTTCTTTTCTTTTCTTTTCTTTTCTTTTCTTTTCTTTCCTTTTCTATCACATCACCACCTGTGAGTTTAAAATGTGGGTGCCTCAGATAGAGAAGGGAGCACCAAATAAAGGGTGTTTGGAGGATCCTCCCAGGAGGGGAGATGTATGTTGAAAGCAGACTATGGACTGAACATGTTTGCCACTCAATGCCTCTTTTGCAGACCACAACACCCAAAAGGAGAGAGAGAACAAAAGGGAATGCCCTGCCACAGAGGCAGGGTGGGATTGGGGGGATGGGGGTGGGAGGGATATTATCCATGGTGGTGGAAAATGGGCACTGGTGGAGGGATGGGTATTTGATCATTGTATAATCGAAACCCAAGCACAAAAAATTGTAAATCTACAACTGTACCTCATGGTGTTTCATTAATAAATATTTAAAAAAAAATAAAAATAAAAAAATAAAAGATACCTATTGAAAAAAATGTGGGTGCATGACACTTGCATTTGGTAGCCAAGAACTGCCCCTCCCCGACACACACACCAGCCTCCTCAGCAGAGGAACAAAGAGTCCAGGGACCACAGATTGATGGTCAAAATGCCCTTTTAATGCGAGCTGTTAGCACACTTAGAGCACATCTGAGAGGGTTCTATGTATAGGACTGCATGTAGGTGTGATTGATCGTTTACAGAAACAATTCTCTTGGGGGCATTAACCTAGGAGACACTCTCTCCCAGGCACTATATGCAGCAATTCATCCAGGGGTGGCAAGCATTATATTGCTTTTCTCTTTCCCTAACTACAAGTAAATATTAAACAATTAAGTTTAATTCTTATTAATACTTGTGGTTATTTGGATAAACACAGTAAGAGATATAGATTCCAAAACTTGAGGACTTGCTCGGGATGCAAGATGCATGCTGAAAGTAGATTATAGACCGAACACGATGACCACTCAATACCTCTGTTGCAAACTACAATACCCTGAAGGAAAAAGTGAGCAAAAGGGAATGCCCTGCCACAGAGGCAGGGTGGGGGGGGGGGGGGGGGAGATGGGGTGTGGAGGTGGGAGGGCTACTAGGATTATTGATGGTGGAGAATGGGCACTGGTGGAGGGATGGGTACTGAATCATTGTAAAACTGAAACCCAAGCACCAAAGTTTGTAAGTCTACAACTGTACCTCATGGTGTTTCACTAATAAAATAAAATTTTAAAAAACCTTAGTCCCAGACTAGGTCCTCAGGCCAGTTTAGTTCTTCCTTACACATGGGGGTCCTATCTTTAAAGTCATAAAGGCTTACATCAAGACATGCTTTTATGCTTCTAGATTGTCTCATTTCAATGCTTTGCCGCCCCCCCCAGGTCCATCCCAGTCCGGTGGCAGGACCTCCCTTTTGGTGTGTTAATAAGAGTACAGCCTCATATATTAAGGAACCACGTACTCCCTATGGCAACCACAGCTTGAGACGTGTAATTATGATGGATGCCCAGGAGTAGAAATATTTCAAAATCAATTGACTCCCAAATAGTAGAAGCGTGGCATTAATGGCCTTTCTATGCCAAGCAAAGAACATTACTCTATAGTAAAATATGAAAAGGCTATAGGGGAAATAGTAAGGCAAATAATTCACTACAAAGTCCAGAGTTACCAGAAAGTTTTGACTTATAAATAACCAAGGCTGAACTTAGGATATGTAACAATGAGAGGTAAAGCACAAAGGAAAAGTTAAGGATCAACTCAACGGATTAGAGGTGCTCATAAGGGCGCTGTATGTTCCTCTGGTGGGGTGAGAGGAAGGGGCAATTCACTGACAAAGCCTAAAGCCTTCCAACAAGCACCAACACTTTTTTTTACCCATGTTCTTGGTATTCTCAATGGCATGAGATGACAGCTAGTTATCATTTTAATTTGGATTTCCCTGATAATAATTAACAGACACTTTTTATACACCCATAAACCATCTGTATGTCTTCTTTGGAAAGGGTCTATTCATCTCCTTAGCACATTTATTGATGAAGTTGGTGGATTTGTTTTGTGTTGAGCTTCTAGGTGCTTTATTAGGAGTTGGATACCTTGGATATTTAAGTCATTATCTAATGTGTTGTTCTCAAGTGTTTTCTCACATCCAGTAGGGCGCCTTAATATATTAGCCTGTACTCCTATTGTCATGCAAAACTTTAAACTTTGATTTGGTCCTTTTTGCTTATTTTTGCTTTATTTCTTCTTGTATTTTTCTCTGGAATCAAATTGTTGAGGACACCTTTGATAATCAGATCCTGAAATGTTTTCTCTTTTTTCTTCTATGTATTTTATGGATTATGATATAATCTCTAGGTCTTTAATACACTTTGAATTAACCTATGTGTATGATGTGAGATATGAATTCATTTTTTTCTGCATGTGGTTGTCCAGTTTTCCCACTACCATTTGTTGAAGAGGGTTTTCTTGCTCTACTTCATTCACCCAGCTTCTTATTGTAGATTGATATCCATAGGCTTTAAGATGTATTTCTGTGCTTTCAATTCTAGTCCAGAATCAAGAAAGGTCAGGCCTTATTTTAGTACCATGTTTTCTTTAATTGCCATAAATTTACAGTATAATTTTGTCAGAAAATGCAATAGCTTCCACCTCCTTTCTCATAATGACTTCTGTCATTCAGAGAAATTTATATTCCATGCAAATTTTAGTATTGTTTGTTCTGAGGTCTTAAAGAATGTCTTTGGAATTTTGATGAGAATTGCATTAAATATGTATAATTGTGTTAAATTATACAAATTGTATTGTATTAAGTATGTCTGGGTAGAATTGTCATTTTGAGAATGTTAATTCTTCCAATCCATGAACATGGAATATATTTCCATTTCCTTATGTTCTCATCTATTCCTTTCATAAATGGCATAGTTTTCAAGGTACAGGTGTCTCACATATTTTAAGTTGATCCTTAGGTATTTGATGTTTTCAGACACTATTTTAAATGCATTGGTCACTTTTATCTCTTTTCTTGTAGATAATTATTTGCATAAATAATTTGGGGAATTTAGGTGTATTGATTTTTTAACCCACTTTTTTGCTATACTAGTCTATTGTTTTTTTAAAAAATAGTGGAATCTTTAGGGGTTTCTTATGTACATTTTCATGTATGTGAAAATAATGATAGTTTGGCTTGTATCCCTTTGAAATTATTTATTTGTTCAAACAGGTATTTTTAAAATCTTCAGAGTTTTCTACCTATAAGAGCATACCACTTGATATCTAAAAATAGAGGTGATTTCACTTCTTCAAAATTTAGATTTTTGAAGAAATATACATTTTTCTTACCCACTTGCTCTGCCTCTAACTTCTAGTACCCTTTTAAAGAGAAGTGGCAGGAGTGGACGTTGCTTGCCCTGCTCCTGACCTTAGCACAGTGTTTCACTGTGTGTTAATCATATAAAATTTTTATTCTGTTGAGTAGTTTTCTCTTGTGTGTAGTTTTATTTAGTATATTTATGTTGAAAAAGTGTTAAACTTCATCAAATGCTTTTTTATATATTTAACATGATCATCCTTTTTTTCTTCCATTTTTATTAAAGGTAAGGTAAGGCCCTCCCGTTGATCATCGATTTGCTCGAGCGGGCCCAGTAATGTCTCCATTGGAGACTTTGTTGTTACTGTGTCTGGCATATCGAATACTCTCGGTAGCTTGCCGGGCTCTCCGAGAGGGGCGGAGGAACCGAACTCGGGTCGGCCATGTTGGCTGCGTGCAAGGAAGACGCCCTACCCGCTGTGCTATCGCTCCAGCCCCATTTTTATTAATGAAAGAAAAAAGTATCACTGGTTTTTATATGTTAAGCCATCCTTGCTTTCCACGAAAAAATTCCACGTGTTCTTATTTATAATCTTTTTATGCTAAGTTTATTTTGCTAATATCTTATTGAATATTGATCACTAGACTTCCCGTTAATCGTTGATTTGCTCGAGCAGGTGCCAGTAACGTCTCCATTTGTCCCTGTTGTGTGCTAGTGTAGCCCAGTGGCGTCTATTTGTTCTAGGAACAGGAAGAGCCTCAAACTGATCATTCAGGATCTTGATGAAGAAGTCTGACCATCTGGTAGGTGGGCGGCCACGCAGTCTTTTGACAACCTGTGGAATCCAGTCAGTAACGGCTCTAGTCCAGCGGTCATCTCCAAATCTCATTACGTGTCCAGCCCATCTGATTTTTGAAGACTATTAAGTATTTATAAAGAAGATTTTTCCGTTTTACTTTCTTGTAATATCTTTGTCTGACTTTGTTATAATGATCTTTGGATGTAAATTATGAAGTATTTCCTCCTCTTACAATTTTTGGAAATTTTTAGAAGAACTGGAGTTAGTTCTCAAAATTAGTTCACTCGTAAAGCCTTCTGGTCAAGAGCTTTTCTTTGCCACAAGATATTTTAAATACAAATTCACTCTTCTTACTAATTATAATCGACCCAAACTTTCTAATTTTTCTTGGTTTTGTTTTACAAAGTTTTGCATTTCAAAGAATCTTTCAACCCTTCATAGTCATCTTTTATGATCCTCTTTATTTACGTAGAATAAGCAAGAATGTTACAATTTTTTATTTTATTGAGAATTCTCATATTTATTCTTCACTCATCTAACTAAACTCTGTCATGCTGAACTTTGCAAATAATCAGTTTTTAGTTTCACTGAATTTTCCCTATGTTCTCCTATTTGCTATTTCATGTGCATCTACTCTAAACTTTATTTCCTTCCTTTCCCTAGATTTCATTTTAGCTTAAGATCTTTATTTTGTAAAATATGTTTATAAATTGAAGATCGTTCTTTTGGAAGATTGGGAAGCTATGGCCAATATTAAAAAAAAAACGTGCAGTACCAGGGACTGAATCTGGGACTCCATCAAAATCTGGACTTCAGAACTTTGAGCTATCTCCAACGCCCCCCAAGAACTTTATTTTCATTTTGAGCCTATATTGCCATGAATATCTGCTAAAACTGCTTTTTACTGTGTCCCAGATTGTAGGCATGCTCGCATTTTCATTCCTCTGTGTTTACTAATTTCTCTAGTAATTTCTTCCTTGATTCACTAGTTGTTTAAAAATGTGTGATTCATTCCCACAATTTTGTGAATTTCTTGAATTCCTTTCTAATTTCCTTTCTTTGGTATATTCTATAGTCATTTTCTTTCTTTTTATCAATGAGGGAGCTGGATTGATAGCACAGCAGTAGGGAGTTTGCCTTGCGCGCAGCCAGCCCAGCTGAGCCAGGTTTGATTCCTCCACCCCTCTCAGAGACCTGGCAACCTACCGAGAGTATTCAATATGCCAAACACAGTAACTAGAAGTCTCACTATGGAGACGTTACTGGGCCCGCTCAAGCAAATCAATGAACAACGGGAGGACAGTGTTTTGTTTTTATCAATAAGAACTGTGGAAAACGTCATAAAGTAAAACTTAACTGATAATATACAAAAAGTCTGTTTCTTTTTAGCTCTAGCCCTATCTCTTTCAAATATTTGGTTCACAAAGTACATTTTAATGAGTTAGGTGTAGCTCAATACAAAACAGTAACTATTTTTAATTTTATTTTTTATATTTTTAACTCATTTTTGTACCAATATAAAAATATAGAAGTAATAAGTTTAAAATCACAAAGATAATACTGGGAAAGAAAATTGTGAGAAAATTCCTCTGGAAGTTGAAAAAAACCTTTACAGAATTTAGAGTTCCAAAATAGCTACACCAAACAGAATCTGTCAATGCAATTACTATCTATGTAGAGAGATTTCTGGTACTTTCTCCTCTGCCATGTCCCTGGATTCTTCCCCACAATTTGTTTTGAAACATTCTAAAGAGGAAATGTAGCCTATAACAATATTGATCAAAAGATATAATTAAATCATACTTGCATCTAATTCCATTTTTGTATGTAAAAATTTTAGACATGTTTATTTCTAGAACATACTTTTGCCTTGAGTTAAATTTTAAAAAGCTCCTTGGAGGCCAGTCACACATGCTAGGGGAAAAGGCAGCTCCGATAGAGAAGGCAGCACCAAATAAAGGCTGCTGGGAGGATCCTCCCAGGATGGGAGAAGCATGCTGAAAGTAGACTATAGCCAAACATGATTGCCACTCAATGCCTCTTTTGCAAACCACAGCACCCAAAAGGAGAGAGAGAACAAGAGGGAATGTCCTGCTACAGAGGCAGGGTGGGATGGGGGAATGGGGGGGTGGGAGGGATACTGACCCGTGGTGGTGGAGAATGGGTACTGGTGGAGGGATGGGTATTTGATCATTGTATAATTGAAATCCAAGCAAAAAAATTTGTAAGTCTACAACTGCACCTCATGTTGTTTCACTAATAAAATTTTTTTTAAAAAATTCATAAAATACAGCAGTAAAAAATCAGGGTCACTAATTAGAAATTCATTATGAATTCCTCAAACTGGTTTTGTCTGCCTTGCTTTTTCTTCTTCTGTTTAACTTAAATCTCATGTTTAGAATCAGCGACTGAACCAATATCTCCATGCAAATAACAATATCATTATTACTATAAACCCAAATGTGGCTGCTATTAGCTTGAAAGTCAAAACTTGAAAGACAAAAGTTTGTGCCAAAAATATCCTTGATTTTCTTATGTATTAGCAATATTAGAACATGGGGGAATTCTTCTTCACCCAAACCAGCTTACTCCCAGTTTGTAATTAGAGGTTTATAGGGATGGTAGAAAAAAATAAGTTGAAAATAAAAATCTGGTATGGATGAGGTGAAAGTGCGTTCAGTTTCCAGAGACTTTGGTTTCATTATCTTTCACTCTGTGGTTTAACACATCCCTAAGAAATGGCAGTCCATTCCTGTAAAACTTCAAGATAATATCATCAAACATCCACCTCTAGGGGACTGTATGACAAAGTTCAGGAGTCTCTCAGGAGGGTTTGGTGTTTGCTCTTTTCCTTCCATCCATAGCTAGACAAGGTTAAACATTAAACACACAAGTGAAATGAAAGCACCCTTGAGGTCTTAGACGCAGAGCAAAGACCAGTGAGAATGAGAGTATCTAAGAAATAAGCATATTGAGAACGAGACAGAGTCTCTATTGCTCGCTGGATTGCTTGTTTGCAATACCACCTCAGCCCAACATCTACTAGTAAAATAGAATATGTCACATGTTTCAATTATTTCTATGATTATTGAAAAAAGAATTTAAAAAGGGCTCCTGCATAAGATTGGTAACAAGAGCAGAATATTGGTTACAAAGTTAGAAAAATTTAAATGCCTCACATCACATAAATTCAGAACTGTTCTTTTATCTTCTTGCTTAGAAACAGCCTAAGTGGACCACTGAAAGGAAAAACGGTATGTTATTATATGCTACTCTTTAGAATATCATCATAATTCTATAATGATAAATACAGATGCCATTCCATATCATGAAAAAAAAACTGATTCAATTTATCAATTGACTGATATTACTGCAGCTATCACTGACTGTTCCACTTAGCTGTATTAGAAGGCTTGAATAAAATACTTGGGGAAATCTATTTGTTCTGCAAAGCACCATATCAGACTGCTAGCATCAAAGTGGCTTTTCCTGGGGCTGGAGAGATAGCACAGCGGGTAGGGCATTTGCCTTGCACGTGGCTGACCCTGGTTCGATTCCCAGCATCCCATATGATCCCCTGAGCACCGCCAGGAGTAACTCCTGAGTGTAGAGCCAGGAGTAACCCCTGTGTATCGCCAGGTGTGACCCAAAAAGCAAAAAAAAAGTGGCTTTTCCTATGCTGTTGGGCTCTTGGGAACTGTATGAATGATTTCTACACAAACTCAGAAAATTAAAATTGTACATTAAAGCATACAGGTCCAGGTCCCTCCCCAGATGTTCATACATATCCTTTATCCCTCCTTTCCCATGAATGATCTCATCTGTCCTATTTCTAACACTCTCCCACCCTATGAATGCATGAATGATCTCACCTATCTCGTCCCTGACACTCTCCCATACCTGTCTGGTCCCATGCAGTCTACTCACCTCCCATGAATGAAGGCCGAGTCTCATCCCTGTATCACTCTCTAACCCAGGTATGCTTCCCCGAGTTTCCAGCCATGGCCATGTATACATTGGTGAGATTCTTATGCTCTGTACGTGTCCTCAGGCCGGGCTTCCCAACAGTACCCCAGCTCTCTTTTGTCATCTTGTCCCAACTTTCCTAGTCTCCAACCACAGTCAGGTTCACTTGGATAAGACTTCTGTGCTCAGCACCTTGTCACTACTTGGGTGTCTGAGCCCTGCCTGAATCTGAGCATTTTGGGGCATCTGTCTGGGCACTCAGTCTACCTGATATTGCACACTGAAGAGAGGGAGAATCTGAGAGGCAGCAAGGAGACAGAGATGGAACTGGGGTCTTCCTTTTATTGCTGCCATGTGCAGTCATCCCATTATCTATTCTGATTGGTTACCTGTTCCAAGGGTGAGATTTAAAGTAAGGGCTAAATTCATCTGGCATTCCACCCTTCTGCTCCTGCTATATCAAGATGACTGGTGATGAATCATTGAGGTAATAAATTAAGATTTTGTGATGAAACATGACAAAAACATTGCAAGTATTCGTGCACTCATGAGGCTCTACACAGCACAAATTTTATCTGAAATCTTGGTTTCATGCAGAGAGAAATTCTCATCTCATTTGTAAATGTTTACAGCTCTGAATTGAATTGTGAATAAGGAATACATAAAGAATCTAGCAAGATACAAACCCCTCAGTACATAATAATACAATCACACTGCTAAACCACTGAATGGTTCCAGCCTTCCAGGAAGCATAAGAACAAGTACCACACTATTTTTATATCAAAGTGTGTTGGCATTCAAAGTAAAAGAATGGTTGAATTAAAATGACTTTTATTCTGCAAATGATTCTCAGCCTGCAGATTTGTTAAAGGATGTTCCTAGCATAATTAAAATAGCTTCCTTAAAACAACATCGTCAAAATGGCAATACTCTCAAAAGCATTATACAGATTCAATGCGATCCCTATAAGGATATTCATGAAATTCTTCAAAGAAATAGATCATGCACTCCTGAAATTCATATGGAACAACAAACGCCGACGAATAGCTAAAGAAATTCTTGGGAAAAATACCTGGGGAGGCATTACCCTTCCAAACCTCAAACTCAACTACAAAGCGTTAATAATTAAAACAGCATGGTACCAAAACAAAGCCAGGGCCGCAGACCAATGAAACAGGGTGGAATACTGGTACACACAATCCCAAAAGTATGAACATCTAATCTTTGATAAGGGAGCAAGAAATGTGAAGTGGAACAAGGAAAGCCTCTTCAACAAATGGTGCTGGAATAACTGGACAACCACATGCAAAAAAATGGGCTCAGACCTCGACCTAACACCATGCACAAAAGTCAGATCAAAATGGATTAAAGATCTCAACATCAAAGTGCCCAAGAACAGATGACTGGTTAAAGAAACTTTGGTACATTTATACAATGGAGTTCTATGTTGTTGGAGTACACGGAGCTTAGGTTTATCAGATTGTACCCATCACAGTGCTCCCGAGTCACTCCCATTACTTTGTCTGTCTGTAACCTCTTCTATGCTCTCTTCCCCAACCAATTTGTAAGGTCTCATCCTTCTTAGACACTGAAGCTGTACTGTAAGTCAATATTGCCTTTCTCCTCTCCTTATGTCTTTGAGCAGTTTACTTTAATGCAATGTCCTTTTGTATAGATACAGGCCTAAAGGCCCTAAAAAGGCCCTAAAAAGTTAAAGAAACTTTGGTACATTTATACAATGGAGTTCTATGTTGTTGGAGTACACGGAGCTTAGGTTTATCAGATTGTACCCATCACAGTGCTCCCGAGTCACTCCCATTACTTTGTCTGTCTGTAACCTCTTCTATGCTCTCTTCCCCAACCAATTTGTAAGGTCTCATCCTTCTTAGACACTGAAGCTGTACTGTAAGTCAATATTGCCTTTCTCCTCTCCTTATGTCTTTGAGCAGTTTACTTTAATGCAATGTCCTTTTGTATAGATACAGGAAGACAATTAATTAATATTATGCTTTATAACTTAGGAATTGATTGGCTTTGAATATTATTCACTCCTGGGCATCTGCCTTCTCAAGTTAAGCCTCAGTTGCCCTCACTTCCTAGCATTCCAAGGGCAGGGTCCCGACGTGGGACTGGATGGAACCAGGGCAAGCCGGTAAGTTATGTGCTACCCTGGCATCGCGATGGGCCAGGCCAAGGTGCCACGATTCTTAACTATAAGTTAAGAGTTTGATCATAGGCATTATGTCATGATCCAATAGTAACGATGAGACTAGGGCCCTGCTGCTAGGAATAGGAAAGATATCTGGCCTGAGCACTGCAGTCTGAGATCGAGATGGCCCTAGGAGAGCAATTCTATAAGCCCAAAGTATTTCTTACTGTGTCCATACAAAATGATTAATATTATGTATGCTTATATGTTGGTTGGACAAGGAGAGGAGAAACACGTCCTAGAAGCAGTTTTCTGTGTGTCCTGACTAGCTTGGATGAGACTGCTTTTTGGAGATGTAGATTCCAAGCTCTAGCAGACTGGTCTTTGTTGTGCTAATCTAAGTGCTTGTAGCTTGTGAAAAGGTGAGGCCAGGATTACTGGCCTGCGGATGTAAGGAAACAATGTATGTTTGCCGCCTCAGTGTTCTTTCTGTAACTCCTTTTGATGACATCATTATATTGCGCCCTTTAGAGGTACTATGATCTATATAAGGGAGATTTCAGGGCTCTCTGGGGGGACACGTGCATCAGAGAACCTGGGAAGATGGGGCTGAGGACAGAAGCTGAGAGAACAAAGGCGCACGTGCTCGAGGATTCCTGAGGCCTCCATGACATACATCTCTTCCATGTAATAAACGGCTACTAAGACCAACTAGCTTGGCCTCGTTTCCTTCCTTCACCTGACCATCGCCATCGACCTCCCTGGAGTGGGGAAACGGCAAGACTGCCGGCCGTTTTATTTTTGTGTGTTTACACACTATGTAGCTGTTAGAAAAGATGAAGTTATGAAATTTACATACAAGTGGTACTACATGGAAAGTATCATGTTAAGCGAAATGAGTCAGAAAGAGCGGGATAGACACAGAAAGATTGCATTCATCTGGGGAACATAAAGCAACAAAAAGGGAGAGTAACACCCAGGAATGGCTGAGATTAGTACCAGGAATTTTGCTCCATGAATGGAAGGCCAGCCACAGGCTCTAGGTGAAAAGGAAGCTCAGATAGAGAAGAGAGTACCAAATGAAGGGTGTTGTGAGGGTCCTCCCAGGGTGGGAGAAGCATGCTAAAAGTAGTCGATAGACCAAACATGATTGTCACTCAAAGCCTCTCTTGCAAAACACAGTACCCAAAAGAAGAGAGAGAGAACAAGGGGGAATACCCTGCCACAGATGCAGGATGGGTCGGGTGGGGGTATGAGGGTGGGGGGGGGATGCTGGGACCCATGGGGATGGATGACGGGCACTGGTGGAGGGATGGGCACTTGATCATTGTATAACTGAAACCCAAGCACAAAATTTGTAAGCCTATAATTGTACCTCATGGTTTTTCACTAATAAAAAAAGAAAAAAAAAAGATCTCAACTTCAGGCCAAAATCCATAAGGTACATTGAAGACAAGGTCAGCAAAACTCTCCATGATATTGAGGGCGAATGGTATCTTCAAAGATGACACTCCACTGACCAACCAAGTGGAAACAGAGATAAACAAATGGGATTAACTTAAATTAAGAAGCTTCTGCACCTCAAAAGCTACAATAACCAGAATACAAAGACAATCTACAGAATGGGAAAGGATATTTACTCAATACCCATCTGATAAAGGGTTGATATCAAGTACATACAAAGCACTTGTTGAATTCCACAAGAGGAAAACATCTAACCCCATCAAAAAATGGGGTGATGCCCATTGCCTCTTTTGCAAACCACAGCACCCGTAAGAAAGAGAGAACAAAAGGGAATGCCCTGCCACAGAGACAGGGTGGGATGGGGGGGATGGGGGAGTTGGAGGGATACTGGGATCTGTGGTGGTGGGAAATGGGCACTGGTGGAGGGATGGGTATTTGATCATTGTATAATTGAAACCCAAGCACAAAAATGTGTAAGTCCGTAACTGTACCTCATGATGTCTCACTATTAAAATTTTTTTTTTTAATGGTACTGGAGCGATAGCACAGGGGTAGGGCGTTTGCCTTGCACGCAGCCAACATGGCTGACCCGAGTTTGATTCCTCCACCCCTCTCGGAGAGCCCGGCAAGCTACCGAGAGTATCTCGCCCGCACGACAGAGCCTGGCAAGCTCCCCGTGACGTATTCGATATGCCAAACACAGTAACAACAAAGTCTCCAATGGAGATGTTACTGGGCCCGCTCAAGCAAATCGATGATCAACGGGAGGGCCTTTACTTTTACTAAAAAAAATGGGGTGATGAAATGAACAGAAACTTTCCCAAAGAAGAAATCTAAATGGCTAAAAGGCACATGAGAAAATGCTCTGCATCACTAATCATCAGGGATTTGCAGATCAAAACCACAATGAGATATCATTTCACACCACAGAGAGAGGCCCTCATCCAAAAGAACAAAAGCAACAGGTGTTGGCGCGGATGTGGCGAGAAAGGGACTCTCTTTCACTGCTGGTAGGAATGTCGACTGGTTCAGCCCTTTTGGAAAACAATGTGGACGATTCTCCAAAAATTAGAAATTGAGCTCCCATTTGATCCAGCAATACCACTCCTGGGAATATATCCCAGAGAGGTAAAAAAGTATAGTTGAAGTGACATCTGCACTTGTTTGTTCATTGCAACACTGTTTACAATAGCTAGAATCTGGAAAAAAGCTGAGTTCCCAAGAATAGATGACTGGTTAAAGAAACTTTGGTACATCTACACAATGGAGTACTATGCAGCTGTTAGAAAAGATGAAGTCATGAAATTTACATACAAGTGGTACTACATGGAAAGTATCATGTTAAGTGAAATGAGTCAGTAAGAGAGGGATAGACATAGAAAGATTGCATTCATCTGGGGGATATAAAGTAACAAAATATGAGATTAATACCCAAGAATAACCGAGATTAGCACCAGGAGGATTACTTCACAGCTTAGAGGCCAGCTGGGCATTCTAGGGGAAAGGGCAGCACAGATAGAGAAGGGAGCACCAAATAAAGGGTGTTGGGAGGGTCCTCCCAGGAGGGGAGATGCATGTTGAAAGTAGACTATGGACTGAATATATTTGCCACTCAATGCTTCTTTTGCAGACCACAAGACCCAAAAGGAGAGAGAGAACAAAAGGGAATGCCCTGCCACAGAGGCAGGGTGGGATGGGATGATGGGGGTGGGAGGGATATTATCCATGGTGGTGGAAAATGGGCACTGGTGAAGGGATGGGTACTCAATCATTGTATAATCGAAACCCAAGCACAAAAATTTGTAAATCTACAACTGTCCCTCATGGTGTTTCGCTAATAAAAAATTTTTTTAAAAAAGTGGAGCTTTAGGTAAAAAGTCAAAGGTAATGAAGAAGTTTAATATAATTGTGTAAAGTTGTAATGGGGGAAAGTAATGCCACATTGTATTATAATTAAAAGAGTCAATAGCACTGCACTGTCCTCCCATTGTTCATCGATTTGCTCGAGCGGGCACCAGTAAGGTCTCCACTGTGAGACTTGTTACTGTTTTTGGCATACATTTGTTTTTGGAATACTCCTGGGGAGCTTGCTATGCCAGGCTATGCCATACAAAGAGTCAGTAAAACAGACAAAAATAAAATGGGGATTGTGGGGGTAATAGGAAGTTGCAGGAGAGAAGTCACTAAGTTCGTAAAATGGTAGAATCGCTGTGAGCAAAGAGCCAGCCTCAAGGAAGAGCGAGCTCAATTAGTTCAGTCATAGGAGAAAAAGAAGAATGTATAGAGACTAATAAAGGAAAATAAGAAGTAATGGGGGCGCTTGGAATTCTCTTTTGGTTGTTTGCTTTCTCAGGGAAAGAAAGTGCAAGGTCCTCTGCTGAGATGGACCTGATGGAGTTCATGTTAGAGATTTGAGGAAAAAGAATGGGATAACAACCCCTTAGAAGAATGGGAGCATGGCCAGATTTAGGAAATATAAAGTGAATGTTGCAGCCTTTAGAGCGCTCCTGGGGATTCAAAGTGAGGCAGGTCAGGACGGTTGTGGGCTTTTACTCCAGCTGCATTCAGAGTGTGAGGGCAGGTGCGCTATAGGAGAAGGACTGGATCTGAGCAGGACGTGGTGTCATGGGGAAAGACAGTGCAGCAAGGGTGGAGCACGTTTGCCTGTTGATTGTGATGAACGTAGATTTCATTTGCGTGGAGGATAAAGAAATATTCAGTATAAGTATCTCATAATTTTATCATTCCACGTACTGAAATAGTACTAATAATGATTTTAAAAGCGGTGCATATTATGTATGTGTATTTATGATTTATTATTAGAAAAACTGGACAAGAAGGTGTCATGTCTTCAGATTACACTAAAATAAAAGTTTTTGAAAATATGTGGACAAATCTGTATCCCAAGAGAAGTGAAAATGGTTTGATTACTCGGAGAGTCTGGCAAGCTACCAAGCATATCTCGCCCACACGGCAAAGCCTGGCAAGATACCCGTAATGTATTTTATATGCCAAACACAGTAACATCAAAGTCTCACAATGGAGACGTTACTGGGCCCGCTCGAGCAAATCAATGAACAACAGGAGGATAGTGACAGTGACAGTGACTTTAGTGGTAGAATTTCTTTTCTTTGTATTGATGCTCAATTCATGTCATTAAGTATTAATTGAGTGATGATTTGGGGTGTTTTAATCTCCTACTACCATTATGTTAGTGTCAATATCTTCCTTCAGTTCCATTAGCAATTGTTTTAAACATTTTGATAGTTTATCTTTAGGTGCATATGTAATTAGGAGTGTCAGGGTTTTTTTAAAATCACTGTCACTGTCACTGTCCTTCCGCTGTTCATCAATTTGCTCGAGTGGGCCCAGTAACATTGGAGACTTGTTATTGTGTTGACATATCGAATACGTCATGGGTAGCTTGCCAAACTTTGCCGTGTGGGCAAGATACTCCCAGTAACTTGCTGGGCTCTCCGAGAGGGGCAGAGGAATCGAACTTTGGTCAACCTTGTGGGCCACGTGCAAGGCAAACGCCCTACCCTCTGTGCTATCATTCCAGCCTGTTTATTAAAAAGCCATGATTTACAAAGTTACTGATAGTTGCGTTTTAGGCATACAATAACTAAACACCAATATCTCTATCAGTGTCAATTTCCCTCCGCCAGTGCTCCTAGAATCCCTTCACCTACCCCCCATAATACCCCCACCTGTCAACCTGACAGGCCATTACAAATTTGCTGCTTAGATCTCATACTTTCAGTTCTGTTGAATCTGTGTTTTGGGTATATGGTATATACCTCTCACTCATATCACTGGTATAAATGAAGCCCAGTGCCTGTTAACTCCTTACTTCTTGTCCTCTTCTTCCTCCTTGATTTCTTTCCTTCTCTGTGTGTCTCCTGTCTAAATTCTGGGCTCAAGGGTGATATAAGCATCTTCCCTTTAATAAAGTACATTTCCTCATCCAATATTCTATAATTGCATACAGAAGTAAGATCATCCTGTGTTTTTCTTTCTTCTTTTGGCTTACTTCACTCAGTCTGATAGCTTCCAGTTCCAACTAAGTTGCAAGAAATTGCATGAATTCATAATTCCTTGAAACTGCATAGTATTCCATTGTGTATTAGTCACATCTTAATAATCCATTCATCTGTCTTTGAACATCTAGGCTGATTCCATATTTTAGCTATAGTACTAAGTGCAAGAATGAATATGTCCTTTTTTCTTATGCATGTACATATGTCCTTTTGAGAGACTATTCTTAAGCCCTGGAAATAGAAAGTATCAACACATAACTACTATTTTTTTCAACTATATAGAGTAAAATTTATTTAAAATGTTACATTGTACTTTTACTATTAATTTTCTAGGTAACTATTACAAAGAGCAAAAAGACACACATTGTCTTTCTATAAGACGCATTTTTGTAAAGAATTGCTTAATTTTATGCTCTGTATTTATTAGACACAGGCACTGTATTGTAACACTACAAGAGAGAACTAATTTATTATTAATAGAGTTTTATGCAGACATGTATTCATGACATCAGTTTGTCCTCTTTAACTGTACCTCTGGGCACCATGTGAATCATTTATGAGCTGACTAGCTACCTCTGAAATGAAAAGATTGCCAATTTACAAAGCAGACTATGGCATATGGAGACACACAAAAACACTATATAAACACATTTATTTTCACGAGAATCAATTTATCATTTAGTAGAATAATAAATAGTGAAAACACCAGCTCTATTAGTTAGGAGAGGTCTTCTAAGATCAACAGATTTTAACCTTAAATCCTGGAGATAGTTGTCTTGGATCATTATGCTTGGTTATAGAGTGTATCTTGATAAAATACTAGAGAGATAATAAGTAAAACTCTTGGTGACAGTTATAAAATCGAAGTTAAAAGACCCAACTATGATAGGTCATTACTAGAATGGAAATAATCTAAATATATGTAAGCAGATAAGCAAACCATTCTCACAAAGTGAGAATGTAATGTTGACCAAATTAACACAAAATACCTCATTGAGTGCTATTTTCACAACTCACAAAATATAGGAGACATTTAAATACACCCTGTGAAGTGACAGTTACAGTTTAATTGCCATAAATTTAATTAAGTATAACTACTATTTTTGATACATGCCATTCTCTCTGGTGTCAAATGGTATATCATTGTGGTCTTTATTTGGAAATTTCCAATGATAAATGATGCTGAGCATTTTTTTTCATGTGCCTACTAGCCATCCTACTGTCTTCCTCTGAGAATGGCCTATTCATTTCTTCTCCCCATTTGCTGATAGAATTTTCGCATTTTTTGTTGCTGTTGGTCTTTGTGAATATTTAATATATTACAAATATGGAGGAGCTCCCAGAAGAGAACAACACCTGTACAAGCGATTAGAGGCCGCCCCAAAATCTTCCATCCCTCTCAGAGAGTCTGGCAATCTACTGAGAGTATCTTGCCCACACGGCAGAGTCTGGCAAGCTACCCATGGTGTATTAGATATGCCAAAAACAGTAGCAATAATGGGTCTCATTCCCCTGACCCTGAAAGAGCCCCCAATATGCCATTGGGCTTTGCTAGCACGCAACAGGGATGAATGGAGTCATTACTGGTACCCACTCGAGCAAATCGATGGATCAACGGGCTGACAAGTGACAAGTGACAAGTGATTACAGATATGAAATCTTTATCTGTTTGAGGTGAATGCAAATATTTTCCCATTGAGTTAGCTGTCTTTAAGTTTTAGTTCATGATTTTCTTTGTTTTGTTTTGTTTTGCCATGAAACACAAAACAAAACTTCATGTAGTTCCATTTATTTTGAAATTCATTTAGTTCCATTTATTTTTTAAATTTTTTTGCATTTGCTCAGTTATCAGATTATTAAAGGCACCTTTGAGGCCCAAATATTGAAATATTCTGCCTATATTTTCCTCAATGTACTTAATAGTTTCTAGGTGGATCTCAAGGTCTTTGATCCACTTTGAATTGACTTTTATGTGAGATGTAGATATGGATCCAGCTTTATTTTCTTACATGTAGTTGTCCAATTTTGCCAGCACCATTTGATGAGGAGGCTGTCTTTAGGTTTGTGAGTTTTTGATGTATTGATGAACACAATGAACCCTGTCCCTTATAGCCTTTTTTATTTGAAATTTTTGTTGTCTGGCATAGATATGGCCACCCCAATCTTTGTTTATCTGTTAGTTTGTTTGTTTGAGGGTCACCCTTAGCAATGCTCAGTGGTTACTCTCATGACTCTGTGTTCAGGGATCACTCCTAGCGATTTTCAGGAGAACATATGGTGTAATGGTGATTGGACCAGGTTGGGTACATGCAAAGCAAATACCCTACCCACTGTTATAATCATTATACTCTTCAACCAGATTTTCAAAGTCAATATTGGCCTGTAGGACTATTTTTCAGCCTTTTACTTTGAATCTGTGTTTACCTTGACTATTTAGAGGTATCTATTGTAGGCAGCAGAAAGTTAGGTTGAGTTTTCTGATCCATCCTGCCACTCTGTGACTTTTTGTTGGTGAGTTCAGGGCATTTGCATTGAGTGAAATAATTGAGATGAGCAAATGTATTTGCCACCATTTGTTAAAAAGTTATGAGTGTTTTTTGAAGTTTGTCTCATCTTTTAAAGAAACTCTAATGCTCTTGCAAACCTGCCTTCAATGTTATGAATACCCTAAGCTATTGCTTGTCCATAAAGATTTTAATTATTTCTTAAAATATGAATGATCTAACTGGATAGGGTGTTCTCAGTGGAATGTTCATTTCATTGAGTTTTATCCCATCATTATTTTTTATTTTAATTTTTATTAGTGAAACGTCATGAGGTACAGTTGTAGACTTATAAATTTTTGTGCTTGGGTTTCAATTATACAACGATCAAATACCCATCCCTCCACCAGTGCCCATTTCCCACCACCACGGATCCCAGTATCTCTCCCACCCCCCATCCCCCCATCCCACCCTGCCTCTGTGGCAGGGCATTTCTCTCTGTTCTCTCTCTCCATTTGGGTGTTGTGGTTTTCAAAAGAGGCATTGAATGGCAATCATGTTTGGTCTATAGTCTACTTTCAGCATGCTTCTCCCATCCTGGGAGGATCCTCCCAACACCCTTTATTTGGTGCTCCCTTCTCTGTCTGAGCTGCCTTTCTGCCTAGCATGTGCGGCTGCCTGCAAGCCATGGAGTGAACCTCCTGGTACTTATCTCGGCTATTCTTGGGTGTTAGTCTCCTATTTTGTTACTTTATGTTCCCCAGATGAATGCAATCTTTCTATGTCTGTGCCTCTCTTTCTGACTCATTTTGCTTAGCATGATACTTTCCTTGTAGTACCACTTATATGTAAATTTCATGACTTCATCTTTTCTAACAGCTACATAGTACTCTATTGTGTAGATGTACCAAAGTTTCTTTAACCAGTCATCTGTTCTTGGGCACTCGGGTTTTTTACAGATTTTGGCTATTGTGAATAGTGCAGCAATAAACACAGAAGTGCAGATGTCATTTCAACTGTACTTTTTTGCTTCTCCAGAATATATTCCGAGGAGTTATCCCATCATTCTTTTCTGGCCCCTTGAGTCTCATTTGATAGATTTGCTATAAATCCTATGGGAGTTCCTTTGTATATATTTCCTTGTTTGATCTTGCTGCTGGGACTGGAGCGATAGCACAGTGATAGGGTGTTTGCCTTGCACGCAGCCAGCCTGGCCAAGCCGGGTTCGATTCCTCCACCCCTCTGAGAGCCCAGCAAGTGACTGAGAGTATCGCGCCCACACGGCAAAGCCTGGCAAGGTACCCGTGACTTATTCAATATGCCAAGCACAGTAACAAGTCTCAAAATGGAGACGTTACTGGACCCGCTCAAGCAAATCGCTGAACAATGGGAGGACAGTGGGACAGTGTATGACAGTGTGATCTTGCTGCTATCAGGGTTCTGTTTCTGTCTGGTTTTGGTCATTCTGATTACAATATATCTTAGAATTTTTCTATTTGGACTTATTTTCTCTGGTGCCCTTTGAGTCCCTTGAATAGAAGTGCTTGCACTCCTTAACCACTCGAGGATATTCTCATCTGAGATTAATTTAACTATTCAGGGACTCCAATGAATCTTATATTGGTCATCTGAACTAACTCCATAGTTCACTTCTTTTCAAACATTCTTCCATATTTTTTGTTTTGTAGTGGTTTCCTGAATCTAATGTTGTAGCTCACTGAGCTTTTCCTTAGCTACTGTTTGTTGCTGATGCCCTTAAGTCTTAAATTTTACCTACTATACTCCATTTCTCTCATCTAATTGCAATTATCTCAATTTTTGCTCTCATACTTTCCTGTGGGCTGGAGCTTGCACACAGCTGACCCAGGCTGACCTTGGTTCGATTTTTCCACCCCTCTTGGAGAGCCCGGCAAGCTACCGAGTTCGCGCCCACTCGGCAAAGCCTGGCAAGCTAACCGTGACATATTCAATATGCCAAGAACAGTAACAAGTCTCACAATGGAGATGTTACTGGTGCCCACTCGAGCAAATCGATGAACAACAGGAGGACAGTGCTACTTCCCTGTACCATAATTTCTTTGAGCTCATTGAACATCCTGATTGGGGCCAGAGAGATAGTCCAGGAATTGAGACACTTGCTTGCATGTGTCTTACTCTGATTTGATTTTCAGCACCATCTATGATCCTGTAAACTCTTCCAGGATGGATCCCCAAGCAGATTCAGAAGTAAGCCCTGAGCACAGCCAGAACTGTCCCCAACACAAAACAAAAACCAAAATACAGTCCATAAACATCCTCATCGTGTTGGCTCTGAAAGGCTATAGAGCTGGTTGGTACTGGCAGAGATTCCTATGCTATTCCCTTCACTTAGTGGGCCTGGTGGGTTTCTACACAGCTTTTTCACTGTGTCTGCCGTGCTATGAGAGTGAATCTCTGTAGTCCACCCTCATGGTAATCTGTGAGGGTTAGGCTGGGTGTCGTCTTTTCCTTTCCTGCTCATCCTCTCCTGGCAATAGGAGGATAAGTGTGCACAATGTAAGGTGTGATGAGTGAATCTGCTATGCACAGTCATGAGGCTCAGAAGCAGAGAGTTGAGTTACGTGTATGGAACGTGGATGTGGGATTGCAGAGGGCAGGCACAGGGGCTACTAGGATGTGAGGTGGAAGGGAAGGGAAACCACTTCCAGCTCTGAAAAAGACCAGGAGGTCAGCCTCACCGGAAAAATTAAGGAGCAAGCAGTTTCTGGGGTGCAGATATGGGTCTGCAGAGACTGTAGGGACATTTTACTTTATATTTTAGAATCATCGAGAGAGCTCTTTCTAAATTTTTGACTCACAGAAAAGTGATAAATGTAACAAACTCTGCCTTATATATAATAGTAGAGAAAAATCAATATAACTGCCCCCAAATTTGTGGTTGTTCATAGAACCAAAATATTTGTCCTCTAGTTTTATTAGACACAATAAGGTCTCTAAAATCTCCAGGTTACTTCACAGAGCATTAATAAATTACTTTGGTGTGGGTAGGATTTATTTACTTTGGGGGTGTTTAGGGCACACCTGGCAGTGCTCAGGGCACACTCCTGGCTCTGCTCAGGGGTCACTGCTGGCAGGGGCAGGGCACCATATGGGGTGCTGAGGATTGAACCCAAGTCAGCCATGTGCAAGGCAAAAGTCCTATGCACTTTACCATTACTCCAGCCCCAATATTCTATTTTTTGTATCCCATGGCACAACTCTTCTAAGTGCCTTTAAAGTCCTCTGTCTGCTAGTTGGTTCTATGAGAATATTCTCATGCTGGTTCACTGAAACGTTGAAGAATGTACCCATTTATTGTGAGTCCATTTTAGTATTTAATATTGAGCCATACATGAAGAATTGGAATGAGAGATAACCAAGGCCCTTTAAAGGAAAGGTGTCCTTCCTCTAAAAATTAAAGAGCCAGGAGAAATCCCTGTGCATTGCCAGAGGTGACCTAAAAGGAAAATTAATTAATTAATTTTAAAAAATTAAAGAAAGCCAGGGAGATGGCCCAAAAGGCTGGAGTTTTGTGTGTGGTAGCCCCAGCACACATGGTTCCCTATCCCATCCTTGCAACCACCAGCACAATGAGTTGGGACGCCTGAGCACAAACACCAGTAAACAAGCAAATAAAAATACCCATTGTGTTATTTTACTTGTATCTCAGGGTCTATCCTGGTATTGTAAGCTCCAAAAGATGGAACTTCCAAGACAGAAGACCTAAAGGATACTGAGGCCGGACCTAGGTCTTTAAAGTTCTCTACTAATCAACAATTTCTTCACCTTCCTAGCCAGAACTTTAGTCTTACTCTGAGATGGGGTAAGTAATGCAATTAGAAAGCATTCCTATAGCATCCATCCAGACACACGCTTTTCTTGAGTTCACCAGCTTCTAATAGCATGTTCCTGACTGATGACAGCCTTGTTCTGTCATTCTCCTCTCTCTTTAGCAAGGTGCCTGGGGCTTCAGTCCCCCCCCCCCCCCACGTGGTAGTAGCAATAGGCTGAGAACAAAGACTTCAGAGTCAATGAATCAGTTCTCAGTTAGTTTTTTGTGCCCTATAATTGAGATTAGGTATGATTAGTGAAACTGCTGAGGAAATGTCTCAGATCCAGGAACCATTCTCACATTTAAGAGATTAGTACCAGGAATTTTGCTCCATGACTTGGAGGCCAGCCACAAGTGCTAGGGGAAAAGGAAGCTCAGATAGAGAAGGGAGCACCAAACAAAGGGTGTTGGGAGGATCCTACCAGGTTGAGAGATGCATGCTGAAAGTAGACTATAGACCAAACATGATTGCCACTCAATGCCTCTCTTGCAAACCACAGAACCCAAAAGGAAAGAGAGAGAACAAAAGGGAATGCCCTGCCACAGAGGCAGAGTGGAATGGGGGGGAATAGAGGGTGGGAGGGATGCTGGGACCCGTGGTGGTGGAGGATGGGCGCTGGTGGAGGGATGGGTACTTGATCATTGTATAACTGAAACCCAAGCACAAAAATTTGTAAGTCTATAACTGTACCTCATGGTGTTTCACAAAAAATAAAATAAAAAATAAAAAAATAAAAGATTACAGTACAGGAAGATAAGATGTGATTTCTTTGCTACCAAAAGTTTTTAACATGAAGCATCTTTCTAGTAATAAAGGAATCTGCTGTAAAAACTGAAGTTAAACTACTAAACACTAAATTCTTTTCACTGGACCAATTTAGAGTCAAGGGTAATTACTTTCCATCTCCCCAAATCCAATGAATTTCAAATATTCTTTATTGCTCATCGTATGGTACATACTTGACATGTATGAGGCCCTGGGATTTATCCCCAAGTACCAAAACATCTCCTCTATCTCTGTGTGAGATTTCATTTTAAAGAAAGAAGTCCTTACTATTTTTACTTCCCTTTCTGTAAATAAACCTGTCCTTGTAATGTTTTAGTTTTCTCAGATTCTTCTCTACAAAAGAACATCCTGGTTAAACTCTATTTTGGAGAACTGTGTTAATAATAACCTTATCCCTGCTCTCACCTGTTTCCTTCCGCTAAACACAGTAGTTATGTCCTATTTCTGCCACCAGAGGGAAGCATACTTTCACGCATTATTGTATCAGCGATTTTATTTTATTTGCATAGGATCCGACACCAGTGTAGTTCAGGGGACCCAAGTCCATTTCTGGCGATACTTGCCCGGTGATTGAGCCTGACTTGCCCGGTGATTGAGCCTGACGGTCTGATGTCTTATCCCTAGGGCCAGTGCTGGGGTTCATATATATGTTTATATGCCGGTCTGATGTCTTATCCCTAGGGTTAGGAAAACTACATTAGGGCTGCTCAGTGGACCAAGTGTTGCCAGTGACAGAACACAGGACTTTTCACTCTAACACACTCTCTCCCCTACACTATTATCAATTTTCAAGTGCCAGCAGTGCTTCTTCTTTATTCCAATTTTTCTAAAGTACTTCTTATATTTCTATTACAATTTATGCAAATGAATGTGTATTTTTATTTATTTATTTATTTATTTTTTTTTTTTGCTTTTTAGGTCACACCCAGCAATGCTCAGGGTTACTCCTGGTTCTGCGTTCAGGAATTATCCCTGGCGGTGCTTGGGGGACCATATGGGATGCCAGAGATTGAACCCAGGTCAGCTGTGTGCAAGGCAAACGCTCTACCTGCTGTGCTATCACTCCAGCCCTTTATCATTATTTTTTGAAGAAAAATTTCGTTTCCAAATCCATTAAGACATGCTGTTAGCTCCCAGTCACCCTTTCAGATTCCCTTCGACTTGAGTTCACCAAAAACCCCCGCTTACTCTTGTGATCCCTAGACAACAGGGCCCATGGGCCAGAGTCCAGGTAGAAGCTATTTGCCAATGCTCAGCTATTTCAACCTTTCAGTGACTGGTAGAGTTACTGCCTCTGCACTCAGGGATAGCCCCTGGCAAGCTAGAAGGACCATATAGGGTACCTGGCATCAAACTCAGATTGGGAACATGCAAAGCCAATACCTTAGCTACTGTATTATCTCACCAGACCATGTATTTATTACTTTCCTGTTGGAGCTCCCATTGGCAAAGCTCCAAAACATACTGGACTGCTTGAACTGTGAAAATGCTCCCAGGACCAGGACAGGGGGTGATGGAGTGGTTCCGGGGAAGGATGAAATTTCCAGGAGATTACCAAGGAAGTTAGTATTCTAGAAGGGGATAAAGATGACCACTATTGGCTGAACTCATCCAGAATCCTTTCTCGCTGTGAGAAAGGATTTCATTTCATTTCATTCACTGATAATGAACTGGAAGTTCCCACCTCCAGACTACTACAGCAACATGAAGAAATGGCGCAAATCCACACCACGAGAAATGGATGAAGAAAGGAGCCCAGAAGCCTTAATAGGGAATAACAACAAATACAATCTCTCCGATAAAGAATTCAGAGATGAATTAAATGTTGAGGATTTTTAATTAACTCAAAGAAACAGTGGAACAGGCACCCAGCAAATTAAAGGAGAACATGAAAGAAACAGTGGGACGGACAGCCAATAAAATACAGGAAGAAATGAGAGCAGAAATAAGAAAGCTACAAACAGAAGTGTCACTAATAAAGGACTCAGTAGATGAAATTAAAAACTCAGTGGGTGCCCTCAACAGTAGAACAGTAAGAACCAAATACGGAATCAGTGAGCTTGAAGATGAGCTGCAGAAAGCATACAGGTAACAACATACAATGGGAAAGACCTCAAAACAGCACTAGAGGGAATCACAGATCTGGGGGATGAACTCAAGAGGAACAACATAAGAATCATCGGAGTACCAGAAGGACAGGGAGGCAAGCCCAGTGAAGTAGAAACAGTTAAAGATATCATTGCTGAGAAGTGCTCAAAGCTGGAGAATGCATGCCTCAAGATACAAGGAGCCCAAAGGGCACCAGCTAAAAGAGACCCTAATAAAAAGACTCCAAGACATATTATAATAAGAATAATGAATACCACAGATAGAGATACAATACTGCAAGCAGCAAGGTCAAAGAAGGAAATCACATACAAAGGAGCACCCCTTAGATTTATAGCAGAATTATAAGAGGAAACCATCTGAGCCAGAAGATAATGGTCATATATAGTGAAAAAACTCAATAAAATGAATGCCTCAACAAGAATACTCTATCCAGCTAACCTCAAACTCAAAGGAATGATACATCATGTCACAGATAAACAGCAGCAAAGGAACTTCATAGACTAAAAAACCAACCTTAAAAGAAGGACTAAAGGGGCTACTGTAAGACAAGACAAACCCCACAAGCACAACAAACCTCTACAGGAAGATAGCATAAAACCCCATGACAATAATCTCTCTCAATGTCAATAGTCTAAAATGCACCAATTAAGAGACACGGAGTGTGCAAAATAGATTAAAAACTGAACCCAACATTCTGCTGCCTACAAAAAACAGTCAGAGCAAACAGAGACTCAAAGTTAGAGGATGGAAAACAATCCTTCAAGCAAACAACTATCTCAAAAAGGCTGGGGTGGCTATATTAATATCCAACAAGATAGATTTCAGGCTGAAAAAGATTAGAAGCAAAGGCCATTTTTTAATAATCAAGAGATATGTACAGCAGGAAGAAGTTACATTCCTAAACATATATATGAACCAAATGAGGGACCAGCAAAATATCTTTAAAAAGCTGCTAGTAGACTTCAATGACGACATTGGCTGCAACACAATAGTAGTTGGAGACTTCAACACCACCCTATCACCTCTTGACAGATCAACAAAACTAAAACTCAGCAAGGAAGTACTGGCTTTGAAGGAAGAAATGGAAGAGAGAGGTATAATAGTTGATTGGGTATCAGGCACAAGATGCTTCATACCCATCCCTTCTCTAGTGTATATTTCCCACCACCAATGTCCCCAGTTTTTCTCTACCACCACCCATTCCCACCTCCTCCGTCTCTATGGCAGGCACCTCTCTCTCTCTCTCTCTCTCTCTCTCTCTCTCTCTCTCTCTCTCTCTCTCTCTCTCCCTCCCTCTCCCTCTTCCTCTCTTCCTCTCCTTCTGGGCATTGTTGTTTGCAATACACCTATTGAAAGGTTATCATATATATATATATATATATATATATATATATAATTACCGCACCATAATTGATAGGATTCAAATATGGTTTGAACCTTGGGAACACCTACAAGGGTGATTAGAGGCCGCTGTAAAAGCTTCTATCCCTCTCGGAGAGCCTGCAAGCTACCAAGAGTATCCCGCCCACACAGCAGAGCCTGGAAAGCTGTCTGTGGTGTATTCGATATGCAAAAAACAGTAAATACAATGGGTCTCATTCCCCTGACCCTGAAGGACTCAGCATTATGGTAGCCATAAGAAGTATGTGGAAGGAGAGGCTGATAAAATCTTAAGGCCGAACTAGGCTGCCCAAACGAAGAAAGAGAAAATAGATTGTCTGTACTTTCAATGCACATATGCTGGCATCAGATGCACCCATTGAGGACCTGATGGTAAAAGCGTGAAAGATCAAGTACAACATCATTGGTCTGACCAAGACGAGAAGGCATCAATCACATCATGCCATTTTTGACACTGGAGAAGAACTGTTCCTCAGAACATGTGACAAAAGAGGCGTCAGAGGTGTTGGTGCCCTTGTCAACAGGAACTTGGCTATGAGCATTGATTCATTCGAATGCCTAACAACCCAAATCGGACGATTACACTTGAATAGATGTGGCTTACTGCCGGCAGTTTCTATCTTCATCATCTATGCACCAACATCCAACTACGATGAAGAAGAAATTGAGAAGTTCTACATTGAGCTGGAATATCGTAGGGGGAAAGCTTTTAGTTTATCCTCATGGGCCGTGGGCCTGTGAAAGATGGCTTTGACTATATTGAGGAACTTTCCTTCAGTGCCCATTTTGCTGAGAGTTTTCATCATAAATGAGTGCTGGATTTTGTCAAATGCTTTCTCTGCATCTATTGAATGATCATATGGTTTTATTTTTTATTGATATTATGGATTATGTTGATTTACTTGCAAATGTTAAACCCTCCTTGCATCCACAGAATGAATCCCACTTGGTTATGGTCTTTTTGATCTTTTTGATCAGTTGTTGGATTATATTTGCTAATATTTTGTTGAGGATATTCACATCCATGTTCATCAAGGATATTGGCCTGTAATTTTCTTTTTTTGTGGTGTCTCTGTTTGCTTTCGGTATTAGGGTGATATGTGCTTCATAGAAACTGGGAGTGTTTCTGTTTCTTCAATTTACTGTAAAAGTTTGAAATTATCTGGCAATAGGTTCTCTTTAAATGTTTGGATGAATTTGCTACTGAATCCATCTAGACCTGGGCTTTTGTTTGAGGGAAAACTTATGATTACAGTTTCAATTTCCTTGATAGTAATAGGTCTATTAAGTTATTCCAAATCTTCTTGACTCAGCCTTGGGAGGATATAGGAATTCAGGAATTTATACATTTCTTCTAGTTTCTCTTGTTTCGTGGCATACAGACTAACAAAGTAATCTCTGAGGATCTTCTGAATTTCTTTGATTTCTGTTGTGATGTCCTTCTTTTCATTTCTGATTCGGTTTATTAGGGTTCTCTCTCTCTCTTTCGTTGTGAGTCTTGCTAGTAGTTTATAAATCTTATTTATTTTCTTAAAGAACAAGGTCTTTGTTTCATTGATCTTTCAGATTGCTTTTTGGACTTCAAAGTCTTAATTTCCGCTCTACGGTTTATTATTTCTTTCCTCCTACCTGTTTGGGATCCTTTTGTTGGTCTTTTTGTAAGATCTGGAGCTGTGAAGTCAACTTTTTATGTGGGCCCTTTCTTCTTTCCTGAGAAATTCTTGCAGAGCTATAAATTTTCCCCTTAACTCTGCTTTAGCTGTGTCCCACAAGTTCTGGTAGTTCATGTCTTCATTTTCATTTGTTTCCAGAAATCTTTTGATTTATTCCTTGAGTTCCTCTCAAACCCACCCAATCAACATTGAGCTGTTTGATTTCAAGATGTTTGATTTGATTCTCCCTTTCTGTGTGTAATTAACTTCTATCTCCTGTGCATTGTGGTCTGAAAAGATAGTTAATAGAATTTCTATCTTCCCAATTCTATTGAGGTATGTTTTGTGACTCAGTATATGGTCTATCTTGGAAAATGTTGCACTGGAAAATAATGTGCATTCAGTTTCTTTGGGGGGAGGATAAAAAGTCCTGTATACATCTATTAGACCTCTCTCTTCCATTTCTTCCTTCAGAGTCAGTACTTCCTTTCTGAGTTTTTGTTTCGTTGATCTGTCAAGAGGTGATAGGGTGGTGTTGAAGTCATCAACTACTATTGTGTTGCAGCCAATGTCATCATTGAAGTCTACTAGCAGTTTTTTAAAGATATTTTGCTGGTACCTCATTTGGTTCATATATATGTTTAGGAGTGTGACTTCTTCCTGCTGTACATATCTCTTGATTATTAAAAAATGGCCTTTGCTTCTAATATTTTTCAGCCTGAAATCTATGTTGTCGGATATTAGTATAGCCATCCCAGCCTTTTTGAGGGAGTTGTTTGCTTGAAGGATTGTTTTTCATCCTCTAACTTTGAGTCTCTGTTTGTTCTGACTGTTTTTTGTAGGCAGCAGGATGTTGGGTTCAGTTTTTAATCTATTTTGCCACTCTGTGTCTTTTAATTGGTGCATTTTAGACTACTGACACTGAGAGAGATTATTGTCATGGGGTTTTGTGCTATCTTCCTGTAGAGGTTTGTTGTGTTGTGGGGTTTGTCTTGTCTTACAGTAGTCCCTTCTTTTAAGATTGGTTTTTTAGTCAATGATATGAATGCCTCACCCGAATACTCTATCCAGCTAACCTCAAACTCAAAGGAATGATACATCATTTCACAGATAAACAGCAGCGAAGTAACTTCATAGACTTCCTTAACTGTGTATCCACGGTGATTCAGTGAAAAAATAATATAAAAAACAGAAAAGTTCCTGCCATAGAGGCAGGCAGGTGTGGTGATGGGAAGGGAAACTGGGGAAACTGGTGATGGAAAATGCACAACTCGTAAAGTGACAGTGTTGGAACATTGTGTGACTAAAATACAGTCATAAATAACTTTATAACTGTGTATCTTATGGTGATTAAATTTAAAAATATAACTAAAAATAAATAAAGCATATGCTAAGCTCCAACATGAGTCTCTAATTGTTCAGGTTCGGTATAGGAGACAAGTTTACAATGTACACCTTCAAAGTTGTCAAAGCACAGCTGTTTTAGTTATAAATGATCATTGTAATGCCAAATCCAGTAATTTGTCGTGCTTATTTCTCTTAATTTTCTTTTGGGGGGATTTTTTTTAGATTTTTATTAGTGAAACACCATAAGGTACAGTTGTAGATTTACAAGTTTTTGTGCTTGGGTTTCAGATATACAATGATCGAATACTCATCCCTCCACCAGTGCCCATTCTCCACCACCACTGATCCCAGTATCCCTCCCACCCACCCCCGCCCCTCATCCCACCCTGCCTTTGTAGCAGGGCTTTTTTTGGGGGGGATTTTTAAATTGAGATGATATGGTGTGCAAAGCTAATAATAGTGGTTTATCATATACATAATTCCAAGACCAAGGCCATAACTGATCCCTCTCCTAAGGATACTCAAAGCTTTCTCTCTTATCCCCTGCCACTCAATTATGTGGATGAGTTCTCAAGTTATGTTGCCCTTCCAACTTATTGCTACCTCACATGTATCTTTAAGTTCCACACATAAGAGTGATCATTCTGTATCTCTCCCTTTCATTTGACTTCTTTCAGCATGATATCCACTAGTTCCCATCCATGTTGCAGCAAATTACATGATTTTGATTTTTCTAAGAGTTGCATAGAATTCCATTGTGTATATATCCCTACAAATTCTTGATCCCTTTGTGTATAATTGGGGATTTTGGTTGATTTCATATCTTGACTATTGTATTAAGTAAACTGATGAACATTGGTGTAGTGCATATTGTTTTGAATTGATGTTTTTATGTTTTGGAGAACCCTTATTTTCCAGACTAACAGCATTTGACAGTTTATCAAACTCAACATTAATAACTTTTTGTTTGGATTTATGTTGCTTGTAGTCAAAACAAGTTTTGAAATAAAATTATATACAAAGGTCCACATAGAATAAGAGCACGTAATGAAATGCAACAAAGCAGTTAAACTGATTATAGGAAATACATATGGCAAAAGGAGAGAGAGAGTGGGGGACTTGCTTTAGAGGAGGCTGAGGTGTGGAGGGGCAAGGGGCTGGTGGGAGGGAAACTGGGGACATTGGTGGTGGGAAATGTACACTAGTGTAGGGACATTGCATGACTGAAACATTGTATGGATGAATATATTTTGAAACCAAATCATGAACAACTTTGTAATTGTGTGATTCAATAAACAAAACAAACTTTTTTTTAATCAGGAAAAATTTTGAACCAAAAAAAAAAAAATCAGATTCCGCTTAAAGTACGCCTCTCTAGAGAGACTTTGCTAGTACTTTGTTGAACACACCCTAACACACCCACATCAGCATTCAAGTTAAAATTCACTTAAAGAGCTGATTAATATCTGGAAAAATGTACAACTCACCAAGAATACTTCATATTCTAGATTATCAGTCATATTTGAAGGAATAATGCAAAGCTTCAGGGACAGTAAACAACTTGAAGAATTCATAGCCTTGAAATCAGTTTTATAAGAAGCATGAAAGAAGCTTCTTTTAAGGACAGGACAAACTTCCCAGCACATGACATTGGATATGATCTCATGGTGCTTAGATTTACCCTCTATTAGATTCAGAAACGTCTGTTTACTCTAAGCTTGCTAAGGGATTTTATGCAGCTTCCAGAATAAACTCATTTATATTGAATGTTTTTTGTCTTACTGGGTTTTGTTTTCACATCCAGAGATTTTTATTACAATTGCTAATGTAGACAACCAGTATTTGTAATGTAATTTTTAAATGGAAAATCAATATTTCTTAAATTTAAATATTAAATATTTAAAGATCTGTTCATATTTCACCTTTATATTTCTTAGTTCTCTTCACTCATTAAATTTTACATATGTTAGACTTTAACAAGTACATGTAAAACCTAAAATACATTAGCAAGGAATTTCTTTTAAGTTTTACTAAAGCCTGGGAAGACATAATTATCACCACAGTGACCCAAGTACAAAATAACATTTAACGCAATGCATTTGGGGGACAGAATTGAAAACATGTCTATGTAAATGAGAATAGGCACCATATTAAATGACTTTAATTTCCTTACATAAGTTAATTTAGTAGTCACCACAAACTGACTTTTCTTGCTTTATATTTTGATAATTCCATTTGCCATTCCTTCATTTTTATGAAGAAAGCAACACGAGGTAAATGTGTTATGTGCTCAAGAGCAGACTAGGGAATGTGAGGAAAACGGTTATAGAAATCTGACCAAAAATACAGTCTACATTTAAAAGATGAGAGAGAAGCATGTTTCCATTTACATGTGTGGACTCAACATGGCTTATATGGTAGAGCCAGGTCTAAAGCCTCATGCATACAGGGCTTAATTCACAGCTTCAAAGCACATGGAGGGATTAGGTACATTCAAAACACATGGAGGGATTAGGTACATCCTGGTACAAGGATATCCTCAATTTCCTCTTTCAGGTGGGATGTGTGTCCATCCCAGCAGACCCCAGCACAGCTGTGCAACCCTCAGATTCCCTTCGTGATCTGGTGCTCCACAGAGCTGCAATCATTTTTTGTGGAAAGCTGCTTGGTACATGTTCGGGCCCCTACAAGAGCTGGAGATAGTGTATCCTGTTCCTAGCATGCCCCCTGTTGTCCAGTCCTTGTCATGCCCTTGTTTGTGACAAGCTGCTTGTCCACACACACAGTCAAAATCCACTAGAAAAACTCGAGAGGACAATCAAAGAATAAAAGCGTCCCAACGGGTGAGGATGATCATGATCACATATACTCGTCTTCATCACCAGTCACACTTTCCATGATTTCTCATCACTGTCCCCGTGGTAACTCCAAAGGCTTGGACACACTCTGACACTGCAATCTATACCAAGTACAGTTACTGAGATACCGAAGGACGTGTAAAGTGACACCACTGAATACATGGAAGAACGTGTCCCCTTCAGCATCCAGTACGTGTTCCAGTACTGCACTTGCCTAAGAACCCAGAGGTTCATGAGCTGTATCCTGTGCCCATGTCTGCCCATAGGAACTGAGTGGGGAGGGAGGTGCAGACACATTGCACAGTGATGCAGGCCCAGAGGGCAGGAGCACCTGCTGCAGAGCTGGGGTGGGGTGGGGTGGGGAAGAGGCTGCTTGGTTGCTGCCTGAGGCATGACTTAGAAAAGAAAGTAGAGTTGGCAGGAGTTGGCAAGTGTTTCAGCCCTGAGAGAGGGTATGGGTGTGCTGAGGCAAAACCAGTGATGCCAAGAAACCTTTTCTTTGTGCAGTAAGTGGAGGGTGTTAATTATGACTCTAGCACTGACCATCATCGTAGCCTTATTGTTGGCCGTATCCCTCTGTGTGTGGCAGCTGGAGAAGCTGGGACTCCACATGCACGGCAAGGCATGGCTCATCTAGGGAAAGCTTGTACTGCTTACCATCCCTGTGACCAAACCTGTCAGATTTCCTGTGACACAATGGTCAGGCACGTCACTGCCATCACCTTTGCTTCTGTGAACCTTGCTCCATGTTTACCACGAAGGGACATTTGGCTTGTCCAATTAGTGGACACACTCGTCAAAGTTTTTTTGTGAATTATTTAAGGGTGAGCTAAGTCTCATCCTTCAAGTAATAAATATAATTTATTTACAAATATTTCTTTCTATGAAAGAAATGTATTAATCACAGAAAGAAAAATATAATCATAGAAAGAAATATATAAATATATGCCTCTTGGAGAGCCCAGCAATTTACCAAGAGTATCCTGCCCACATGGGCAGAGCCTGGCAAGCTCCCTGTGGCATATTCAATGTGCCAAATACAGTAACGACAACAGGTTTCATTCCTCTGACCCTGAAAGAGCCTCCAATCGTTGGGAAAAGATGTGTAAGAAGAGGCTGCTAAAATCTCAGTCCTGGGAGGAATAGAGACGTTACTGGTGCCTCCTCGAGTAATTCGACGATCAATGGGATGACATTGATGACAGTTATGATTTACAAATAATGAATCAAATTCTTTTTTATAAAAGACACTACCCGAAGCTCCGAGTTGCTTCTTAACTGCTTCTCAGAATTTTGACTAAGAATAAGTGAGATAAAAATAAAACAAGAGGCAACATACACCAGACCCTGCCTTTTATTATTTCTTTTGTTGTTGTTGTTGTTGTTGATAGAACCCAATGACCCAAGATTTTTTACTGCAGTTTGGGTCTGGATTTCCATGGGAAAGTAGGTAGAGGGGACCTCAACTCTTGCTTGCAAGAATAGCTAAGGATATTTGCAACATCTGACCTTCTCATTTTCAAGGGGCCCAGCTTCACAGTTCCTAAACTCTGCACACTGACACACCCTTCAGGTATAATCTCCCAGCTGACATCAAGGCCAGTTTTGTGTAGCAGCTACTGAAGCTGGAAATACACACCAAAGAGGGATGTACTATTCACTATCCTGGGTTCCTCTGGATGCATTGCGTGGTGACTGAGCTCCAGAAGCCCATCAACAGGGACCTCTGGGAAGTGCTGTTTACAAATTAGATAACTGGAATATCCTACTATAACCGTACAGTTGACAACTTCCTAGACTGTTATGAAGCCTTAGTCACCTACAACTTTATGAACTTCCTGGCCAACATCCTGAAAAGCCAATACCCTGACCAGGAAGCCATCCTGGAAGGACAGAGAAGCACAGGCCCCCACTGCCCTGCGGCTCACCATAACCCAACGCGGTGTGTGAGCACATCCCAGAAGATGAGAGTGGGCAGTGCCTCTATCTCTGACCGCTCCAGAGATCCCGCTGCTCTGGTGCAAGGTGGCCATGCTGCAGGACAGAGAGGTAGGACCCACGACTGCCACCATCAGCGCATCTGTGAGCGGTGCTCCATGTCTATCATGAAGGAACTTTTCAGCTTGTCCAATTCTTGGACACACTTGGTAATCATCCACAGTGTTCAAAGCTCTTTGTGAATAATTTTACCCATGACTGAAAGAGTAGCTGAGTCCCATACATCAATAAATAAATGCAATTTATTTATAAAAATCAGTCATCTTTTATAAATGAAACAAAGGCACCAAAATCTTCATTAGCTATTTCTTAATTGCTTCTCAGCATGGTTAGCTAATATCAATTTAGATTCTGGTACATCATCAGTTTTGTATATGTCCTCTCTCTGAAGTGCATCGTTAAGAAGAAAATATTCAGCAGATAACTTGAAATGACTCAAAATTCTCATATTAATAACCTGTCAGAAAAAAAGAACCATTTTAGATATAAAGTCAGTCACATCAATGTCTCTTTCTTGTACAAATATCTGACATTCAAGCAATAATTATCATACCCAAGAAAATAGGAACAAAAAACAATCAACAAAATGAGATTTGACTATAACACACGTGCCAGAAAAGCAAATGCTTCAATTTGAAAACATAGGGGCACAGAGATAGCACAGAGGTTAAGAAGTTGGACTCCATGAGCACCACCCTAGTTCCATCCCCAGCACCACATATGCCCCCTAGAAATGCAAGAAACAGCACCCCTATACAAAGCCTGGAGTAGTCCCTATGTACCATGAGGGACTGGAGGACTGTCTTCACCCAAAGAACAAGTTTTCTAATAAATTACCCAAATTTTTAACTTCTAATACTAGGAAAAGAGCTAGGAGCAAGTTCCATGCGGTGGGGGGCACTCCCCATATGGGCAGGGTCCCAGTTCAAGCCCTAAAACCCAGCACAAGCCCAATAGCCCTAAGCTCTGCCAGGAATTGTCCTTGAGCATTGCTGGGGAGAAACTCACCAAAAGTAAGAAAGTAAGTCAGTAAGAACTACTAAATCCAAAGTGAGATGAAAGAAGAAAATAAATATGAGAACACATGAAAATAAAATTCAACTGACAGAAATTTATTTTCTGAAAGATTAATTAACTGGAGAAATCTCAAGCAAAGCTTCCCAAGAAAAAGTAAGTGAAACATTTACATATCCTATGCAGAGCATCAGACTCGGCTACAAAGTGAAATCTTATCCAAATACTAGGTCAAATTAGCTGTAACAGTCCAGTTCTATGGAAGTCAGTGAATGTTGCAAGCATACACTGAGTAACAAAATATCCAGGAACAAAGGATTCTTCTGTTACTAGTCACTTAATTAAAAACTTATAATAGTTATACAAGTATGCCACATGAACACATTCCTTAAAATATCTCATCTATGCAATCTGATTTCAGAACTTGCCAGCCAAAATGAAAATATGCAGTGCAAGGTTCACAGTATCTCAAAATATCAAGTCAAAAACATATATAATTACCAAACAAGGTAATTATTATATATAATCATAATATAATAAAATATATTTATATAAGCAATTGTATAACAATTATAGTTCATATGTGAGACTTGTTACTGTGTTTGGCATATCAAATACATCACGAGGAGCTTGCCAGGCTTTGCTGTATGGGTGAGATACTCTCGATAGCTTGCCGGGCTCTCCCAGAGGCGCGGAGGAATCAAACTCGGGTCGGCCTGGTCAGCCGCTTGCAAGGCAAACGCCCTATCTGATGTGCTATCGCTCCAGCCCAAGTCTCACAACGGAGACGTTACTGGACCCCCTTGAGCAAATCGATGAACAATGGGAGGACAGTGCTACAGTGCTATAGTACACACAAATATTATATATAATTACCAAGAAAATATCAAGCAAAGTGAAGAGGGATGTAAGGATGGACTAAAGTATCCCAAGGACCCTGGAGGAGAGTACTGGGCACCTGGTATCAGTGGAGCTGTTCAAACTGTACAGCAAAACTATAAATAGTAGTAACACTAATGTAAGCATGACACCTAAACTACCCTTCATCCTAATTTTTTTTGCATTATCTTTTTTGTGTGTGTGTTAATTTTATTTTTTTTGTAGTGAGACATCATGAGGTACAGTTGCAGACTTACATATTTTTGTGCTTGCGTTTCAATTATACAATGATCAAATACCCATCCCTCCACCAGTGCCCATTTCCCACCGCCACGGATCCCAGTATCCCTCCCACCCCCCATCCCCCCCATCCCACCCTGCCTCTGTGGCAGGGCATTCCCTTTTGTTCTCTCTCTCTTATTGGGTGTTGTAGTTTGCAAAAGAGGCAATGGGTGACAATCATGTTTAGTCTATAGTCTACTTTCAGCATGCTTCTCTCATCCTGGGAGGATCCTCCCAATACCTTTATTTGGTATTCCCTTCTCTATCTGAGCTCCCTTTTCCCCTAGCATGTGTGGTTGGCCTCCAAGCCATGGAGTAAACTTCCTGGTACTAATCTCGGCCATTCTTGGGTGTTAGTCTCCTATTTTGTTACTTTATGTTCCCCAGATATGTCATCCTAATTTTTAAAACAAAACCCAAGACAAGTTCATTTGCTAATGATAACCAACAGAGCAGTTTACCTTAAACCCAGTTATCTATGGTCAGAGAGCTAAGATAAGGGTAAGGTTGTAAAGCTAAATCCAGTTTGATCCACAATTCCACATCCCCTCCCGATCCTTATCCCCTGCAGTAGTAATTCCTGAGCACAGAGCCAGGAGTAAGCCAAAAGCATCAGCAGGTGTGGCCCAAGACCCATGCCCACTCCCAGCACCATGAGATAATTAGGTTTAACTCAAATCTAAGGACAATCTAAGCTAAATACTTATTCCCAACAACTGTCCATTATCAAATTCATTCAAATTTATATGTGTGTGTATGTGTGTGTGAGCATGTGTGTGTGTGTGTGTGTGTGTGTGTGTGTGATGTGTTACAGGAGGAGAGAACCAGAGACGCACCACACTCCCAAGGCCTGCAGCTCTCTGTGTCTACAGACCAGGTACCCAGGGCCACTGCACCTGACTGGCAGGGTGACCTGGAATGAGTTTCCAGGAAACTTGAAGCAAGGGTTATGGCCAGGATCACCGGTCAACAGAGAAGCTATTCCTCAAATGTGCCATTCATGAAAAAAGGTTCATACCTTTATGTACATGGCTCTTCTATCAGAATCCAAAACAAGAATATTTACAGCTTTGCAGTAATTTCCATTACTAACAGCCTCATGACTACTCAGAGTGCAGTCCTAGGAGAATGAAAGGGTGATTGAATGCCTTGTCTCTCCCTGAACAGTGCTCAGCTTGCTTGTCTGAGACTTTATTTCCTTCAGTCTTAATTTCAGAAATGTAGTTTCTTATCCTCAGTAATGATCTGTAAACTTGATAATTCTGCTAAAATATGCAAGATTATGACTTATTTTTGTAATCTAAAATATTATTAAATTCATGGCTTTTAACACAAAGCAAGTACTTGTATGTTACAGTCTTCAACTGGAAGAACTAATATGCCAGGCGGAGATGACTCAAAGGTCTAGAACACAAGTCTTGCATGCAATTAGCCCAGGTTCAATCCATTCCCAGCTCCACAATCCCCAAGTGCCTGGGAACTTGCCTGAGTCATGAGCCAGATGCAGGCCTTAGGCAATGCCAGGGATGGGTCCCAAAGTCAAATTAAGTTGAATAATTAAAGAAATAAATTATATGATAAAAGCTATATTTTCTTTATGAGTATTGACCATCTTTTACTATTAGTTTCAAGTTTAACCTGGTAATATGATGCATTTCTAAATATTAATCTAGGTTACAAAATTCTGAATTCAATTGTATACAAGACCAGAGACAAAATGTATTAATTAATTAATCCTGATGCTGTGATTTAAGAAAACATACAAAATTTTTAATGATGTCTTTGTCTTAGTATCCACAAAATACAGTGAAGCTGTTCTTTCCTCCAACTGTATAAAAAAAATTATTAAAGCTAATTCTTGTGTTCGTGAATGCTTTGGCATGCAAATGAATTCCAAGGAATAAAAATTCACCTAATTTTAGTAATGGGTCAACAAGTATGTGTTTTTCTGCTCCCTATAAATTACTGTACATTGTGGTATAAATCTATAATTTATATTATTTTATTTTGAAGGATATTACATTTATAATTAGAATTTATATTTACACTTCATTTTAAAGATATTTATTCATACCTTAATCAGTTGAATGACATTTTTAGATGTACTTTTCAGCTAGGGTATAATTTGTACAGTCTATCTGAAAAGGAAAAAATCAATTAGACTATTTATGAAGAAACGTGTATACAGAGCTTTATTCTACTTGCTATACATGTATAGTTTCTCAAGCTATTCATATAGACACAATGACCTACACAAATATTTCACAAAAAGAAAGTATAGAACTATTTTTCCATTGAAGTTTTCAATAAATGATACATACTGTTGCTCTTATAAAAATTTAGCTGTTATCGAGTGTGGATAATATTCAATCAATATCTAGAGATTCAGAAAGATACGCTGAATACTTGCTGCCTATGAAAACAAAATGTTCACACATTTATTACATGCATCAAATACCCAAATGCATTCTGTATTATCTTTAGGTCTAGAAAAAATTATAACCTTAAATTTATTTTATGCATAGACAATATAAAACTAAAATATCAGAACAAGCAGTTGGCTCGGTGCTCAAGCCCATGTCTTACATGGCTGGGGTCCAGATAATGATTCAACACCACAAATAAGTAATAAATAAATTTAAAAATTTAAAAATATTTAAAATTACTATATCAATAACAGTAAAAATAGTCTTTGATAAAATGCTTTCTTAACTTTTTAATGTCATGACATTAGCATAAAATTAGTTAATGAAAACATGGAATGAATTCATAGTATGTATAAAAAATAATGAATGTAAAATTGATATCTAAGTCAACAGGAAAGAAATGAAACAACTAACACCAGGGAAACCAAGTGACTTGGTCAACAGTGGAGGACCAAGAGAAAACCTCATCTTGCATCACACACCACAATAAATTCCAACAAGATTAAAACATAGGTGGGGGGGCTGAAGAGATAGCACAGCAGGTAGGGCATTTGCCTTGCACACGGCCGACCCGGGTTCAATTCCCAGCACCGCCAGAAGTAACTCCTGAGTGCAGAGCCAGGAGTAACCCCTGTGCATCGCCAGGTGTGACCCAAAAAAGCAAAAAAAAAAAACCCCAAAAATGGGTGGTTTTTTTAATCTTGATTAGAAAAAAAATGTCAAACTTCAGGTCACTTCTGCTAAAGCTTGGTCATTTCCTATTTTGCTACATAAAGTGTCTATAAATCACAACTACTTATTAGTATGGCCAAAACAAGAGTTTCAGGATTATAGATAACACATTATAATTAAAACTGGACAGTATATAGCTTATCTCATAAAACGTGACTAATATTTCAGCAGTACAACTACCATAAACTAGCAGAAATTAAAAAAAAACACTTGCCTTCACATATTCCTTAGTTAACAGATCTTCCACGGCATTGTCCAATGATGAAATCAAATAAGCTGATTTCTCAGATTTTTTTGTCTAAAAAGAATTTTAAAAATTATTCTCTTATTTGAAAGTAAATCTCCAATAAAGGCTATATTAATGTTTGTAAGAGTGGGGAGAAGCAAGTGTCTCTTGTATTAGGTATAAGTCTCATACTCGATCATATCCAAAATCAGGCAACTCCTCCTTTAAAACTGTATAAACGTCATTCTTCATTACAGTTCTAAGAAGACAATGCTAAAATAAACACAAATAACAGAAGGATACATAAAGGAAGTCTTTGCGTTCTGTGTCACTAAAATATCTTAGAAGGAAAGTTTTACGCTCCCTGAAAATCTAATTGTTGAGAAGACAGATCAAATGTATGATAGAAACTATGCTTTTCTGTGTATTGCTTTATATGAAAGAAAAAATCTTAGTGCCATATAAGCAGTCCTTACAAGTTCTGCTAAAAAATAAAATGGAAAACAGTTTTAGAAGTGTATTTCACAGTAGTTTTTTTCAAATACACCAAATTTGTTAGGGGCTGGAGCGAAAGCACAGCGAGCAGGGCGTTTGCCTTGCATGCCACCGACACAGCTGGCCCGAGTTCGATTCCTTCTCCCCTCTCAGAGAGCACGGCAAGCTACTGTGAGTATCTCACCCGCACAGCAAAGCCTGGCAAGCTACCCGTGATGTATTTGATATGCCAAACACAGTAACAAGTCTCACAATGTTACTCGGGCAGCTCCAGCAAATCGGTGAACAACAGGACAGTGACAGTGACAGCTAGAGACTAGTTTTAATAGATACTGGAAGAAGGAACTACATAATGCTCATGAGAAAAGCAAGGAATGTATCCCACAAATTCTTACAGATTAAAATGCTTAATATCACTTGATCTGGGGATATAACTCAGCGACTGAGCATATACTTTGCTTATTCTTTATGTTGGAGTAATTTAATTTGAACCAAAACAAAAGTCAAAACCAAAAAAAAAAAAAAGCTGCATACCAGAGAAAAATTACAACACATGCCACAAAAGATTACTCTGTAAAACTTTATTCCACTAAGCTAGACTAAAAGAAACTAATGAATTCCCTGTATCACACGGACATACAAAGACCAATGAATAGAAAGGAAAATAAGAACAAACCAATTACATACAAGAAAAGTTAAATAATAATCAAGTCTCCCTTCACACAAAAAAAGATCCCAAGCCCACATGGAATTAACAGTGAGTTCTTCAAACCTTCAAAGATGACCAATTTCCTAAACCTCTCAAACATTCCCAAAATTTGTAGCACGTTCATCAAAATACTGTTCATAATGAGGCCAATAATACCCTGATTCAAAAGCAGAAAGCAATTGTAAAAAAAGGAAAAGAAACCACATTCCCAACGAACACAGTTGCAAAGACTGTTCTTTTTGCTGATCCTGTGTATATTATGTTTGGCCTCTTGTCCTCTTGTGCCTATTCAGTGAATGGTTTCTCTGGCCTGACCTGTTATATTTTGATTGGGGTTATTTTTTTTCTCATGCTTACCATTATTTTTGTAAATTTGGGATTAGCATTGACTGGAGTAGCGGCTAAAGGGCTACTGACTTAATGTTAGGGGAAGCCAGGCTGCTCTGATGAAAGTTCATTATAAAAATCCTAGATGAAGGGGTTGGTCTTATGGGATATGGAAGGTGAAAATCTAATTGTTGATAAGACAGATCAAATGTATGATAGAAACTATGCTTTTCTGTGTATTGTTTTATATGAAAGAAAAAAAATCCTTAGTGCCATATAAGCAGTCCTTACAAGTTCTGCTAAAAAATAAAAGGCCTTTAACTGGTGTTAGAGGCCTTTCTCTCCAAAACCATGCCCACTTCTTTTCTGACCTGGATTTGGAATGGGCCAGGCACACACATTACTTTAAAAAAAAATCTTCTTTTCCACCACGTGGCCGCCACCAAGAGAAGACCACTTCCCCTGTCCCCCTTCATCTTGAGATCAAGAACCTTCTGTGCTTTTTTATCAAGTGTATCACTTGTCATCCCCTTGATCTTCGATTTGCTTGAGCTGGGGCCAGTAATGTCTCCTTTTCCTAAGAAACAGGCTTAAATAACCACAGAAACAGCAACTTCTACTTAGAACCAACTCTGGCTTTTGCAACAAAACACATTAGCAGCATTAAAAGAGAATACTGACATCCCAGAGGAGGTATGACACAGGAAAAATATAGCTTCACATCAAAATTTTTAAAAACAGAAAAAGCAACGAAAATAGAACAGATAATTTAAGATGATAGTATGTAAAGTGACAACTAAACCCATAACATTTCTAAAATTTAATACAATAAAAGTATAATTATGTGCATGGGGGTATGAGACCAAAACAAACTTCAATAACATATTTAGATTTTTAGTATATAAATGGAAGTCAGGTGTCAGTTGACCCACAATACATAAAATAATGATTAAATAATGTGCATATATTAAGTCTACTATATATTAATATATAAAATATATATTCCAAATAACTAAAATACTTACATGTGAATACGATGTTCCATATAGTACTAACCATTTCAGTCATGATAAATAGCAAAAAGTTATTTTTAAAAATTAGAAAAAATAAAATTGTGGTATTAGTATTTTCTAACTATGCTAGACACATAGCAATTTTCCAACCAGCATCGAAAAACAAAAGTTTGCTTACCAATATATAATATAAATTTTGTGACAAAAATGAATTTAATGCAGTCAGCAGTTAAATTAAGTCAAAGGTTGATCACATTCTTGTCTTTATATGCAGCAGCAATTGTTACGTCCACATAATAACACGTTTTGAAGCTGAAAACTCATTTTTGGTGATAAAAAAGAGCCTGGGAAATGAAAATTCACTTGTCAAAATTCATGTATACCATCATGAAATCTTGAGTGAAATAAAGAAACCACTCCCAGCAAAATATCCAAATTCAAATAATCTTCCCAGTATTAAGTCCTTCAAAAGTTACGCACCAATTTTAACACCTTTACTAAAACCTATAAGGCTTTTAAACTATGTTCCACATAAATCATAAAACCAACTTATTTCATTTAGTTATTTACAGATCCTTCAAAGGAGTCTCCTATTGGGGTGCATGTTTGTTCCACATCATCTGCATATTAGACAAATATATGCAATACAAGTTAAATTTGGTAGAAGAGACAGAAAGAAAGCATAACGGTTCAGGCGCTCACCTTGCACGTGGCAAAGCAGCTTCCATCTCCCATACCCACTACAAGCCCCCATCATTACCAGGCATGATTCCTGAGTACAGTGTCAGCACCAGGATTAATCCCTGAGTAGCTCTCAAGAGTAGCTCCCAAGCCAAAAATAAACTTCTATCTTAAAAGGCAGAAACAGTAGCAAAGATGAAACCTTAAAGATATTTCAGATAAACAGAATATGCCATGCACAAACTTAAATTACATTTTTCTTGAACTTTAAAGATGTAGAATGCAAGACAGAGGGCTAATGAATCATCAAGTAAGAAGGTTAATTCCAATTACAGAACTCAGAAAATTCAGGAAACAAAGACATTGTAGTTTGAGGTATGAGATAGATTCAAAAAAGTCTATAGAAGCTCTGCTTATGCCTGTGGTGAAAAACATGGAGACAGAGAGTCACTCCAACTCTTAACAAAAAGACAAAAATATCTATATGAACCAAAGAAATCTTAATTTTTTTTCAAATATAGAAAAATTTGGAGTAATGCAGTACCCCCTCAATATTCTAATGCAGTACCCCCTATTCAACCTAAGAAGGATGGAGAATAACACTATTCCTCTGTCATTAAGAGGTGGGAGAGATCAAAGAAAAAATTATAAAATAAAAAATAATCAGCAAATTTTACTTTTGCCATATGAGTAACTATATTTTAAAATTGTCTACAAATATTCACAGTCAGAGTTTATTAGGCAGTTGATTTTAAAATATCAGTAGCAAAATAAATGATGCCAACCAGAAACCCACTATAAATGCAAGGGAAGGAAGGAAGGAAGGAAGGAAGGAAGGAAGGAAGGAAGGAAGGAAGGAAAGAAGGAAAAGAAAGAAAAAGTAAGGAATAAAAATATCACTGAAAAAGGCATACCATGCAAACACTAATCAGTGAAATCTGAACTGGCTAGATTGCTACAGAATGAATTTCAGAATAAGAACAACATCATAGATAGAGAAAATCACTATATAATCATAATGCATTGATCACCAAAATGAGTAAACTTCTAGATAAGTATGGTCAGAGGAAGTCACAAGTAAAATTAGAAAATGTTTTAAATCATTTGCGCACACACACACAAAAAAATCATTGTGATTAAAGCAGTGTCAACAGGAAAACTCAGAAATCAAATGCTTCTGTTAGAAAACAGGGGCACAGAGATAGCACAGGGGTTGAGAGGTTTGCCTCCAATGTGTCCAACCTAGATTTATGCCCCAGGACCACATATATCCTCTCTGAAATGCCAGGAGTATCACCACATCCAGAGCCAGGAGGAGACCCTAAGCACCGCAAGGGACCTGTGGACTTCTCCTCCCACACCCCTTGCCAATAAACAAACAAACAAACAAATAAATAAATAAATAAAGTAAAGGTTACCAATCCAATTACCAAAGTTTTACCTTTAAAAACCTAGAAAACGGTCTGGACACGAGCTCCACAGTGTGGAGGCATGCCTTGTATGGGCTTCCCAGGCTCAATCCCTGACACCATATGCTGCCCAGCACTACCCCAGTGGCCCTGAGTACTGAAGTGGCCCACGAATATTTTTGGAGTGCACAGCACTCAAATTAACATACCATGAAAACATGAACTAGTAAACCAAACATAGAAGGAAATAAAATTAGAAAAAATATAAACAACTGACACAGAAATTCCTTCTTTCCGTGATTATTGAACTGAGAAATCCTAAGACAGACTTACCAAGAAAAAGTAAGATAAACATTCAAATATCATATGCTGAGCATCAGACTCAGTTACAAACTCTCTATATATTATTTTTTCTAACTTCCCTATTGGCTCAACTGTAACTACCCAATTCCATAAAGGTAAGAGAATGTTACAAGTCTTCACCCAGTAAGGAAATATCAGTAACATAAACAGAAGAAGCAGTGTGCAGGAGGGTAAGTATAAGAGAAAATACTGGAAGATTATAATCATATTTCCTATAGATATATGTAATGAATTAATACTTAATCGTTTCTGTTCCTGGTCCTTGCACAGTGCCAAATTTTTCTATTACAATAATTAACAGCTTTCTAGTTTTTCTCTTCAAACAATAGACACTCTTCAGGTGAAAAAAAAAAACTTCAATGGCTTCGAACTACAATATAGTGAAAAATATAAAAAAATACACATATAAAAATGAAAATAATCTTAATCATACTGTTATTATCTTCCCCCAAGATAATTTTTGATACTAAAATGTAAAATTAAGAAGTAGAGAACACAAAAAAATTGTAAATCTACAACTGTACCTCATGGTATTTCACTAATAATAAAAAAAAAGAAGTAGAGAACAAGATTATGACTTATTTAAAAGTTCAACAAAGGCATTATTTACAGATACAGAACAGAACACAAAACAGAACATAATTAACAAACTCCAAAGTATAAAGCAAGAAAACATCTTACTATTCTGGAAAAGTTTGGGAAAGTTGCTGTTTCTCTGTAGACAATTGCTTCTCAGTGTAGTTTTTCATCCAAGGCTAAGAGTTCTTCAAGTACTGCTTCAACTTAGAAAATGAAGTTTGGAATTATTTCTACTACATATCATAAATATGTTTGGTTTTCTTAACTGATAACAAGACAAAGCTAAATCCATAATTTGTCTGCTCTCAATAAATATATGAATTTAATTTTACTGAAGATTTTAAGAAATTATAGTCGCTGAATGTTAGTTAAGATGGCACCGACAATTTTAGTAGGATTATTCAAGTTTTTCAATTAGAGGAAAGTCAAGAGCCTTAAAGTGCGCCAAGACTAGCTAAGATCCGCAAGGTCCCCATTAGAGTCTGGAAGGCCAAGTCCCCAGTTTCATGAATTCACAGCTAGAAGTGGCACTCTGAACAGTGCCATTTTTCCATTTCTATAGGAGCCCCTGAATCCGGTGGTTGCGTTACTTCATTTCTGTCTCCCAAAGAGGATACACTTACATTCTAAATCTAGATGCCCAACCATGCAACAACACACAAAAGTCATCTCCAGGGTGCAAAATGCACAATGGGAAAGCAATGCAGAATCTCACCAGATTTAGGCAGCAAACATGATAGCTCTGAAAACCCAACCTAATTACCAGTTATATAATCTCTCTGATAAGGACTCTAGACAAGAAATGTTGAAAATGGTTAAAGAACTTAAAGAAACAATGGAAATTGGTGATGGGGAATGTGCACTGGTGGAGGGATGAGTGTTTGATCATTGTATAATTGCAACTCAGACATGAAAGCTTGCAACCATATATTATGGTGAATCAATAAAATTTTAAAAACACACAAAAGGACATGAGGGCAGAAATGAGAAAACAAGCATAAATGACAGAACAAAATAATTTTGTTATGTGATATGAAAAACTCACTGCAAGGTCTCAACAGCAAAGTAACCGTAGCTGAGGACAAAATTAGTGAACTCAAAGACGAAATGCAGAAAACCTCCCAATACAGTAGAAGATGAAAAGAAGACCCCAATAAATCATCAGTTGATAACTCTTGAAATTAATTCAAGAGGAACAACATAAAATAATCATTGTCCCAGAGGGACAGGAAGGCAACTCTTGTGAAGATGCAACAGTCAGAAACATCACTGCTGAGAAGTTCCCAGAGCTGGAGGGGGCAAGCACCCAGATCCAAGAGACTTGAAGGGTACCAGATAAAAGAAATCCAACTAAAAATACTCAAAATACAAACTACTCAGAATGATGAATGTCTTAGATAGGTATAGAGCACTTAAAGATTAAAGAAAAAAAATGACATGAAAGGAGTGTTGGTACAAATGACAGAAGATTTCTTACATGAGGCCCCAAGACAATGGTGGGAGATAATTAAACTCAATGAACAACTTTACCCAGTCAGACTCTCATTCAGATTTGAAGGAACTATACACAACTTCACGGATAAGAAACAGTTCAGGAACTTTATGACTCAAAACTGCTGTAAAAAGAGAATGAAAAGGGCTACCGTAGATGAGAGAAATCTCACAAATAGACCAAATTTCTACAAAAAGACGGTACAAACTCCAAGGCAATAATCACACTCAATGTCAGAGGCCTAAATGTACCAATTAAGAAACATCAAATGTCAGTATGGATTAAAAAATTGAGTCCAACCTTCTACTGGTTGCAAGAATTAAATTTAAGCAGTAAGGGCAAACAGATTCAAAGTCAAAGATTGGAAGACAATATTTCAAGCACATAAACCCAAAAAAAGGCTGGGTGGCCATACTGATATCAGACAACATTGACTATAGTACTAAAAGGTTTTAAGAGACCAAGAAGGCCATTTCTCAGTGATGAAGGGATATGAACATCAGAAAGAACTCACATACTCCTAAACACATTTAAAATTCATAAAATGACCAATAGACTTGAAGGACATTGATGACAGCACAATAATAGTTAGAGATTTCAACACCACTCTGTCACCACTTGATAAATCAGCTAGGCTAAAACTAAAAGAGGAAATACTGGAATTGACTGGAATTGAAGAGAGAAACAGAAGAGAGGAACTTAGTATATATACATATATTATATAAATATATACACACTATATATATATGTGCGTATACACATTCTTCTCCAATGCACATAGGGCATTCTCCATGATAGACCACACGTAAAATCACAAAACGTAACTCCAAAAATTATTTAACATTCTCAAGTCAATCAATGCAATGCACTACATCAACACAAAAAAATTAAAAATCATATCAATAGATGCCAAGAAAATATTAGATAAGAGGATGAAGAGGAAGGAGAAAAGTAGCTTGTAGAAGAGAGCTCAGAACTTCCCCAGTGTCTGAAGGGAAGCTCCAGAAGAGAGATAATGCAAGGTATCAAAGGAGGAACACCTAGATTACTCTGGATTATAGACCTGAGAAGGAAGGGAAGGAAAAGAACCTGAGAAGGACAGGGAAGGAAAGGAAGAAGAGGCAGATAGGAGGTAACATGGGCAAAAGGACTCAGACACATTGGTAGTGTTACTGTTTACATATTTTATTTAGGAATGCAAAAAAAATAAAAAGAATGTCAAAATTATAATGAGTAATTCAGAGGGTATTAATCACTAACAATTTAATGATTTAATTTAAAAACATTCAAAGCTCTTTTTAACTGCTTACCTCCCAAAGAGTTGAGGATTTCAGCAGATGGCTTCTTCTAGGAGTTTTTTTTTTTTTTGTAGAATCTTTAGGATTTTCTAAATGTGGTATCTTATTTTCTGCAAATAGTTCAATCTTGAATTCTTTCTTTCATATCTGGATGCCCTTGATTTTTTTTTTTTTTTTGCCTAACTGCTATGAGCAGTACTTCCAGTAGTATATTAAATAGGAGTTGTGAGATTGGGCAATCTTGTTTTGTAACTAATCTTAGAGGTTTTTAGTTTTTTGCCATCTATAATACTTGCTGTGGGCTTATGTGAGATGACTGATTATATTGAGAAAATTTCTTTCAACTTCCATTTCGTTGAGGGTTTTTATCATGAATGGGTACCGGATCTTGTCAAATGGTTTCTCTGAGTCGATTGATGTGATTATATGATTGTCATCTTTTCTTTTATTGATACGGTGTATTATGTTGATTGAATCGCAAATGTTATATCAGTTTTGCATCCTTGGGATGAGTCCTACTTGGTCATGGTGTATGATCTTTTTGATAACCTGCTAGATTTGATTTGTTAGTATTTTGTTAAGGATCTTTGAGTTATGCTCATCAGGGATATCAGATTATAATTTTCACTCTCTCTCTCTCTCTCTTCTGACTTTCTTTTACTATCTGTGCTTTTGTTATGAGGGTGATATTTTTCTCATAGAAATTGTTTGGGAGTGTTTCTATTTCTTCAATTTTCTGGAAGAACTTTGAAAGGATTGACAGTAGGTCCTCTTTCAAGGTTTGAAAGAATTCACCAGTGAATGCATCTTGGCCTGGGCTTTTGTTTCTTGGAAGAATTTGATTACCATTTCAATTTCTTCAATAGTAATCGGTTTCTTCAGGCATTCCAAATTTGGTACAGGCTTGGGAGTTTATAGAAATACAGGAATTTATCTGGTTCTTCAAGTTTCTCTTGTTTTGTTGCATGAAGATTCTGAAAACAATCTCTGGTGATTCTTTGAATTTCTCTAGTTTCTGTTATGATGTCACCCCTTCATTTCTCAGTTTATTGGGGTTCTCTCTCTTTCTTTGTAAGTCTTGATAGCAGTTTATTGTCTTTCTTTTTTTTTCAAGAACAATTTCTTGGTTTCATTGATCTTTTGGATTATCTTTTGTGATTCCAGATCGTTCATTTTTACTGATTTTTTTTATTTCCTTCTTGCCACCTGGTTTAAGCTCCTTTTGATGGTCATTTATCAAGATCTTAAAGTGAGAAGTTAAGCTGAATATGTGGGTCTTCCTTCCTGATGAATTCTTACAGAATTCTTACTAAACATTCCTCTTATAACTGTTTTAGCTGCATCCCACAATTTCTGGTAACTTGGTCTTTATTCTCATGTTCAATGTTTAGATTCGGCCTTCTGGAACTGTGAGTTACCCTGGATAATCGTGTCTTGGTCGACACAATGAAGTCAGACACTCTCTCACCCTGTTTGTTCCATTCTAGGCCATGGGTCCCAATGTGGAGTTCTTCAGCTGAACGTCTCGGTCCTATCTTGGCATTAAAATCACCAACAATGATCTTGTAGAAGGTGTGGTCTACTTTATAGAATTTCTCCAACTGCATGTAGGACTTCTCAATTATTCCATCATAATTGGATGTTGGTGCATTTACAACGAAGATAGAAACTGCCGGCAGTGAGTCACATCTATTCAAGTGTAATTGTCCTATTCAGGTTGTAAGGCATTCGAAAGAATCAATGCTGTGGCCAAGTTCGTGTTGACAAGGACACTGACACCTCTGCCGCCTCTTTTGTCGCATGTTCTGCCCTATTGTCTGTCATCTACAAGCTGTTCACTTGAGTCATCCTGAATAGGATTGGCAGAACGCTAGATGAAGGACAACCATGTGAGCAAGCTGGGTTCTGCAAAGGATTCAGCACAATTGACCATATCCACACGATAACCAAGCTCACTGAGGTTTCTTGGGAGTTCAAGATGCTGCTCTGCCTAACGTTTATTGATTTAAAGAAGGCCTTTGATTCTGTTGAGACCGAAGCAGTCATTGAAGCCCTAGCCAATCAGGGCATTCAAACTCAATACATCAATCAGGGTCCTCTGTGAGCTGTATTACGGATTCACTACCAGGATATCACCATTCTACAAAGAAGTGATCATCAATGTCAAGAGAGGAGTTCAGCAGGGTGATACCATTTCACCGAAACTCTTCAGTGCCACCCCCAGGAACGTCATGCGATGACTGCAATGGGAAGGAATGGGAGTGAAGATAGACAGTCGGCAACTACATCACCTCCGCTTTGCTGATGATATCATTCTAATAACACCAAACATTAGCCAAGTGGCACAAATGCTGGCCGACTTTGACCGTGAGTGTGGAAAGGTCGGTCTACAGCTGAATCTCACGAAGACAATGTTGTGAAAAACAGTCTTGTTCCTGATATTCCATTCGCTCTCAATGGAACGACCATCTCCAAACAGTTATGTGTACCTATGTCGAGAAGTCAACATGACGAATGACCTGGCACCTGAGTTGCGCAGGAGGAAGAGAGCGGCTTATAGAACGCCTTCAAGAACATCAAAGAAATAGCTAGAGGACAAAGAACCTCTGGCTCTGGGCACATCTCTTCAATTCCACTGTTCTTTCTGCATTAACATATGCCTCAGAGACCTGGGCCCTACGAAAACAGGATGAGAATGCTATTCGGGTCTTCCAAAGACGAATCGAAAGAGCTATGCTTGGAGTGTCACTTTTCACTCAAATGAGAGAAAGAATCTGGAGTTCCGACCTCCTTTAATGGTCAAGAATCAGGGATGCTGTTTTGTTTGCCAAGGCATCGAAAATCAGATGGGTGGACATGTAATGAGATTTGGAGACTGCCACAGGACTAGAGCCATTACCGACTGGATTCCACAGGATGTCAAAAGATTGCGTGGCTGCCCACCTACAAGATGGTCAGACTTCTTCATCAAGACCCTGAACGATCTGTATGAGGCCTTTCATATTCCTAGAACGAACAGATGCTATTGGGCTACACTAGCACATGACAGGGACAAATGGAGACGTTACTGGCGTCCACTCAAGCAAATCGATAAGTAACAGGAAGTCAAGTGATCAAGTGATATCCTTAACAATTGTTTTCTAGCCTTTGACTTTGAGTCTATGTTTGATGTTTAAATATGATTCTTGCAGACAACAGAGTGTTGGTTTCAATTTTTTAATCCATCCTACCATTCTGTTTCTCTTAATTGGTATATTTAGCCCACTGACTTTGAGAGAGATTTTTATTGGGGGGGGGTTTGCCATCTTTTTGTAAGAATTTGCTATGTCTGTGGGGGTTGTCTTATCTTAAAGTGACCCATCTAAATGGCTTTAAGTCTATGAAGTTTAGCTGTGAAGTTGTGTTTTGTTCCTTCAAAATCTGAATGAGAATCTGGCGGGTAAAGTATTCTTGGTGAGGCATTTGTTTCATTGAATTTTATTCACTGTATTTCACCACTATCTTCAAGCATGGAAGATTTAATCTGATAAGTTGGTTGTACATATTAAGGATGCTCCTTTGTAAGTGATGTCCTTTTGTGATGTTTTCTTTCAGTATTCTATCTCTATCATTTTCAGCATTCTGATTAAGATGCATCTCATGGTATTTTCATTTTTATTTCTTTTAGCTGGCACCCGTTGGGCCCCCTGGATCTGGGTGCATGTACTTTTCAGCTATGGGAACTCATAAATGATGGCCTTGACAGTTGCTTCTTCATAGGGTTTTTTTCCCCCTGTCCCTCTGGGAACTCAAGGATTCTTACATTGTTGTTGAATACATCCCAAAGTTCTCTTGTCATCTATTGGTTTATTTTGAGGCTATTTTCTATCTTCTGGTGTCTTCTGGAGATTTCCTGCACCTCATCTTGGAGTTCACTGATTCTGTGTTCAGAAGCTGTTACTCTGTTAATGAGGTCTCCCAGTGAGGTTTTCATTTCATCTTCCAGGTTTTAGATCTGGCATTTATGCTTGTATTTTCATTTGTATTTTCCTTATTTCTGCTCTCATATCCTCTTGTTTTTCACTGGCGGTGCACTCCATTGTTTCATTTTTATTTATTTATTTATTGCATCACTGTGGGAAAGGTTACAAAGCTTTCAGGTTTAGGTCTCAGTCATGCAAATATCAAACACATTTCCCTTTACCAATACTTATTTTTTACCATGAAGAACCCCAATAAAACCCCACCCCCCCTCCCAGTCCCTGTGAGGCAGATGAATTTTAGTTAACACTCTATCTGCTTTGATTACATTCATTGTTTCATTAAAATATTCACCACTATTGTTTAGAGTTTACCCCTCCCCCCAAATCGGACATGCTGAAAAAGCATTGTGAAGTGATTTGCTTTCTACAGCTGGGTTCAAGAATTAAATGTTGGTTTTGGATTTCTGCTATTTTACTTATTGACCCTGGAAGTATTTCTACTGAAAGTCAGATAGTTAAGAAATTGGTTTCTATGTTCTGGAGTCGTGGCCGTGCTGGAGAGCTGCTCGTGGGGGGCAACTGGTGGCCTCGGTAGGGCGTGAAGGGTGGACCGAAACGCCCCCCTTCCCATGAGGTTTTAGTCGCCCCCACACCCCTGGCTCATACCTGCTGTCCACAAGGCTCCCATGCTGCCGCCATCTTTCTTTCCAGAGAGAGAGGGCGAATGGGGCAACACCCTTTCCCCTCCGGACAGACATGATGTCCTGGATTAACGCATAGTCCTTTCACTTTTCTGCTCCAAGCTGCTGGGTTCTGCATTAAGTCCTTGTGCTTCTGGGGCCGTGGCTGTGCTGGAGAGCCGTTCGCAGGGGGCAAATGGTGACCTCGGTAGGGCCTGAAGGACGGACCGGAACGCCCCCCTTCCATGAGGTTTTAGTCGCCCCCACACCCCAGGTTCATACCTGCTGTCCACAAGGCTCCCATGTGGCCGCCATCTTTCTTTCCAGAGGGAGGAAAGCGGAAGGGAGCAACACCCTTTCCCCTCCGGGCAGACATTATGGCCTGGATTAACGCATAGTCCTTTCACTTTTCTGCTCCAAGCTGCTGGGTTCTGCATTAAGTCCTTGTGCTTCCTGGGCTGTGGCCGTGCTGGAGAGCCGCTTGTGGGGGGCAACTGGTGACGTTGGTAGGGCGTGAAGGACGGACCGGAACGCCCCCTTCCCATGAGGTTTTAGTCGCCCCCACACCACCTGCTCATAACTGCTGTCCACAAGGCTCCCATGTGGCCGCCATCTTTCTTTTCAGAGAGAGAGGGCGAATGGGGCAACACTCTTTCCCCTCCGGACAGACATGATGGCCTGGATTAACGCATAGTCCGTTCACTTTTCTGCTCCAAGCTGCTGGGTTCTGCATTAAGTTCTTGTGCTTCTGGGGCCGTGGCCGTGCTGGAGAGCCGCTCGCGGGGGGCAACTGGTGACCTCGTTAGGGCATGAAGGACGGACCGGAACGCCCCCCCTTCCCATGAGGTTTTTGTTGCCCCCACACCCCCGGCTCATAACTGCTGTCCACAAGGCTCCCATGTGGCCGCCGTCTTTCTTTCCAGTGGGAGGAGGGTGGAAGGGAGCAACACCCTTTCCCCTCTGGGCAGACATGATGGCTTGGATTAACACATAGTCCTTTTACTTTTCTGCTCCAAGCTGCTGGGTTCTGCATTAAGTCCTTGCGCTTCTGGGGCTGTGGCCGTGCTGGAGAGCCGCTTGTGGGGGGCAACTGGTGACCTTGGTAGGGCGTGAAGGACGGACCGGAACGCCCCCCTTCCCATGAGGTTTTAGTCGCCCCCACACCACCGGCTCATACTTGCTGTCCACAAGGCTCCCATTCAGCCGCCATCCTTCTTTCCAGAGAAGAGAGGGCGAATGGGGCAACACCTTTTCCCCTCCGGGCAGACATGATGGCCTGGATTAACGCATAATCCGTTCACTTTTCTCCTCCAAGCTGCTGGGTTCTGCATCAAGTCCTTGTGTTTCTGGGGCTGTGGCCATGCTCCAAACTTAACTCTGATTTTCAGGGAGAAACGTTGGGTGGTTTACTTCCCATTGACCACTTTGTATATAGAGAGATATGGCGCGGCCGCATAAGCAGCTGCGTGGTTTTGAGGAAAAGTCCTAGATCCCACACACTCGAGCTGTGCTTGTAGAGGCTTCTGGTCACCGGGGTTCCATCTGGGAGAGGCGGGATGCAGTACCTACCCCATCTGGGACTTCCCGATGATCTCGGCTCTTTTTGGAACCTGTTTTTTTCTTTTTCTCCGGGAGCTGTGGATCCCGCCCTCCATGTGGCCCCTCTCTTCGGCTGTATGCTGTAAAGATGGCGCTGGGGGGCGGGCTGTGGGCGTGACTTCCGGAATCAGAGGTTACCTGGGAGCTGTAGACACGGCATTTTGAGAAAAAGTCCTACTTCCCGCATACTCGAGCTGTGCTTGTAGAGGCTTCTGGTCACTGGGGTTCCAACTGGGCGAGGCAGGATGCGGTACCTACCCCATCTGGGACTTCCCGATGATCTCGGCTCTTTTTGGAACCTGTTTTTTTTCCTCCGGGAGCTGTGGATCCCGCCCTCGATGTGGCCCTTCTCTTAGGCTGTACGCTGTAAAGATGGTGTTGGGGGGCAGGCTGTGGGAGTGACTTCCGGAATCAGAGGCTACCTGGGAGCTGTAGTCACGGCAGATTTGAGAAAAAGTCCTAATTCCCGCATACTCGAGCTGTGCTTGTAGAGGCTTCTGGTCACCAGTGTTCCATCTGGGGGGATGCGGTACCTACCCCATCTAGGACTTCCCGATGATCTCGGCTCTTTTTGGAACCTGCTTTTTTTTTCCTCCGGAAGCTGTGGATCCCGCCCTCCATGTGGCCCTTCTCTTCGGCTGTATGCTGTAAAGATGGTGCTGGGGGGCGGGCTGTGGGAGTGACTTCCGGAATCAGAGGTTACCTGGGAGCTGTAGTCACGGCTGATTTGAGAAAAAGTCCTACTTCCCGCATACTCGAGCTGTGCTTGTAGAGGCTTCTGGTCACTGGGGTTCCATCTGGGGGAGGCGGGATGCGGTACCTACCCCATCTGGGACTTCCCGATAATCTCGGCTCTTTTTGGAACCTGTTTTTTTTTTTCCTCCAGAAGCTGTGGATCCCGCCCTCCATGTGGCCCTTCTCTACGGCTGTATGCTGTAAAGATGGCGCTGGGGGGCAGGCTGTGGGCGTGAGTTCTGGCATCAGCGTTTACCTGGGATCTGTAATCCCGGCAGATTTGAGAAAAAGTCCTACTTCCCGCATACTCAAGCTGTGCTTGTAGAGGCTTCTGGTCACCGGGGTTCCATCTGGGGGAGGAGGGTTGCGGTACCTACCCAATGTGGAACTTCCCGATAATCTCGGCTCTTTTTGGAACCTGTTTTTTTTTTCATCCGGGAGCTGTGGATCCCGCCCTCTATGTGGCCCTTCTCTTCAGCTGTATGCTTTAAAGATGGCGCTGGGGGGCGGGCTATGGGCGTGACTTCCGGAATCAGAGGTTACCTGGGAGCTGTAGTCACGGCACATTTGAGAAAAAGTCCTACTTCCCGCATACTCAAGCTGTGCTTGTAGAGGGTTCTGGTCACCGGAGTTCCATCTGGGGGAGGCGGGATGCGGTACCTACCCCATCTGGGACTTCCTGATGATCTCCGCTCTTTTTGGAGCCTGTTTTTTTTTTTCCTCCGGGAGCTGTGGATCCCGCCCTCCATGTGGCCCTTCTCTTCGGTTGTATGCTGTAAAGATGGTGCTGGGGGGCGGGCTGTGGGCGTGACTTCCGGAATCAGAGGTTACCTGAGAGCTGTAGTCCCGGCAGATTTGAGAAAAAGTCCTACTTCCCGCATACTCGAGCTGTGCTTGTAGAGGCTTCTGGTCACTGGGATTCCATCTGGGGGAGGCGGGATGTGGTACCTACCCCATCTGGGACTTCCCGATGATCTCAGCTCTTTTTGGAACCTGTTTTTTTCCCTCCGGGTGCTGTGGATCCTGCACTCCATGTGGCCCTTCTCTTAGGCTGTTTGCTGTAAAAATGGTGCTGGGGGGCAGGCTCTGGGCGTGACTTCCAGAAACAGAGGTTACCTGGGAGCTGTAGTCACGGCAGATTTGAGAAAAAGTCCTAGTTCCCACATACTCGAGCTGTGCTTGTAGAGTCTTCTGGTCACCGGGGTTCCATCTTGGGGAGGTGGGATGCGGTACCTACCCCCTGTGGGACTTACCGATAATCTCGGCTCTTTTTGGAATCTGTTTTTTTTTCCTCAGGCAGCTGTGGATCCCGCCCTCCATGTGGCCCTTCTCTTCGGCTCTGTGCTTTAAAGATGGCGCTGGGGGCGGGCTTTGGGCGTGAAATCCGGAATCAGAGTTTACCTGGGCGCTGTAGTCCTGTCAGATTTGAGAAAAAGTCCTACTTCCCACATACTCGAGCTGTGCTTGTAGAGGCTTCTGGTCACCGGGGTTCCATCTGGGGGAGGTGGGATGCGGTACCTACTCCATGGGTCTTCCCGATGATCTCGGCTTTTTGGGGAACCTGTATTTTTTTTTCTCCGGGTGCTGTGGATCCCGCCCTCCATGTGGCTCTTCTCTTAGGCTGTATGCTGTAAAGATGGTGCTGGGGGGCGGGCTCTGGGCATGACTTCCGGAATCAGAGGTTACCTGGGAGCTGTAGTCACGGCAGATTTGAGAAAAAGTCCTAGTTCCCGCATATTCGAGCTGTGCTTGTAGAGTCTTCTGGTCACCGGAGTTCCATCTGGGGGAGGCGGCATACGGTACCTACCGCATCTGGAACTTCCCGATGTTCTCGGCTCTTTTTGGAACCTTTTTTTTTCCTCTGGGCACTGTGGATCCCATCCTCCACGTGGCCCTTCTCTTCGGCTGTATGCTGTAACGATGGCGCTTTGGGGCGGGCTGTGGGCGTGACTTCCGGAATCAGAGGTTTCCTGGGAGCTGTAGTCCCCGCAGATTTGAGAAAAAGTCCTAGCTCCTGCATACTCGAGCTGTGCTTGTAGAGGCTTCTGGTCACCGGGGTTCCATCTGGGGGAGGCGGGATGCGGCACCTACCCCATGGGTCTTCCCGATGATCTCGGCTCTTTGGAGAACCTGTATTTTTTTTTCTCCGGGTGCTGTGGATCCCGCCCTGCATGTGGCCCTTCTCTTCGGCTGTATGCTGTAAAGATGGCACTGGGGGGCGGGCTGTGTGCGTGACTTCTGGAATCAGAGTTTACCTGGGAGCTGTAGTCGCGGCAGATTTAAGAAAAAGTCCTACTTCCTGCATACTCGAGCTGTGCTTGTAGAGGCTTCTGGTCACCGGGGTTCCATCTGGGAGAGGCGGGATGCGGTACCTACCCCATCTGGGACTTCCTGATGATCTCGGCTCTTTTTGGAACCTGTTTTTTTCTTTTTCATAGGGAGCTGTGGATCCCACCCTCCATGTGGCCCTTCTCTTCGGCTGTATGCTGTGAAGATGGCCACTCTATTGTTTCTTTGAGTTTCCTATGGATCTTCATCAATCTCATTCTAAATTTTTTATCAGAGAGGTTATATAGCTCACTGTTACTGATTGGTTCATCTGGGCTAGAATCTGCACTAAGTTTAGTGGGTTTCTGCGTTGCTTTTCTATTCTGACTGTTGTAATTTGGAGTTGTTTATTATGCATTGTTGTAGTTAGAATGTCTGTGTATGTCTATGATTAATTATGGAGAGGTGAAGAAATATATGGCTATTCCTCTTCATTCCACGACGTTGCTCTTCATAGTTGGGGTTCAATCCTGACCTGGGGAACAAAATGGCGTCCCTGAATTCAAACCAGAGTCCTGGATGCCTTCCTGGCCTTCTTTTTAGTTTTCAGGGACTACAATTGGGCAGAGAAGATGGCTTCTTTACTGTTAGTTTATTATTTTTTTTAACATAGTTGTTTTTATTGCTTCATTTTTAGCCTATGTCTTCCAATATGCTTCCATGATTACATCTGTAAATTGGAGAGCAAAATTTACTTCAAGAATTGTTCTACCAGCAGAATTCCCATATTCAAATAAAAAAAAACCCAGACATTTAATATGCTCAAACCAATAGCATTAAATATTTTTATATTAGTTTTTCTCTAAATATACGATGCAAACTGAACATTACCTATGCATTTACTTATATTCAAAACTTTTTGAATTAATACAATAATTTTATTATTCTCTTTGGAAAATAAGCAAAGGAATGAGTTTTATTAGAATAAACATAACATAGCTCTATCAAATCATTGAAATATTTTTGGCAACATTTTGGGCAATATTTAAATTACCCAGGTCTCGAGTGATAGCACAGCGGGTGGGGCGTTTGCCTTGCACGCAGCCAACATGGCTGACCCGAGTTCAATTCCTCTGCCACTCTCAGAGAGCCTTGCAAGCTACCGAGAGTATCTCGCCCACACAGCAAAGCCTGGCAAGCTACCCGTGACGTATTCGATATGTCAAACACCGTAAAAACAAAGTCTCACAATGGACACGTTACTGGGCCCGCTTGAGCAAATTGATGAACAACGGGAGGACAATGACAATGACAATTTAAATGACCAAATAGTAATTTAAATCCAATTAGTAATTTAAATCCTATATAGTAGTTTTAATAAGTCAACTGTCAGCTCTAGAAATAAGGAAAAAATTTAGAGGAGTAACTATAGGCTTGGATTTTCTAAAGGGATTGCAACATATAGACTTCCTTGACATTTTTTGGTTTTCAAAAACAAGTTTGATAATGCAGTTTTAATGTGTCTGATATTATCTTATATTGATAATGCTATATAACAAAATGTGATATAGAATTGAGCAATTCAAAAAGATATAAGTAAATGATACTTCAGTAAGACTAATTGTAAATTAGAATTAACTTACCACAAGTCAATTTTTTTGGTTTTGTCTTGTTTTGTTTTGGCGCCACAGCTAGCTGTGCTCAGGGCTTCTTCCTGGCTCTGTGCTCAGGGATCACTTCTGAGGGTTCAAGGGACCATAGATGGACCCATGTCAGAAGCCTGCAAAGCAAGCTCCCTTTCTGCTGTACTGTCTCTCTTTCACTGTCAATTTAAAATTTTTTTAAATAAAAGTAAGTCACTCTATTTCCAACTATAAATCAAATTATAACTTATAGCAGATCTTTAATTCAAAAAATCATTAAATGCTAAGAAATTTATTTGTATTCTTAAAAATTAAAAATTAAAAAAATTAAGGAATTATTTAATTAATTAATTATGATTTTCTTGTGTTGTTGTAAAAACATCCATCAGGTTTGAATTTGCTATCTTTCAGATTTTATTTCATCATATGAACTCATTCAAGAAGATCCATAGCACTAATGTACTATAAAATTTTAATAAAAGCTCTTTAATTGTTCACATTTTTACTTGCTCAATTCTAAATATTACTATATAGATGAATTTCTTAAAATACATTTAAACTGAGTTGTGGGGGTGGGGTGAAGCAGCTGAACGATGAAGAATCTGCTCCTCATGTACATGGGCCTGGGCTCTATCACCAGCACAGAAACAGCACCACCAATACAATGAAACTCTTAGAAATCTTGGGGAACAGTTCCCAAAGTTAAAGAATGCAGACATCCAGATCCAAGGAACCAGAAGAGTACCAGCTAAAAGAGACCTGAATAAAAACACTCCAAGGCTAAGCGAAATGAGTCAAAAAGAGAGGGACAGACATAGAAAGATTGCGTTTATCTGGGAATATAAAGTAACAAAATAAGAGACTAACAACCAAGAATAGCCGAGATAAGTACCAGGAGGTTCACTCCATGACTTGGAGGCCAGCCGCACATGCTGGGGGAAAATGGAAAAGGCAGCTCAGATAGAGAAGGGAGCAACAAATAATGGGTGTTTGGAGGATCCTCCCAGGATGGGAGAAGCATGCTGATAGTAGACTCTAGACCTAACATGATTGCCACTCAATGCCTCTTTTGCAAACCACAATACCCAAAAGGAGAGAGAAACAAAAGGGAATGCCACAGGGGTGGTATGGGATGGGGGGATGGGACGGTGGGAGGGATACTGGGAGCACTGGAAGTGGAGAATGGGCACTGATGGAGGGATGGGTACTCAATCATTGTATAACTGAAATCCAAGCACAAAAATTTGTACTTCTACAACTGTACCTCATGGTGTTTCACTAATAAAAATTAAAAAACAAGTCAAAAAATAAATATTTAAACTTTAAATTCAATTACTATGCCATGTAACTCAATTTTCAGGTTTATTTTAGGGGCAGAAAAATCAGAATCAAGTTTGTCATCATCAGATATAGTACAAAATAATAGGAAAAAAATTAATTTTTTAAACTGAGCTATATTTTAAGTGATTCACAGTACTAAGGGCATCAAGTGTAAACTATTGTTTTATTTACTTTCAATAATTCCTAGGTTCTCAAAGATTTGCTCAAATGAAATGTTCACTCCTAAATAATACTAAATAATACTATTTATCTTTGTTCTCGGAGAGCCTGGCAAGCTACAGAGAGCATCTCGCCCACATGGCAAAGTTTGGCAAGCTACCCGTGGCCTATTTGATATGCCAAACACAGTAACAACAAGTGTCACAGTGGAGACATTACTGGGCCCGCTCGGGCAAATCGATGGACAACTGGTGGACATTGCTACAGTGCTACAGTGCTACCTAAAATTAATATTACTTCATTTTTTGGGGGGGGGGCATACCTAGCGATGCACAGGTATTAGTCCTGGCTATGCACCCAGGAGTTACTCCCGATGGTGCTCAGGGAACCATATGGGATGCTGGCGACCGAACCCAGGTTGGCCGTGTGCAAGGCAAATGCCCTACCCGCTGTGCGGCTTAATTTGTGGCTCCAGCCTCAAATTAATATTGTTTTAAGTACAAAAAAAGGTCAAATGAACTCCTCTCAAAACTCAAATATAACTTTTATAAGTGGAAGCACACTTCAAATAGTCTGATAAATAATTTAAATAAAAGTATAGCTTTAAGGAATGCATGCAGGTAAGAAATGCTGAAGAGAAAAAGCACACCACACTGTATTCTGATATTGGAGAAAACAGCAGCATTTTCTCAAATGACTGCTGCCATTCAGTTGTCTGGTGATGGAGACTGAATGTGTACATGGTCTGTTTCACCAGCAGGGTGAGCTCGGTCCTCTACGATAAACGTTTCTATGTAAATCTCATGTAAGCTAAAAGAAATCTTTTCTATAGTTGAAAGCATGGGTGAATACATGCATAAAAGCAAACTATTAAATATGATTGTATACTAATACTAATTTATTATTTACTATTAAATATGATGGTATAAAAATTTCATAGAGCAGCCCTACAAAAAGAGCTTTAAAAAGTAATTACTATATTAAGATTCTACCACATGTTTTGTAGTCAGTGTCACCAAAGTAAAATTATATTTCACTGAAGTATTTAAATCTCTCCTATTTTTCTTACTACTAATCTTTATTGTTTTCTCACTTGTATTTGCTAATTTTTGTTTTGCTTTTCCTATTCTGTTTTTAATTCCACATGCTTGGTTTTTCATCTTTTATAGGATTATGGTTTAGCTCTATACTAAACATTAAAATAAAGTGAATTATTTTCAATGTAAATATACTAAGCATATTGAAAATATTTCAAATTTTAAGTGTACAATAATTTTAAGCAAATATTATTACCAAATACAAATTTATTTATTTATTTATTTTGCTTTTTTTAGGTCATACCCAGCGATGCACAGGGGTTACTCCTGGCTCATGCACTCAGGAATCATTCCTGACGGTGCTCAGGGAATCATATGGGATGCTGGGAATCCAACCAGGGTTGGCTGTGTGCAAGACAAATGCCCTATCCACTGTGCTATCGCTCCAGCCCCCAAATACAAATTTTACATATAAAAAATTTCAGAAAATTTAACCACAATTCTGAACAAACTACCAAATATAGAGGATTATTTCATCAACATAAAGGAGAAAGTGCTTAATAACTGACCTAGTAGAAGAAGGTACTATGGCCAAATGTCTTCCAATGCAGCTTCAAATGGTTGAGTATAAAAGTTTATCCATAGGATTATAAGATCAAGTTAACCTATATATGTATTAAAAAGGATGTTTAAGTCAATAAAGTTCAATGTCACCTTAAAAATCAAACACATTAGTTTATAATACGAAACTTAGTATTGTCATGACATTATAAAATAAATAAAACTGCATCTTTAATAACAAATTGCAATCTTCAGATTAGTTATGTGGATAGATTATGGCATTATTCACACAAAACTTTTAGAAAACAAGAAAGCGTACATGCTGTCTGAAAACCCAGAAAATAGGAGCAGGTATTAAAAGCAGAAATAATGGTGCCTCGCCTGGACTCCTTAACCCCTACTCCTCTATACCCCATGGATCCTCAGACTGCAGAAAGAGCTGTCAGAAACCTAAGAAACTGAGATGGGACATTTTGGCTCTCAAGTAACTTTTAATACCTAATAATATATATAATTTCTTAGACTTTTAACAAAGAATACACTGAACTAACAACATTTTTAAGTTATGCAACTCAGACTTATGTAAAAACAATTGTTTCCGATAATGCTCAATAACATTAAAGGTATATTACAGAGATAGGTATATTATTATGGCCATTCGCTTTGAAAGAAATTCCGAGAATAAACATAGCTTTCAACATTAATTCACACAATGAATATATGACCAACTTAAATTTTTAAAAAAAATTTTTTTTTGCTTTTTGGGTCACACCTGGCGATGCACAGGGGTTACTCCTGGCTCTGCACTCAGGAGTTACTCCTGGCGGTGCTCAGGGGACCATATGTGATGCTGGGAGGACTGCTCCACATCTTGGAAGCCGGCAGCACATGCAGTGGGGAAAAGGCAGTTCAGACAGAAAAGGGAACACCAAGTAAAGGGTTTTTGGAGGACTTGCTGGGGATGCAAGATGCGTGCTGAAAGGCTGAAAGTAGAATATAGACCGAACATGATGTCCACTCAATACCTCTATTGCAAACCCCAACAACCTAAAGGAGAGAGAGAGAAAGAGGGAATGCCCTGCCATAGAGGTGGGGTGGGGTGGGGGTGGGGTAGTGGGCAGGCTACTGGGTTCATTGGTGGAGAATGGATGGGCACTAGTGGATGGATGGGTACTTGATCATTGTATAACTGAAACCCAAATACGAAAGATTGTAAGTCTATTTACAAACTAGTTACCATGTAACTGTACATGGTATCTCACTAATAAATATATATGTATATATTATCATTACAACATATAATTATAACTCATAAAAATTAAATTTACAAAATCCAAGGAGATTAATCTTTACAATATAATTAAGGGAAAAGGTTTATAGAAATACTAACTACCTAGTCATGCATGGTGTCCTGTATGTGATTGAACCAAAATCTTATATATAACGTAAAATCTTCTTGAGATACACATTTCAGTCATTTCTTGGGATTATTAAAAAAGGAAATCTATCAAAAGAAAAAAATAGATTAAATTTCTTATGTTTCAGATATTTATCATATTTCTCTAAGAAAGCATCTTTAAATAAACTAGTTACTTCATAAAACAGAACTGAGCTTGAAATTCACTAGAACAAATTAACAGCAGGCACAAACTAGGCAAATTATCAGCAATTGACTAGTTTCTCATATTTCGTATGTTTCCCATTTTTCTAAGAGAGTTTCTTTAAATAAACTACTTCGTAAAAATGGATTGAGCTTAAAAATTCACTAGGACAAATGAATACTAGGCACAAAATGGGCAAAATATCAGGTAGTGCAACAGGCAGAATGCTCTCATTGAGCATGTAGCCAGACTTGATCTTCAGCACCCTGATCATCATCAGGACTGAGCCCTGAGCACAGAGACAGGAGTAAGTCCTGAGCACACCCAGGTGTGGCTTAATCAAAGCCCACCCACAAATGTTTTCCCTCAATTCCCTGTTCTGTCACAATCACATCTCGGGGTTCATTCCCACTGGTGACTGTCAAATACACTTACTTTGCTTCTTCATCCTCCACATGAGGACGATCATCTGACATTTGTCTTTTTCTTCTCAGCTCACTTATTATAACAGCTTCCAATTCCATCCAAGTTTCAGCCAGGTGAAGCTTTCACCTCTTCTCACAGTTGAGCGGTATTGCACGTGTGTTTGTACAAGCTCTTTATTCACTCATCTCTTGTGGGCACTTGCGTTGTTTCCAGATCCTGGCTGCAGTCAACAGTGCTGTGATGAGTACAGGTGTGGAGATGTCCTTCAGGCTGAGCCAAACCACAGTCTCTCCAGTGAAAAATGAGGTTCCTATCTGGCACACCCCCACTGGCACTTACTCATTTCTGGCTTTGTGTTACACATTTGTGAGTCCCCATGTGAGTGATATTTTATTTTCACTTTGATTTGCATTTCCCTTATAATCAATGATGACGAATTTCCTTTGCCTCTGGGTCAATTTCACATCTTGAGACCATGTCATTCCTTTCCACATTTTTGAATCGGTTTTTCTGTTGGAGAGCTTTAAGAGCGCTTTATGTATCTTGGATACTAGTCCTTTATCTTGCGTATGGTCTCAAAATCCTTTCAATCAGCAGAATGTCTTTTAATTGTAGGGCACATTGCTCATAGAATGCAGAAGTTTTCTAGTTTGAAATAGTTCCGTTTCTGTTTTTATTACCTTTGCCACTTGAGTTCTTACATTTCAGACTTCACTGTGGTCATGATTTTGGAGAGTCTTGTCTATGTTTCCCCAATGGATTTTTCAAGATTCAAGTGCAATATAAAAATTTTAACTTATTTGAGTTAATTTTTGTTTACAGCGTGAAAGAGGGGTCTATTTTTCCCTTATTGCTTCTGTTTTATTCTTTTTCTTATTTTTCACGACTGTCTGAGATTTCTAACACCTTACTCTGGATGGAGCAGGTCAAGATCTCAAACCGTTTCATAATTGCAAGCACTGTGGGAAAGCACAGGGTCACTCCAGACCCAAGTATGATGAAGGTTTGCACCTAATTTCATTTTTTTAATTGTGACTATCTAGTTTTCCCGTAATCATTGGCTAAAGAGGTTTCCTTGCTCCAATTCATGCACTTCTTCATAAATAAATTGCTCATGCATCTGAGGGTTTCTCCCTGACCTCTCAATCCTATGCCATTGAGAAGAGACTTTTTTTCTTCCAGTACCAACCAATTTTGATTGCTAAAGCTTTGTGTCAGATTTTAAAGTCTGGGGACACAATGCCTCCCATTTTTCCTCAAGATTGCTTTGGCTATGTCAGGAGTTTTGTAGCTTAATGCAAATTTTAGAAAAATTTACTCCATGTCCTTGAATAAAGCCATGGAAATTTTATCGGAATTTGCTGTTTCTGTAAACTGCTTTGAGTTAAGATAGTCATTTTCAAGATGCCGATTCTTATGATCCTTAAACCAAGAATATGTTTCTATTACATTAGTTCATTTTAAATTCCTTTCAGAAATTTTGCAGTTTTCACTAAATAGGTCTTTTACCTCCTTTGTTAAACTAAGGGGTTTCTGTTTTTACATGATTGCAATTGGGTTTATTTCTATTCTGGATTTGGGGGGGTGTTTTGTTGTTGTTTGTTTGTTTACATGTAAGAATAAATTAGAACCCTGTGCACTGGTTTTGTAGCTTGCTACTTTACTATATAAATATATTGTTTTGAGGAGTTTTTCAGAGGAGCCTTTTTGGGTTCCTACATACGAAATTCCTAACAGTGCTTTGCAGGTTTTAATAAGTAAATCTTTCACCTCCTTTCTAAAAATTGATTCCACATTACCTAATTTTTTTCATAACTATAAGCAGGATTTTTAAATTAAATCACTCTTTTATCATTGTTTACATATAAAATCACAAAAGATTTTCCTGTTTGCTTTCGTAAGCTGCAACTTTACTGTAAAGATTTATTGCTTCTAGGAGTGTTTAATTAATGATTGGATTTGCAGTCTTAGGGTTCTTGATATGTCATTTGTAAACAGTGAATTTGATTTCTTTGCCAATTTGAACACAAATTTAAATTTTTTTCTTGCTTAATTTCTGTGGCAGCAGCTATCAGAACTGTATTGAATAATAGTGCTCTCAATATATTGTTACATCCATAACAGCGTTGGGAAGTCAAGCACTAAAGAAACAAATTGTGATTGAAGCCGACTTCAGGTTAACCATGTCACCATAACACTAGAAAATACTTTATCTGTGAAACAAACAAAGAAAAAACTATAATGTATTTACAGAATAAAATAAGAGATTCACACTGTGCTAACATACACCTACAGAAAACAAAGGCAATAAGAAAAATACAAAACCCAAGAAAAGTAAGACATAAATAACATTTTTCCCTTTCTGATATCTGGGCCATTCTCAGTGGTACCTGAGAGTGACTCCCAGTTATTTGCTTGGGGACTTCCTGTGGACCTTGGGGGGCCAAGCAGTGCCAGGGACCCAGCACAGAAGATCCATGGCAAAACATGCTCTCAAGCCATCTGAGTCTTTGCTCTGGACAGAGGATTATTTTTTAAGGGCAATACTGACTCTGTCACCAGTGGCAATTACTTTTAATAAAAGTTTACTCTTCCCCATAAAAAAACATAAATGGCCAAATACATTTTTTAAAACACACAAAAGCCAATAACCTACTTTATATCGTCTACAAGAAATTCTCCAGCTCTAGAGACACACAAAGGTCAAAAAAATGGAAAGAGATTTCTCATGATGGGAGAATTATGCTGAAAGTGGACTATAGAACAAACATGATTGCCACTCAATGCCTCTTTTGCAGACCACAGCACCCAAAAGGAGAGAGAGAACAAAAGGGAATGCCCTGCCACAGAGGCAAGGTGGGACGGGGGAAAAGCGGGGTGGGAGGAATACCGGGATCAGTGGTGGTGGAGAATGGGCACTGGTGGACGGATGGGTATTTGATCATTGTATAACTGAAACCCAAGCACAAAAATGTGTAAGTCTGCAACTGTACCTCATGATGTCTCACTATAAAAAAAATTACATTGTCATCAAAACTTATTAAAATAAATAAATAAATAATGTTCTTCTGAAAAAATTTAAAAAATAAAAAAGGTTACTTAGGAAAAAAAAAAAGAAATCCAAGCACAAAAATTTGTTAAGTCTACAACTGTACCTCATGGTGTTTCACTAATACAAATTTAAAAAAAAAGATTTCCCATGCAAATTTGCTCGAGCGGGCCCAGTAACGTCTCCATTGGAGACTCTGTTGTTACTGTGTCTGGCATATCGAATACTCTCGGTAGCTTACCGGGCTCTCCGAGAGGGGCGGAGGAATCGAACTCGGGTCGGCCATGTTGGCCGCTTGTAAGGCGAACGCCCTACCGCTGTGAAATAATAGTCAAAAAGGAGCCACAAATGTAACCACAGTAATATTAGACAAAACACTTACCAAGAAAAGCCTGTATGAGTGTTTGGATGAGCACATGCGGCCAAGAGATCTGAGCATTGGTGCTGGAGAAGCAGGAACCTTGAGAGCAGCGAGTGAATCCACGGAACTGTGAGGTCTGGAAAACGGGTCTGCAGCAGGAGATGAGGCAACCAGGGCATTTCCTCCCCAATGAAATGGGTTCATGTTTCCACGAACAGCCTTCACCAGGCATAGAAGAGGATGTTATCTGCTTAGATCCCTGTAGAAAAAGCTCCAGAATTTGTGTAATAGCTTAAAAAAGGTCAAAGGAGTGAGGAGCTCTCTTAGATCTCCCATCCTGTCCAGCAGCAAAATCCTGCTCTTTTGTTTCCACAGGGCAACCAACAATCACCCTAATACCAAAAGCAGTCAGAGACAGCACAAAAAAGGAAAACTACAAACCAATAGCCCTGAAAAATAAAGATTATATGAACCTATCAATAGATGCAGGGAACACATTTGACAAAATCCAACATCCATTAATGATTAAAAACTCTCAATAAAAAAATGGAGTTGGAGAAATTTCCCTCAATATAGTTAAAACCATTTAACACAAATCCGTAGAAAGCATAGTACTGCATGGAGGAAAACTAAAAGCCTTCCCTTTCTGATGAGGCACAAGAAAAGGATGGGCTTTCTCACAATTTCTATTCAATATTGTACGGGAAGTCCATGCCATAGTAATCACGCAAGAAGATATTAAGGTAACCAGGTAAAAAGTCAAGCTCTCTTGATTTGCAAATTACATGATCACTTCACTTAATCACTTAATCCCCGTTATTCATCGATTTATTCGAGCGGGTGCAAGTAACGTCTCCATTCATCCCGGTTGCGTGCTAGCGTAGCCCAATGGTATCTGTTCGTTCTAGGAACATGCAGAGCGTCAAACTGATCATTTAGGGTCTTGACGAAGAAGTCTGACCATCTTATAGTTGGGCGTCCACGTGATCTTTTGATGTCCCGTGGAATCCAATCAGTAATGGCTCTAGTCCAGCGGTTGTCTGTAAATCTCATTACGTGTCCAGCCCATCTGATTTTTGATGTCTTGGCAAATGAGACAGTGTCCCTGATTCTTGAGCATTGACGAAGATCAGAACTCCGGATTCTATCTCTCATTTGAGTGAATCGTGATATTCCAAGCATAGTTCTTTTGATTCCTCTTTGAGAGACCCGAATAGCGTTCTCATCCTGTTTTCGTAGGGTCCAGGTCTCTGAGGCATATGTTAATGCAGGAAGAATAGTGGAATCAAAGAGATGTGCTCGTAGCTGGAGGTTCTTTGTCCTTTTAGTTATTTCTTCAATGCTCTTGAAGGCATTCCAAGCTGCTCTCTTCCTCCTGCGTAACTCAGGTGCCAGGTCATTCGTCATGTTGATTTCTCGACCTAGGTATATATAACTGTTGCATTCGGAGATGGTGGTTCCGTTGAGAGTGAATGGAGCGTCAGGAACAAGGCTGTTTCTCATAAACATTGTCTTCGTAAGATTCAGCTGTAGTCCGACCTTTCCACATTCACGGTCAAAGTCGTTCAGCATTTGTGCCACTTGGCTGATGGTTGGTGTTATTAGAACGATGTCATCAGCAAAGCGGAGGTGGTGTAGTTGCCGACCATCTATCTTCACTCCCATGTTTTCCCATTCCAGTCGTCGCATGATGTTCTCGAGGGTGGCACTGAAGAGTTTTGGTGAAATGGTATCACCCTGCCGAACCCCTCTCTTGATATGGATGATTACTTCTTTGTAGAATGGTGAGATCTTGGTAGTGAATCCGCAATAGAGCTCATGAAGGATCCTGATGTATTGAGTTTGTACACCCTGATTGGCTAGGGCTTCCATGACTGCTTCCGTCTCAACAGAATCAAAGGCCTTCTTTAAATCAATGAACGTTAGAGAGAGAGGCATCTTGAACTCCCGAGATACCTCAATGAGCTTGGTTATTGTGTGGATATGGTCGATGGTACTGAATCCTTTTCGGAATCCAGCTTGTTCACATGGTTGTCCATCACCTAGTGTTCTGCTAATCCTATTCAGGATGACTCGAGTGAATAGTTTGTAGATGACAGACAATAGGCAGATTGGACGATAGGTGCCAATGTCGTTGATGTCTCCTTTCTTGTATAGTAGTACAGTCCTGCTGGTTTTCCATTGGGATGGAACCTTGCATTCAGACAGGTAGCATGTGAAGAGTCGAGCCAATGTATTGATGAGTACTGATGGTAAGTTCTTCAGGTGTTCAGGTCTGATCTTGTCTGGGCCAGGTGCTTTTTGTTTCTTTACCGATGAGATGGCATGTTGGATTTCGGAAGGGAGAACATTGGGAACGACATATCCATCATGTGGTATGTGGTATGTCGGCAAGTGGGTGTGGCTATTAAAGAGATCTGAGTAGAAGTCATGAATAATCTTCTCCATTGCCCTTCTGGAAGATGTGATAGATCCATCATGATGTCGGAGGGCAGTCATCTTGGTTTTGTAGTTGGTGATACTGTACTTAAAAGCTCTGAACACTTTACCTAAAAAAGAAACCCTCCTAGAAACAAGAGAATTGAATGATAAAGCAGAAGGCTAGTGAATAGACAGACACCTCTCAGAGGAAGATAGGTGGATGAGCAGTAGGCAAATGAAAAAATGCTCAGCATCACTTATCAGAGAAATCCAAATCAAGACAACAAGGACACATACCACCTCACACCAGTGAGAATACAATCTGTTCAGAGACTAGAAGGATTAACATAACCAAGATGGCAATAATCCTCCAAAGCATTATACAGATTCAATGAAATTGTATGATTCAACAAATCATTATACAGATTCACTTCTTTATAAAAAATGCCCCTTGTATTTCCTGCCATTTATATGGGCTGACAAATCCCCACCCAAAATAGCCAAAGCAATCCTAGGGAAAAAGAGAACTGGAGGAATCACTCTGCCCAATCTCAACTATACTGCAAAGGTGTAGTAATTAAAGCAGTGTGGTATTAGAATAATACCACAGACCTTGGTATGTAAAATAATAAACAGACTTTAAGACCAGTGAAATAGAACTGAAAACCCAGGAACAGATCCTCAGGTATATGGACAGCTAATCTTGAGTAAATAAGCAAAACATCCGAGGTGGAGCATGAGAACTTCTTCCACAAATGGTGCTGGGAAAACTAGTTGGTCAATGCAAAAAAAAAAGAAAGAAAGAAATCAGAACCTTTTCTAATACCATGTACAAAAGTCAAATCAAAATGGTTAAGTATCTCAATACCCAAAAAAACATAGGCAGAAGAACACTTACGGACACTTAAAGCTAGAGGCATCTTTAAGGAGCCAACTGCCACTGGCTAAGCAAACGGAATCACAGATAAACAGGACAATATCAAAACAACTTATCTCAATGAAAACTGTTACAAAAACAAAAAGATTCCCCCCAAATTGGAAGATAATTGACCATCATTTATTTGATAAATTGTTAATATCCAAGATGCATATAAGCACTGATAGAACCATGGGAAAAATCCAACCCCATAAAAAATGGAGAGAAGAGATAAACCGAAACTTCTTCAACGACATACAAATGATCAAAAGGCATATGAAAAAATGCTATACATAAGTAATTATCATGGGAATGGAAATCAAAACAATGAGATAGCACTTTATACTACAAAACTGGCACATATCAAAGGATGAGGAAGAAGAGGCTGGGCTGATAAAATCTCAGGGCCAAAATAGGCTGCTAAAACGAAGAAGGACAAAAATGACTGTCTGTACTTTCAGTGCACGTATGCTGGCTCAGGATGCATCCATCGAGGACCTGATGGTGCAGGCGTGAAAAATCAAGTACAACATCATTGGTCTGACCGAGACGAGAAGGCATCAATCACATCATGCCATTTTTGACACTGGGGAAGAGCTGTTCTTCGGAACACGTGACAAAAGAGGCGTCGGTGGTGTCGGTTTCCTTGTCAACACAAACTTGGCCATAAACGTTGATTCATTTGAATGCCTAATAATCCGAATCGGACAATTACGCTTAAATAGGTGTGGCTGGAGAAGTTCTATAAAGAAGACCACACCTTCTACAAGATCATTGTCAGTGATTTTAATACCAAGATAGGACCGAGAAGATCAGCCTAAGAACTCCACATCAGGACCCATGGCCTAGAATGGAACGAACAGGGTGAGAGAGTGTCCGAGTTCATCATGTCGACCAAGACCATCTATGGTAACTCAAAACTACAGAAGGCCAAATCTAAACGTTGGATATGGGAGTCTCCCAGTGTATGATTCCACAATGAAATTGACCACATCATATTCAATCAATGGTCTTGCCTGACCGATATTGCTGTCTGCGCTCTACCCTCGCTCCAAAGAGGTGCATAATAGCAAAAGGATGCTTAGCGCGTGTGTGCATGTGCAGGAACTACTGGCAAAGGCCAGATTCCTGCACAAGACCAACCTGAGCTCAATCCTTGAGACCCCAGATGTCTCTGAGGCCTCCAGGAGAGACCTCTAAAATGCAGAACCAGGGTAAACCCAGGGCACTGCAGGGTGTGGCCGCAAAACAAATGAAAAAAAAAAAACAACTGGAGGCAACTGAATGCAGCCTAAAGCTGCAGTGCTGACCCTCTCATGGCCCATAGTCGTGGCCATGTCCCTGTGTGTGGCAGCTGCAGACTCTGGAAGTCAAAGCGTGGTTCATTTTGGGGATCCTTGTATGGTCACCATCCTCATGTCCCTAGGGGGAACTTGCAGCACTTGGTGCCCTACACGAAGCCTAAGTTCCAGAGGCCCATCATCAGGATGTTGCCCATGTTACACCCACATGTCACACAGCTGGGTGTCTCTGAAGTATCACCAAATACATGGACACCTTATGGTAGTGATAGGAGGCCTATGTCCTCTACAAATTCACGAGCTTCCTAGTCAACTTCCTGAAGAGCTGTTTTCAACATGGAAGTCATGTGGAAAGGTAAAGAGAAGCACAAGTCCTCACTTCCCTTCTTCTGCTGCCTTCTTTGCTCCATGGGAGAAATTCTGCTGCCCTGCTGCAAGAGGGTTGTGCTGCAGGCTGTGTGTATGTCACGATCAGACTGGCCACCACCGCTGAGATCTGTGAGACGTGCAACATCTATGTGAAGGAACATTCAGCTTGCAGAGAGCTTGCGTTCATTTGGTCATCATCAACGTGCCCCCGTTCTTTGCCATGTATAGACTCCTGATATTTTATTAAACACCAAAGGAGGATCTGAGCCCATCTAGCAAATGGGGATGTTCTTTCATGTGAAGCTCATTATCTTCTGGAAAACAGTGGTGATTGCTTTGTTGGTAAAAACTTCATGTGATTTCAGACAGCAGAGACAGAAACATTCTGCATAGAAATGTTCATTGCTGCCATAGTCCACCACTACACCTTATATGGGAGATCAAGAATTACGAGTGTGCAACTCTTTGTTCCTCAAAACGTTACTTTTTCCACTTCACAACCACATACTGGTAATTACCACGAGCTTGGAGACACACTGATGGCACAGAATGTGCTCAGTACAGTTAGAGGTACCTGAAGACCTTTAAAATGACAAAGAACATCACATAAAAGTCGAAACTTCGGAATCCATAATCCAGTGCTGCACTTCTTTATGCTTTTTCTTTCTTCCTTTATTTCTCTATCTTCCTTTCTTCCCTCCTTCATTTCCTCCTACCGTGCTCCCCTTTCCCTTTCTCCTCTTTTTCTTTTATTTTTTCCTTTTTCCTTCCTCCCATCCTAGAGCAATGCAGAGGACCATGGGTTGGACAGCCAATCTATGGAGAAGACATCAGACATAAGGACGGTCGGTCCAGGTACAAGTTCCAGTTCTGCACAGACTCATTAGGCTCACCTTGACCTGCCTCCAGTGAGGCTCCCACATTCCCACAGGCAGAGAGGGAGTGTCCCAGTGTCTGCCCACAGGAACTGAGGGGGGGTGTTCAAGAAAGAAAGAAAGAAAGAAAGAAAGAAAGAAAGAAAGAAAGAAAGAAAGAAGAAAGAGAGAGAGAGAGAGGTCTGCCATAGAGGCAGACAGATGGGGGGAAGGAAGACACATGGAGAACATGCATACTGGCATACTGCTGAAGAAATGGGTGTTGGAACATTGTATGACTGAAACCCAATCATGAAAAACTTTGTAACTGTGTATCTCATGGTGATTCAATGCAAAAAAAAATTTTAAGTGCCTCTCAAATCTGTTTGTGTGCGTGCGTGTGAGAGAGAGCAAGAGAGCGAGAGTGAGAGAGAGAGAGAGAGAGAGAGAGAGAGAGAGAGAGAGAGAGAGAGAGACTATCTTTCTAGTCACTGTATCTGTATGTATTTGAAATACTGGAACGTTAAAGCCAGGTTAAAATAAAAATTAAAGGCCTTTAGGACAAGCTGGAGTTCAGTTGTGAAGTCACATGTACCAATATTTAGAACTATCTGGTTTTTGAGATATTTTTAATGATTCTAGGATGACTAGACTAAGGACTCCACCCAGCTACTTAGTGAAGTTGAAAGGAGAGCAAGCCAGCCATACCCTGGAGAACTTATGGTTTACTTGTGAAGAGTTAGCCCTGATACTAACTGGAAGAGGCCACTTTAATATGGGAGCAGCCTGGAAGTTGTCTTTCCTTGCAGTTTCATTAAAGAACAAATTTAATAAATCAAGATAATTAATTGTAATCACCATTTTTAATTAAATTGTTAGTATGTATGTTAAAGTAATTGACTTAAAATTGTCTTGAAAGTTTTACAATTATGATGTTGAAATTAATAAGTAGGTATTGTTTTGTGATAACTTTTGTGGAACAAGGCTTCCCAGAACTAGACTCTAAGGAAAATTTTGGATAGGAAGCAAGGGAAGTGCTCAGGAATAATCATTCCATGAATAGAATGGAATAATAAAACATTTCATGATATTTGCTTTTTTATAAATTAAGATCCATTTGGAAGACATTGTCGTTTAAAAAAGATCTTTACTATTTTAATTATATGACTATAAAGTTAAGTATATAACTTGTAGTTAGTTATATAATACAATAATTTATAAGTTATATTATTAAATAATTATTATAGCACTGTCACTTTAACTCTGTCCTCCCGTTGTTCATCGTGTTCATCAATTTTCTTGAGCGGGCACCAGTAACATCTCCATTGTGAGACTTGTTGTTATGGGTTTTTTTTTTTTTTTGCATATCGAATACATCATGGGTAGCTTGCTAGGCTTTGCCATGCGGGCAGAATACTCTTGGTAGTTTGCCGGGCTCTCTGAGAGGGGTGGAAGAATCAAACTCAGGTTGGCCATGTACAGGCAAACGCCCTACCGGCTATGCTATCGCTCTCGCTCAAATAGTTATTATGTGCTACATAATTTAAATTAAGTATTTGACTACAAAATTAAGAGAGAGAGAAGGAAAGTGCCTGCCATAAAGGCAGGCTAGGGGAGGGGCAGTGGCAGGAGTTTTCCCCGGGTCATTTGTGGTGGGAAATGGACACTGGTGGAGGAGTGGGTTTTGGAACATTGTATGCCTGAAAACCTGGTCATGAAAGCTTTGTAACTCTGTATTTCATAGTGATTCAATAAAAAACTTCACAAAAGCCAATAATTTAACATACCTAGCAATATTTGATCTCTGAGATTTTTGGTAAGTTTAAATTGTTAGGCTGATTTGGTAACCTTAGCAATAGCTCCATTCCTCGATGCTCCTGAAGAGACTGGAGGAAGTCTCCAGCTCAGGAATTTATTGTTTCTTCACTATGGATTACAGATGAAAGGGAAGAGAAATGGGGCCGTTTTAAACTTCAAACTGCTAGGTTACCCTGTGACTTTGGGTGATTTCTAAAATGAAGGATTAAGTTTTAAAAAATGGGATACAGTTATAAGAAGAATTTTTTGTTTGTTTCTGAATTTTTTATTGGATTCTGCAAAGCCAGAGAGCCCTAATAAGAATTTTTAGGCTATACTGCTAATTATTTTGCATAGAACATGAAAATGCATTTCATTAACACAAATCATCTTATATGGTAGTTTTGACACCTGGTCTGAAACACAGTCATGACCTAAGTCTTAAGTATAAATATGAAATTTTTATAGTGCTTAATATATGATTAAATTAAATAATTCTTGATATATGATAATATATGTGAGTTTTTAAAACTCTTTAATATCTGTTTCCTAGAAATTGTGGTTTTAAGGATGCAAAATAAAACTAGGTTAATTTATAACAGGAGCAAAGTTGTTTTTGTTTTGTTTTTTTTTTCTTTTTGGGTCACACCTGGCGATGCACAGGGGTTACTCCTGGCTCTGCACTCAGGTGTTACTCCTGGCGGTGCTCAGGGGACCATATGGGATGCTGGGAATCGAACCCGGGTCGGCCGTGTGCAAGGCAAAGGCCCTACCCGCTGTGCTATTGCTCCAGCCCCAGTAGCAAAGTTTTGCTGGAGCTAAAGTGTAGTATGTAATAGTTAACTGTTAAGTATTCTAAAGATTTTGGCTATTTATAGAATAATGTGTTTGTGTTTGTGTTTTGTTACACTTGAAAGTTTTGTAATTTTCAGTGTACCAATATTGTCTAGTCTATGCATGTGTTAGAAGCTGTGAAATGATGGCTCTTAAACCAAGTTTGCGAATGTCTCCAGTATTTTAACTCAGAACTGTGATAGGATGAGAATCCACGTGTCCATGCTTTTCTGTTACTACGTGAGACCACAACTTGGGCTCTTCATAGAAAGGTTCCCCTGAAGAAATAAAATGAAGAAAGAAAAAGGAGCACAATCTGATGACAGTTAGCTCCCCATCCCTCTTTGCAAAACTGAGAGCTGGGATTATGAAGACATCACTATCTCAGGTGATGGTTTGATAGTATGATATTTTTAAGAACAGTTCTGAGTGCTTTATGAATAGGGAATTTTAGGAAAACAAAATATGTCTTAGGGTAAAGGGAACTTAAGATTTTAAATACTGTAGTAGAAGTTATTGTCTCGTGGGAAAATGGCCTTTAATAAAAAGGAGGAAAAATAGAAAGCTAGAAGAAATATTTGACTTCAAACTAAGGTAGATATAACTGATTTTAAATATTGTCCCCTTTCATAAAATTGTGTTAATTTTCAAGCACTGTTTTAAAGATATAAATATGAACAGTGTCTAACATTATCTAAACTGTGTACTGCAGATGGGGAAAATGTGGTTAAGCTAAATATTACATCAAACAGAATGTTTTTACACAATTTTAAAGCTTAAAAGATATAGAGGAGGCCTAAGCGATATTACAGCAAGTAGAGTGTTTGCCGTGCATGTGACAGACCAGTTTGATCCCTATATGGTCCCCTGAGTCCTGCCAGGATCCCTGAGCACAGAGCCAAGCACAAGACCTCAGCTTCCTCACTCCCAACCTTTAACTGAAGTAAAGAAGAGAAAAAGAGAAAGTCAAAGAAAATGAAAAATAGAGTTGTTATGCGTGTAACAAAATATTGAAGATGAGCATAAAATTAAATAATTTGGTGCATGATCATACCATATGTTTGTTTGAAATGAATTTAGAAACATTGTGTTCTTTCATTTAATTACCTGAGTATTACACATCAGGATGTTAGTGAGATATTTGCTTGTATCTTTCCTTAATGCCTTTTGTGTGTTTTGCTCATGTCAATTTCTTGTTGTGTTGGACAAGGAATACTTATAAAGCTATGCTTTTTCTATAAATCAATGTGTGAGTGGATTAATTCTAAAATACTAGCAATGCAGGTGGACTCTGATTAAAGAACATGGGCACTCATCACATTCACTTATTTTAAGCTTGAGTTGCCTTACATTGGTCTTAAATCCTAATACTTCCTTGGATGGCCCTGAGACAAGCTCTATACTAGCCTGACTTCTACAAGGGAGTGTGTCAGGGCCCACATGAATTATAACTGGATAATGGCTCTTCTTTGGAACAGGCTTAAGGAAGCAACTGACAAGGAAACTAAGGGGTTGGGAAAATGAAAACAAATTGCCCTGAAGCCTGTAGTTTGGGGAACAGGACCAGGTGTCCCTACACACCCAAAACTCCAAATCAACAACCTAAATACATGTCTCAAAATCTGGAGAAGGAACTACAAATAAAATAGCACTGTAGCACTGTCCTACCATTGTTCATCTATTTGCTCAAGCGGGCACCAGTAACGTCTCCATTGTGAGACTTGTTGTTACTGTGCTTGGCATACCGAATACGCCATGGGGAGCTCTCCAGGCTCTGCCGTGTGGGCGGGATACTCTCGGTAGCTTGTCTGGCTCTCAAAGAGGGACGGAGGAAGTGATTCCAGGTCAGCCACGTGCAAGGCAAACACCCTGCCCGCTGTACTATCGCTCCAGCCCACAAATAAAATACAAAGAGTGAAAGGATAAAATTTAAGTCAAGAGAGGAAATCAATAATATAGAAAGCACAAAAGAAATTCAAAGGATCAATAAAACTAGCAGCTGCTTCCTCAAATGATAAGCAAGAGAGACAAACCTTTCACTACACTCACAATCAAGAGAAAAGAAAAAAATGTTCAAATAAAATAAATCAGAGACCAAAAGTGTAGATTATAACAGATCCCTTGGAATTTCAGTATGTAAGAGGTCACAATGAAAAACTTTATGATATTAAGTTGAAGAATCTGGAAGAAATGAACAGATTCTTAGAATCAGCACTGTCTGTCCTCCTATTGTAAATTGATTTGCTCGAGCGGGCCCAGTAACGTCTCCATTGTGAGACTTATTGTTACTGTGTTTGGCATATCGAATGCATCATGGGTATTTTCCCAGGCTTTGCCATGCAGGTGAGATACTCTTGGTAGCTTGCCAGGCTCTCCAAGAGGGGCGGAAGAATTGAACCCAGGTCGGCCTGGTTGGCTGCGTGCAAAGCAAACACCGTACCCACTGAGCTATCGCTCCAGTCCTCTTAGAATTATATCATTTTAAAAATCTGAATGAGAAGGATGTAGTGTTTATTAATAGACCAATCATGACTAAGTAGTCTCATCAAGAACAACATTCCAGGTCCAATGGGGTTACTGGAAAGTTCTATCTGACTTTCAAAGAAGGTTTTTACTAATATGGAAGAAAAGAATCATAGATCATATTGGTGAATGCAGAGATAACTTCTGACAAGTTTCAGAATCCATTCATGTTGAAAAAAAGAACTTTATTAAAATAGGGGTGGAAGAAACCCTTTTCAAGGCAGTAATGACCATCTGTAACAAGCCCAAGGCCAAGATCTTTGTTTTTTTTAATTGTTTTTATTTTATTTTCATGATTTTTGATAACACCCTTCAGTTTTCTCACCAAACTCAGGAATCACTCTCCTGACTGATTCAGGGACCATATTGGATGCTAGGGATTAAACCCGGGTCAGCCACATGCAAGACAAGCACCTTACTCACTGTGTTATCCATCCAGCCCAACAGCCAGTATCTTTCTTAATAATAAAAAATGCAAAATATTTCTTCTCAGATAAGGTACAAGGATGTCCACTATCCTTTCATCCTCCACCTTTATTCAATATTTTATTAAAAGTCCTGGCTACAGCAACAAGGCAAGAAAAATGAATCAAGGGATCCAAATTGTGAAAGAAGTCCAATCATTACTATTTGACCATGACATGATAGTATATTTAGAAGACCCTAAAGAGTCAACCAAATGCTACTAAAATTAATAAATCAATACAGTAAAACTCGCTGTAAAAAACCCAATGTACAAACATTGGAGTTATTCTTATATACAAATCAGTGAATGAGAGGAGTAAGCCACCAAGGAGTCTATCCCATTTAAACTAGTGTTCAAAATAAATATATCAGTTTCCAAAATATCAAGTATCTCTGATTAAACCTAACAAAAGATGTAGATCTACATCATGAAAATTTTCAACCACTTAATAAAGACATAGAAGACCTTAGGAAATAAAAAACAATTCCATGCACAATTACAGACAGAAAGACTAAATTTATTAAAATTATTAATCTACCTTAGCTCATATATTCAACATAATTCCCATCCAAATTCAGATGACATTCTGCAAAGACCTAGAAAAGTCAGCAATATAGTTTGTACGGAATCACAAGAAACCACAAAAAGTCAAATCCATACTGAAAAAGAAGAGATTTGTAGGTATCTCATTACCTATAATTTGAAACTATATTTATAAAACTATACAGATCAAAACTGCAGGGTACTGGCCTAAAATTAGGTTTTATTCAAGTTACTGGAACAAAGGTACTGCAAGGTACTGGAATAAAGTTTGGTTTTATGATCAATGTTAAGAATTGAATACTCAAGGTAAAAAAATGTTTATAGACATAACGTTGATAAAAGGAGGTGAGAACATGAAAAGGAGTAAAGATAGCCTCTTCAAGAAATGTTGCTGAGAAAATTGGATAACCACAGGTAGAACATTAAAGCTGGATCCACATCCAAAAGTCAAATCAAAGTGAATAAAAGATCTTGAGATCTAACTGGAAACTAAAGTACATTTAGGAAAATATAGGCAGAATAGTCTGAGATTTCAACCTCAAAGATGTCTTCAATGATATGATTGGCAAAGGAAACAGAATTAAAAATAAACAAATGGGACTATATTAAAATGTTTCTGCATGGAAAATGAAAGGCTGAAACTAAAAGACAGCCAACGAAATGTGAAAAAATCTTGCATTCAACACATCATAAAGGGTTGATCTCCAGGATATTTAAACTACTTAAAAAGATCAAAGAAAAATATCCAAAGACCTTATCAAGAAGTGGATGGAGAAAAGGACTGAGTGATAGTATAGGAGGTAGGGTATTTACTTTCCCACAGCCAACCCGGGTTTAATCCTCAGCATCCTGTAAGGTTCCCTGATCATCGCCAGAAGTAAGTAATGAGGGCAGATCCAGGAGTAACCCCTGAGCACTGAGATATCCCCTCAAAACTGAGATGGGCCAAAGAGATGCTGCATTTGGCAAAGGAACCAATTGATAGTCGAGCAGCAGGAGCTGCTCTCTATCCTCACATGGTGCCACCGCCACCCACGGGGACAAGATTCCTAGGTTTTTCGCACCATCACTGGACCTGCCAGCTGTGCCCCAGCAGTTTGTCTTTTAGTCCTGGTTTTGCTACTCTCTGGCCAGGGCCATCTGTCTGCTGGTGAGAGTCCTGTGCTCAGTACCTTGTAACTATCTGGATGTCTGAGCCCTGCCTGTACCTGAGCTATCCTGAGCATCAGAGCCTTGCCTCTAACTGCCAGAATCTGGGCACGAGTGATACTGTGCCTCGTGTCAGGGTACATCATACTACCTAATCTATTGGGAGGACAGTATCCAGAATGCATGTTCTCAGAGAGAGAGACAGAGAGAGAGTCAGAGAGAGAGAGTCAGAGACAGAGAAAGAGACAGAGACAGAGACAGAGACAGAGATACAGACAGAGAAAGACAGAGAAAGAGAGATAGAGACAGACAGACAGAGAGAGCACCCCAACTCGGGACTTCCTTTAATCTGCTGCCAAATCCTACCCTCAGCATTCCAATTCTGTGTTCAGATTGGCTCCCTGTTCCATGGGCTGAGATTGGCTCCCTGTTCCTGGGACTCTACACCTCAGCTCCTGCTGTGTCTTTCCCCCCCTGAGTAGTGGTTACCTTAAATTCTTTTAGGGATTGTGGCAAAGGCCTGTCTTCTAAAACTCCTTCCTGTCGGCATGTGGACGCTCGTTTTGCTTGGGACTCCTAGGTGCCACACTTGTTCCCTAACTGGAACAGTGGGGTAGGAGCCAGTGTCCCTGATGGCTGGTCAGATAATTAGTGGGGCTCCAAGACTCGAGAGACAGACATGCTCAGACCTGTGACAACTAAAAATTATTTCACTAAGACCAGGGAACTTTGGAGAGAATATTCCCATATGAAGAAACAGAAAATATAAAAATATCCCTTAACACCCATAGAAACATATAGAACCATTTACAAGTGAAGAACACATTTAACTATTCACCTTGAAGAGATATTTTGCATCTTCTAGATTATGTGCTTCATAGTTCTTGTCCTTGTAGTTTGTGTTGGAATCTAAAATAATTATTTCTGTGACCTGGGTTTTAGTGGGTAGTCTTCTAATCAGTGACTATTATTATCATGGAAATGGGTTTCTGCAGAAATTTTCTCTGTCTATTTGGACATTTATTTTTCCAATGCCCTTCCTGAGGCAGCAATAACATCTCCCTTTGGAGCTGGTTTTAAAGTTCTCAAATGCAACAGCAGTTCGGGCTCGATTCTTTCCTGTGTCCTCTGTTCCCTATTTCAATCGACTTTCTATCTCACTTTCAGTAGTTCTCCAAGGCTAACCCTTGAAACCAAGCCTAATATTTGAAACTTTCTCTGAATGTCCAGGGCAGTCTATGCTGCCAGTAGGCACAGACACGCCTCATTCATGGGTACTCACCATCAGACATTAAGGATGCTGAGTCTGGTGAGGGAAGGAAGGTATTGTCATTTGGATAATTTGCTCCTGTGTATGTACAGTTATCAGACAGCTTACCTTTGATATAAGGAAAAAGCTTCTAATGCAAGCTGTGAGTTCCAGGCCTAGCCAATATGAAACCAGAGAGCACTGAAAAGTGAGCAAAGAGACTTAAGGCAGTACAAGAAAATGTCTCCTAGACTGACTTGAGGAACTCAGGAAGGCTATATCCTCAGGCTTGTGTAGTTCACTGGATGGTGACACAGCAGCCACCGAAATATTTCTTCTACTTGTATGTTTTCAGATGGAGAAACCACCAAATGGTTCCAGATGACACATGATCGGGATGTCCTATGAACAACTGGGGAAAGTTTGATTTGAAGTTTCTCCATAAGGAAGGACTCAGCCACTTCTGTACCAAGTCTGGCCACAAACAATTTGGGAGGTCAAGTATGGCCAGCACAAGGAAGTATAAACCATAGTGCTGTCTGGGAACTCTATTAGTTTTGTAAAAATATGGATAAGCACATTGTTCACCTTATGTTCACCTGCTTTATGCTTTATGAGAAAAACCTGGACTTTGTTGGAATTGTAAATTGGAACCCTCTTTTCTTGCCAAATGCCATGAGACTAGAACAATGGACAACCCCTAAGAGCCCTCTTCCTGCAGTGCTCATAGCCCCAGAGTTGTTTCTCCCTTATCCATACCCACAAATGGATCTGTTGACCAGCGGGAAAGCAGGAGACTTAGGATTTATGGTTTTGTGCCCACTTCAGGAGGCTCCCCAGGGATGCAGGAAATATCCAGGATCCATGTGCCTTTCTCCTTGAAAGTTATAGGGCAGATAAAGCCAGATCTAGGGAGATTCTCGAATGACCCTGAGAAGTACATAATGAAGTTCCAGGGCTTTCTGCAAGTGTGTGAAATGGCATGGAAAGTTATAATACTCATCTTATATCAAAACTTAAAAACAAACAAAAGAGTACTGTACAAAAGTACATAACTTGATTATGTACTTATCTGAGTCATATAATCATTTCTGGAGAATTCAGAATCCTTTGATAAATAATATATGTTCCACAGGGCAGTGGCAGTCTCTCATGTAGACTCAGGATGGAATTACAACCAGCCAACTGCTGCTTGGTGCCTAGACACTGTGAGTTATAACAAGAAGCAGAGACTGACCCCTTAATTATGCTTTGTTGATCATTATTGAGCAGGAACCAGAGAAAACACCCACAATATTTTTAGAGTGTCAGGGAGGCAATTAGAAAATACACTACCTAAATCCTGATCCTATGCAAGGTGAATTAATCTTATGGAAAAAATGTTTATGCAGGCTGCCCCAGATACACGGAGAAAGTTTCAGAAGATAGGTGTGGGTCTGGAGGTTGTCCTTGGAGAACTATTGAAAGGGGCTTTGGCAATCTATTGCAACAGAGAACAAGAGGGCACAGGAAGAAATAGAGCCCAAGAGTGGTTTTGCATGTGAGGACTTCAACAGAAACTCAAAAGGGATATGTCATTTCTGCCATCAGGACGGGCACTGGAAAAGTGAATGTCCAAATAGGAGAAACTTCTGCAGAGACCCTGTCCATAATAATAACAAGCACTGGTTACAGGACTACCCACCAAGTCCTAGGTCCCAGAAATAGTTGCTCTAGATTACAACACTGCAAACCACAGGGACAAGAAGTTTGAAGCACAGCATCTACAAAATAGATATATATTTTCAAGGTTAATAATTGTTTTCTTCTCTTGGTAATAGTTCTATGTCTTTCTATAGGGGCAAGGGAGTACTTTATACTTTCTATTTCTTCATATGAGAATATTTGCTCTAATGTTCTTTGGTTTTAGTGAAATGGGATTTAGTTGCCACATGTCTAACCATGTCTGTCACACTAGAGTCTTGAAACCCCAATGATCATTCGACCACCATCATAGAAACTAACCACAGCTTCACCACAGCTCCAGTTAGGGAACAGGAGTTGTATTCTAGGGGTCCAAAGAAAGACCAGCACCCACATGTCAACAGGAAGTCATTTCAGAAGATGGGCCTTTGGCCCAATCCCTAAAATAAATTTAGGGTAATCACTCCTGACATTAGGAGTTAATGCTCTAGGGGATAAATTAATAATTTAGGGGAATGCTTCAGCAGAAGCTGAGGTGTAGACTGCTAGGTCACTTTCAATCTCTGCCTATGGACCAGGCAATCAGAACGTAGAATAGGATGGCTCGGGGTGGGACTCGGCAGTAGATAAAAGGAAGCCCCCCCGCCCTCTGTCTCTGAGCACACATTCTCTGGACTCTCTCCTCTCTCCGTGGATCAGTTCTTTCCTAGACATGGGGCTCAGACCCAGGAAGGGCTCAAGGTGCCCTGTAGTGACAAGGCACTGAGCACAGGACTCTCACCCACACACACATGAACACGGCCAGAGAGTAGGAAAGCAAGGTCTGCATGACAGGAACTGCTGGGATTGAGCCGTGAGGCCCTTTGGATGGTACAGAACATAGGATCTAATCTGCCTGGGCAGCTGTGCTGGAGACAGAGGAAAGTTTAGATGAGATAGAGAGCAACACAGGGACAGGACCCAGGCATTGTTCGTGGAGGGCAAGTAGACAGCTTGGGACAGGACAGGGAAGTCGTCCAGGGGTCCAGAAAGTGTCATGGACAGGACATGGTTATCATTCACAAGTAAAGGTGAGGCCTGGACATCTAGGGAAGGACCTGGAACCATTTTTTTCTGTACAAGAAACTAACTTTCAATCTTCTGAGTTTTAGGTGCAAATATTTCATACAATTCTCCCAAACCCACCACCGCTTTCTTGCTAACGAGAGTACAGCAGGTATGGCATTTGCCATTCTTTAGCTCTTTGGGTCACACCTGGCAATTCTCATGGGTTACTCCTGGCACTCTAATTACTCTTGGCAGTTCTCGGGGCACCATACAGGATACTGCAGATCTAAGCCAGGTCGGTCTTGTTCAGGGAAAATTTCCCACCTGCTGTACTATTATTACAGTAGGGCATTTGTTTTCTACACAGCCAACACAGATTGGATCCCTGGCAATTTATGTGGTCCCCTAATCACCAATAGGAGTGTTCCCTAAGCGGGGACTGTGGAGTAAGCCCCGAGAAAAGAAGATAAAGAAAGGATAGAAAGAATTGGTGAAAAAGAATGAAGGAAAAGAATGGAGGGAGGAAAGGCCGAAAGAAGACAGAATTGAAGGAGAGAAGGGAATAAGGAAGAATGAAAGAAAGAAATGAAAGAAAGAAAGTTAGAAATAAGGGAAAGAAAAACCAAAAGAAGCAATTATGAAATGTAAGAAAGGAAAGAATGGAAGGAAGAGGAGAAAGAGGAAGGAAGGAAGGAAGGAAGGAAAAGCCAGAAGGAAGGAAAGAAGAAGAAAATTGGAGGATTCCAGGACTGAAGGAAGGGAGGGAGAGAAAGAAATAGGATGGAAGGAAGAAAAAAGAACGAACGTATTAATAAAAGGGGGTAAATGGAGAGGGGAGTATGATAGGAGGGAATAAAGAATGGAAGAAAAAGGAAGGTAGAGAAATAAAGGAAGAAATAAAATAGAATAAAAGAAAGACAAAAGAAAGAAAAAGAAATGGGGAGGAAGTGAGGAAGGAGGGAATAAAGGAGTGAAGAAAGATAGGAAGAAAAATAAAAGGAAGAAAAAGAAACGAGGATGGAATGAAGGAATGAAGGAACTAAGTAAAGAAAGAAATGAAAGAGAAAGAAGGAAGAGTTAATAAAAGAGGAAGGAAGGTATAGAGAGAGAAAAGAAAAGGGAGAAAGAAAAAAGAGGGGAAGGAAGAAAAAGAGAAAGCTGAAGGAAGGACTAGGAAAAGAGGGAAGGAGAGAAAGGGACAGAGGAATAAGAAAAAATAAAGGAACAAAACAAAAGAGAAAGAAATAGAAAAGAAAGATGGTATGAAGGAGAAGGAAGGAAAAGGGAAGGAGGGAAGGAAGGAAGGAAGGAAGGAAGGAGGAAGAGGAGGGAGGGAAGGAAGGAAGGAAGGAATGAAGGAAGGAATGAAGGAAAGGAGTGAGGGAGGGAGGGAGGGAGGGAGGGAGGAAAAAGGAAGGAAGGAAAAAGGAAGGAAGACATGAAGACAGGGAGGGAGGGAGGGAGGGAGGGAGGGAAGGAAGGAAGGAAGCAAGCAAGGGAGGGAGGGAGGGAGGGGAGAGGGGAGGGAGGGAAGGGAGAGGGGAGGGAGGGAGGGGAGGAAAAAAGGAAGGGAGGAAAAAGGAAGGCAGGAAGGCAGGAAGGAAGAGTGGGAGGAGGGAGGGAGGGAGAGGAGGGAGGGAAGGGAGGGAAGGAGGGAAAGGAGTGAAGGAGAAAGGGAAGAAAGAAAGGAAGGACGAAAAGCGGGAAAGGAGGAAGGAAGGAAGGAAGGAAGGAAGGAAGGAAGGAAGGAAGGATGGAAGGAGGGAGGGAGGGAGGGAGGGAGGAGGGAAGGAAGGCAGGAAGGAAAGAAGGAAGGAAGAAAGGAAGGAAAAGGGAAAGAGGGGAGGAAGAAAGGAAGGGTGGAAGGAAGGAGGGAGGGAGGAAGGGAAGGGACAAAGGAAGGATAGAAGGAGGGAAGGAAGGGAAGGAGGAAGGGGGAGGGAGAGAGGGAGGAAGGAAGGAAGGAAGGATGAAAGGAAGGAAGGAGGAAAGGAGGGAGGGAGGGAGGGAGGGAGGGGGAGGGACAGAGGGAGGAAGGAAGGAGGGAAGGAAGGAACAAAGGAAGGATAAGAGGGAGGGGAGGGAGGGAGCAAGGGGGGAGGGAGAGAGGGAGGAAGGAAGGAAAAAAGGAAGGAAGGAAGGAAGGAAGGGAGGGAGGGAGGGAGGGGGGAGGTAGGCGGGAGGGAAGGAAGGAACAAAGGAAGGATAGAAGGAGGGGAGGGAGGGAGGGAGGTAGGGAGGGAGGGAGGGAGGAAGGAAGGAAGGAAGGAAGGAAGGGCGGAAGGGAAGGAGGGAGGGAAGAAGGGAAGGAGGGAGGGAAGAAGGGAAGGAGGGAGGGAAGGAAGGAACAAAGGAAGGATAGGAGGGGAGGGAGGGAGGGAGGGAGGGAGGGAGGGAGGGAGGAAAGAAGGAAGGAAGTGAGGGAGGGAGGGAGGAAGGGAAGAAGGGAGGGAAGGAGGGAGGGCAGGAGGGAGGGAAGGAGGGAAGGAGGGGAGAGTGGGAAGAAGGGAGGGAAGGATGCAGGGAAGGAGGGAAGGAGGGAGGGAAGGAAGGAACAAAGGAAGGATAGGAGGAGGGGACGTAGGGAGGGAGGGAGGAAGGGAGGGAAGGAGGAAGGGAAGGAGGGAAGGAGGGGAGAGAGGGAGGGAGGGAGGGAAGAAGGAAGGAACAAAGGATAGGAGGAGGGGACAGAGGGAGGGAGGAATGGAGGAAGGGAGGGAAGGAGGGAAGGAGGGAGGGAGGGAGGAAGGGAGGGAAGGAGGGAGGGAAGGAGGCAAGGAGGTGAGGGAGGGAGGGAGGGAGGGAGAAGGAAGGAAGGAGGAAAAGAAAGAAAAAAACACCCCCCTCCCCAGTTCCTGTGGGCAGACACTGGGACACTCCCTCTCTGCCTGTGGGATTGTGGGAGCCTCACTGGAGGCAGGTCAAGGTGAGCCTAATGAGTCTGTGCAGAACTGGAACTTGTACCTGGACCGAACGTCCTTATGTCTGATGTCTTCTCCATAGATTGGCTGTCCAAGCGATGGTCCTCTGCATTGCTCTAGGATGGGACGGAGGAAAAAGAATAAAAGAAAAAGGAGAAAGGGAGAGGGGAGTATGGTAGGAGGAAATGAAGAAGGGAAGAAAGAGGAATACAGAGAAATAAAAAGGATTAAGTACAGCACTGGATTATGGATTATGGCTTATGGATTCTGAAGTCTCAGCTTCTTCCATGTGTTCTTCTGTGTCATTTTACATGACTTACGTATATGTAACTGTACTAGGCACATTCTATTCTACCAGGACTTCTTCAAGCTCTTGGTGACTATCAATGTGTGGCAGTGATGTGGAAGAAGTGACTGAAGTGTCTGGTGATGAAGACAACAGGTTGAATTGCTCATCTTCATCCATTGGAACACTTTTACTTTTTGGATTCCCCCTTAACGTTTTGCTAATGTTCTTCGCCTGCTTAGAAATGTCACTTTTGATGTCAGAGACATCCCATATTTCTAGGAACAAAGAGCAACATGTTCCTCGTTCTTCTTCTCCCATATAAGGGGTATAAGAGAAGGTGTAGTGGTGCACTATGGCGGCAATGAACATTTCTATGCAGATGATGAAGTCCTGCAGCCCCGTGGCCACTGTCTCTTCTGTCTGCCACTCCCAGGTGGAGTTCTTGGAAATTACACCAAATTGCACCAGCAAAGCAATCAACACTGCTTGCCAGAATGTGACAAAAACGACAAGCTTCACACAAAGGAACTTTCCCATTGCCTGGATGGGCCTCAGCTCCTCTTTCAGGGCTTTACAAAATAGCAGGAGGCTATACACGGCAAAGGACTGGGACACGTTGTTGATGATGACCAAGTACATCCAGGCTCTGTTCAAGTTGAAGATTCCTTCACTGTACACCTCGAATATCTCACAGATCACGGCAGCGTAGGTGGTGATCAATCTGATCACGATGTACTGCAGCACTCCCAGCTTGCACCGGTACAGCAACACCTCTCCCACGGGGCAGGGCGGGCAGCAGCAGAAGGGTATGGGGGGCTGCGTCTTCTCTTTGCCTTCTATCATAGCTTCCAGGTTGGGGTACTGGCTCTTCAAGTAGTTGAATAGGAAGTTCATAAAGTTGTAGAGGACATACGCTTCGTAACACTCCCGCATGGTGTCCACGTAGATGGCGATGGACGGATACTTAAGAGCCACCCAGCTGTCTATGCTGTACACGGGCACCATGCAGAGGATCCTAATGATGGGTTTCTGGAGTTCGGGCCTCGTGTAGTGCACCAAGTGCTGCAGAATCTCCCAGAAGGTCACGGGGATGGTGAACAGCACAAAGATCCCGGGGATAAACCACACCTTGGTGTGGATACTGACTTCCAGCTTCCGCAGGTGCCACACACCCAGGGGGATGGTCACGACCACAGCCAGCAGATAGAGGATCAGCACTAAGGGCCGGATCCAACGCCTCCAGTTCTTAAGTTTAGGCACGCAAGCGTCAAGCATTTCTCAATGGTTGAAGGCAAAGAGCGCAGAAAGTCTCTGAGGCCCCTGCGCTGAGGTCCAAGGTTATATAGGTGGATGCACATTCCATGTAACAAAGCAGCAGTGTGATGTCAGAGGTACCGCTGGGCGCCGCCCCCGCTGTACCACTGATGGCCGCCGGGGGCGCTGCGGGCAGCATCCTCGCTGCTTGCCTGCATCTGGCCCCTTACAAAGTCCTGGGACCCCTGGCGCGACCCCTTGCCCCTGAACCCCTGCACTCTGTCTGGCCTCTAAAGGAGAGCAGTGGCCTACATTGAGATGGTCCCGGCCCCTTCTCTCGGGGCCAAGCTTCCACCCTGGCTCTCCTGGTCCAATCTTGCTGATGATGTACAGGGGTGAGGCCCAAGAGGGTCCCTCACTCCCTGGGAACTCCCCGGACTGTTTGTAGGCTCTGGAGCTGCTTCTGCAGGGCTCTAAGGAAATCTGCCTGGAGCCGCAAACCCCGAGTCCAGTTCATCAGAGCAGAGCGCCCTGGTTGCCTCATTCCCGGGCAGATCTGCTTACCCGGCCTCAGGTTTTTGTGGAATCATCTACTACATACAGTGTTCCTGTCTCATTAAGCACATTAAGCAATTAAATAAGTGGAGGGAGTTAATCCTTCCCCTAAAGCTGATCATCCTGGCATTCTTAATGATTGTGGTATGTCCTGAATGTGTGATCGCTGCAGAAGCCTAGTTTGGAACATAAAACCCAGCAACAGTCCAATATAAATACTGATTTCAAGGGCTGGATTGATAGAACAGCAAAAGTGTTCTTACCTTGTAGATAGCTGACCTGGCTTAGATCCCCGATACACAGTATGGCTGCTCTGACCTCCACCAGGAATGATGCCTGATCATATGGATTGCAGTACACCCAGAGCACTTTCAGATGGGACAAAAAAAAAAAAACTGATTTTGTTCTCCAAAGCTCATAATGAATGCTGATAAAATGTAACAAGATTGAAAAGATTTCAAAAATTTATCCTCTGAAAAACCTGGCTTAAAGTAGAAATTAGGAAAAGACAGATGTTGGAAAAGCATCAATATACTTGTAAGTTAAACAGTAAACTTCCAAAGAAGCATAGGCATGTGGAATACAAAATTCAAATCAGCATTTTTAGTTGCATAAACATGTGAAACAAATTAGTGTGATTAATGCAGTCTCTCCAGGAAAAAAAAAAAACCTTATTAATGCACTTCTAGTGAGGTGTAGAGATATATCACAGGGGTTAAGAGACTGGCCTTGCACATGTCCAACCCTAGTTTGACCCCCAGCACCACATATGCCCCCCAGAAATGCCAGCAGCAACACACACAGACTGAGGCAGGAGTAGTCAATAAGTACCACCAGGAACTTGTGGACTCTCTGAGCCCAAAGGGCAAGTCTTCAAATACATCCCCAAAGTTTCTACCCTTAAAAGCTAGAGAAAGGGCTGGGCGTGAGCTACACAAGATGGAAGGCATGACTTGTATGGGCACGGCCTGGGCTTAATCCTTAACAACCACATGGTGCCCAGCACCATCCAGAGGCCCTGAGTACTACAGGAGTGACTCTGGAGAATTTCTGAGGAGAACCCAGCAAAAGTAAGAAAGTAAGCCATGAAGAACTACCATATCAAAAGTAGATGAAGGAAATAAGAAATAAAGACATGATTCAGCTGACACAGAAGGCAGTTCTTTGAAATATTAACACAATTGAGAAATCTCAAGACAGACTCACCGAGAACAACAGAAACTTATCTCCTACCCTGTCAGATGAGAACTAGAAACTCATCTCATACACTGTCAGACTACAGTTACAACTGAAAATCTTACCTAAGGGCTCTGGTTTAACTGTAACTCTCCAATTCCATAACAGTTAAAGAATGTTACAAACCTAAACCCAGTAACAAAATCTCCTTCAATCCCTACCTACTCTATGTAATAGACATAAAGGCTATACAAGTAAGCATCATATGAATAAATTACTTTCAAAAAATAGCTTCCATATTCAACCTGATTTCAAACTCTTTGTGAAAACAAGAAACAGGCACAAGTTTACAGCATTTCAAGATACAAAAAGTTATTAAAATATGTATGCTTCTATGCATAATACTGCAATTACCTAGCAAGGGTTGTGGTGGCATAGTGAAGGGATGGACTAAAAGTATAACATGGTTCTGGAGGTTGGGACATGGCAATTGTTGGCCAGGGAACTGTTCTAACTGTATGTCAAAACCATAGCTGGTATTAAAACTATTATAAGCATATCACCTAAAATGTCATATTTTTTAAAATTTCACTAGTGTTCCCCACTTTTAATTTTCTCAAAACTATGCTCCAGCAATAACCAATTTACTTACCTCTTAATAAATACTTAGTTTTCATTTTTACGGAAACAGACACAGGGAAAGTTCATTTGCTATTACAATTACAAAGGAGCAGTTTATCTTAAACCCAATTTTGTAAGTTCAGAGAGAGATAACAAGAGTAAAGCTGTGTAGCTGAACACAGTTTGATCTCCAGCTCCACATATGGTCCCCCTGAGCACTGCCTGGAGTGATCCCTGAGCACAGAGCCAGCAATTAGCCCTAAGCACCACCAGGTGTGACCCAACCCCCGCTCCCCACTCCTACCACCAACACCTCATTATGTAAAAAGCCAAATCCATACACATGACTAGTCTCAGTGCTCATAAACAAAGAGAGAGGGGAAAATATTAGTCCCAAGGGCTCCTGGGTGGAGAAGTCAATAAAGCACAAGCAAGTCAAATGGGAACAAAAAGCCTGGAGACAGAGCTGGACCTTGAGAAAGCAGGAAGGACAGCAGCCCGGAGCAGGTGACACAGTAACCCCAGGTCATGGCATGGCCAGAGACGTGCAGACACCTCCCTCCTCTGGGCACATCATTAAGCACTGACCCCTTTAACTCTTCCACAAGAAGAAAACATCCAACCCCATCAAAAATGGGGCGACGAAATGAACAGAAACTTTCTCAAAGAAGAAATTCGAATGGCTAAAAGGCACACGAGAAAATGCTCTACACCATTAATCATCAGGGAGATGCAGAGTAAAATAACAATGAGATATCATTTCACACCACAGAGACTGGCGCACATCCAAAAGAACAAAAGCAACCGGTGTTGGCGCAGATGTGGAGAGAAAGGGACCCTCCTTCACTTCTGGTGGGAATGCCAATTGGTTCAACTCTTTTCGAAAACAGTACGGACGATTCTCCAAAAATTAGAAATTGAGCTCCCATTTGACCCAGCAATACCACTCCTGGGAATATATCCCAGAGAGGCAAAAACGTACAGTCAAAGTGACATCTGCACTTGTTTGTTCATTGCAGCGCTGATTACAATAGCTAGAATCTGGAAAAAACCTGAGTGCCCGAAAACAGATGACTGGTTAAATAAACTTTGGTACATCTACACAATGGAGTACTGTGTAGCTATTAGAAAAGATGAAGTCAAGAAATTTACATACAATTGGTACTACATGGAAAGTATCATGTTAAGCGAAATGAGTCAGAAAGAGAGGGACAGACATAGAAAGACTGCATTCATCTGGGGAACATGAAGTAACAAAATAAGAGACTAACACCCAGGAATAGCTGAGATAAGTATCAGGAGGTTTACTCCATGGCTTGGAGGCCAGTCACACGTGTTGGGGGAAAAGGCAGCTCAGATAGAGAAGGGAGCACCAAATCAAGGGTGTTGGGAGGATCCTCCCAGGATGGAAGATGCATGCTGAGAGTAGACTATAGACTGAACATGATTGCCACTCAATGCCTCTTTTGCAAACCACAGCACCCAAAAGGAGAGAGAGAACAAAAGGGAATGCCCTGCCACAGAGGCAGGGTGGGATGGGGGGTAAGGGGAGTGGGAGGGATACTGGAATCAGTTGTGGTGGAGAATGGGCACTGGTGGAAGGATGGGTATTCGATCATTGTATAACTGAAATCCAAGCACAAAAATGTGTAAGTCTACAACTGTACCTCATGGTGTTTCACTAATAAAAATTAAAAAGACCAAAAAAAAACCTGTGTTTTTCAGGAAATTCTGACACATGGTCAATCCTAAACATATGCTACCAAGTGAATAAACCAGCAAGAAACAGAAATGCTATGTTGATTCAGCCTAGACAGGTACTCTAATGAGTCGGAATCTTGAAGACAGAATGAAGAGTTGCAGGTTCCTGGTGAGAAGAGGGAGGAGCGTGTGCTTATTTACAGAGCAGTCTCCACCTGCAGAGGGAAGGGGAGAGGAAGATGGAAGGCAGAAGGTTGCACAGTATCATCACTGTAGTTAACATCGCTGCACACTAAGAACAAAGATGCCAACTTTCTCTTTCACATATGTCACAATACAAACCTTTTTAAAACTTGGGAAGTAGATCAGTCATCAAGTGGAAAGGAATGAAATTCTGCAGGGATCTCTTCTGGAGACAAAATAAGAGGCAGAGTGGAGGACTAATTGGCTGATTCTGTGTAGGAAAACATGTAAACCAGAGAAGCCAGGAATAAATAAAAATTATTAAAGACAAAATTAAAATGCCTACACACATATTTATGGCACATGTAATAGATACAACGATAACAAGTATCTCCAAATGGTTAGAAGAACAAGAAAGAAATTAGAAAAGACTTGAAAGGTAAGAAGACTTTCCTGATGAAGTCTGTTATTACAAACTACCACCAGGAATGGTCCAGAAACAGCGTAAAAAAAAAGTATCTGTCTACTCAGAAGTCTGTATTCCAGGGGCTGCTTCTGTACCACTATCCCACCCCCACCCGCTGCATTCAAAAAAAGCCACATTTGACAAAACGGCTGCATTTTCTCAAATGAAAGCTGCTGTTTGTCTGATGATGGAGTCTGGGTGTGCACATGACCGATTTCGCCAGCAGGGTGAGCTCAGTCCTTGGTGATAAACATTTCTGTCTGATATAAGCTAAAAGTCTTTTCTATATTCACAAACAGACATGGGTGAATACGTTTTTCTAAGTAAACTGTTAAATTGGAGGCTAAAATACATATGAAGCTCTGAAACAAATTTAAATGTAGCAACACTAATAGGATAATTTAAAAAGTAATTTCTATTGTGATTTTTTTGGTCCCATATCTTGTTGAATCCCTTACTTTACTAGATTATTTTGTACATTATTCTAGCTTCTGAGTACAGAATTATTCTTACAGTATAGCATTTTTACGATACTATCTCACTGCTTTTTCATAGTTGCTTTTTATCAGATTAAAGATTATTTCTTCTTAAACTGTGAAATTTGTATACTGAATGAGGATTATTATGTCGAATTATCTTTCTGTATACAATCATGTGAACATAAAACTCTTTTATCATAATGAATTATGTGGACAGAAACTCCACATTGCTAGAAGATTCATTCTGTCTTGATTGATAGAGAGATGGTTTGAAATGTAGATTCAAAGGAACAAGATGTAATTAGTTACATAACTACTTAAGGGAAAATTTTATTAACATTAAAAACATAATCCATGTATTAAGCTCCTACAGTGTTTGTTTTGTAATCTCAATGCTTCCAGAGAAAAATAATATTTGACTGTCATAGTTAGATTTTTTTAAATTTTATTGAATCATTGTGAGATAGTTACAAGCTTTTATGTTTGGGTTACAATCACTCAATGATTAAACACCCATCCCTCCACCAGTGCACATTCTCCACCACCAATATCCTCAGTATATCCCTCCTTTCCTACCCTCCCTCTGCCTCCGTGGCAGACAATATTAACCATACTCTCTCTCTACTTTGAGGCACTATGGCTTGCAATGCAGCTGTTAGGAACGATGAAGTCATGAAATTTGTAATAAGTGGATAGACAAGGAGAGTATCATGCTAAGTGAAATGAGTCAGAAAGAGAGGGACAGACATAGAAGAACTGCACTCATTTGTGGAGTATAAAACCACATAACATGAAGTTGACACCTAAGAATAGTAGATACACGGGACGGGAAAATTGCTCCATAGCTGGAAGCCAGCCTCATGAGCAAAGGGGAGAAGACAGCTGGAATAGAGAAGGGATCACTAAGAAAATGATGGCTTGACTTTTGGAAAACAGTATGGACGATTCTCCAAAAATTAGAAATTGAGCTCCCATTTGACCCAGCAATACCAATCCTGGGAATATATCCCAGAAAGGCAAAAAAGTATCGTCAAAGTGACATCTGCACTTGTTTGCTCATTGCAGCACTCTTTACAATAGCCAGAATCTGGAAAAAACCTGAGTGCCCGAGAACAGATGACTGGTTAAAGAAGCTTTGGTACATCTACACAATGGAGTACTATGTAGCTGTTAGGAAAGATGAAGTCATAAAATTTACATACAAGTGGTACTACATGGAAAGTATCATGTTAAGTGAAATGAATCAGAAAGAGAGGAATAGACATAGAAAGATTGCATTCATCTGGGGAACAAAAAGTAACAAAATAGGAGACTGACACCCAAGAGTGACCAAGATTAGTACCAGGAGTTTTGCTCCATGGCCTGGAGGCCAGCCACACATGCTAGGGGCAAAGGGAGCTCAGAGAGTGAAAGGAGCACCAAATAAAGGGTGTTGGGAGTACCCTCCCAGGATGGGAGAAGCATGCTGAAAGTAGACTGTATACCAAACATGATTGCCACTCAATGCCTCTTTTCCAAACCACAGCACCGAAAAGGAGAGAGAGAACAAAGGGGAATGCCCTGCCATAGAGGCAGGGTGGGATGGGAGGGATGGGTGGTGGGAGGGATACTGGGATCTGTGGTGGTGGAAAATGGGCACTGGTGGAGGGATGGGTACTTGATCATTGTATAATTGAAACCCAAGCACAAAAATTTGTAAGTCTACAACTATACCTCATGGTGTTTCACTAATAAAATTTTTTAATTAATAAATAAAAGAAAAAAGAAAAAAAATGATGGCTTGAGGAACTGGTAGGAATAGGAGATGTGTGCTGAAAGTAGATAATGGACCAAAAATGATTTTTGGGTATCTTGCACTTCTCTTATTGTTTCCATAACTTTTTCAGCTTAATTTTTAATTTCATTATCAATACTTTTTTTTCTCTATATTTTGCAAGTTATTTTTATTCTTCTATAGAATGATATTTTAGGACCATTGTAAGCATTCTATCACTATCACTATCACCGCATTGTTCATTGATTTGCTCGAGCGGGCACCAGAAACATCTCCATTCATCTCTGTCACGTGCTAGTGTAGCCCGATGACATATTGGGGGCTCTTTCAAGGTCAGGGGAATGAGGACCATCATTGTTACTGTTTTTGGCATATCTAGTATGCCACAGGTAGCTTTCCAGGTTCCGCCCTTGGGGCGGGATACTCTCGGTAGCTTGCCAGGCTCTCCAAGAGCGATGGAGGCTTTTAGGGCAGACTCTAACCACCTTTACAGGTGTTCCCAGTCAGGCATACATGCAGGAAAGAGACTCTCAGTAGCCTGTTGGGTTCTCTGAGAGTGAGAACTAGACAACAAGAGGTTGCACAGTTGCAAATACAGCCGTGCACTTCCGGGAGCTTAGTTTTATAGTCTCTGGATCTTGGCTGTTGATGGGTTTGCACGACAGTTGGTGGGTATAACTGTCTAGCTACTAGAAGATGGGGGATCTAGATGGAGGAGGCCCAGTCCCGAACCAGCAGGCTTGGAGATCTCAGCCCCGGGTCCCACACACCTGGGTTCCTCTGCCGGTTCCTTCATGCTTGAGGCCAGTCCTAGTGTGTAGATAGTGGTCTCAGCATGGCTGTGGCTGGGTCCCGGAGGTCTTCAGCTGCCGGGGCTCTGCTCAGGGCAGAGAGGGAAACTCAACCTTCCTCCCCCCTCCAAGGGGCCCCGGTGAGGACTGCCAGGCATGGAAGCAGGAGGTTCTGTGTTGTTCTCTTCTGGGAGCTTGGTTTTATAGTCTCTGGATCTTGGCTGTTGATGGGGTTACACGGCAGTTGGTGGGTGTAACTGTCTAGCTACTGGAAGATGGCAGATCTGGGTGGAGGAGGCCCAGTCCCAAACCGAGCAGCCTTGCAAATCTCAGCCCCAGGTTCTGCACACCTGGGTTTCTCTGCCGATTCCTTCATGATTGACACCTGTCCTAGTGTGTGGAGAGTGGTCTCAGCATGGCTGTGGCTGGGTCCCGGAGGTCTTCAGCTGCCGGGGCTCGGCTCAGAGCATAGAGGGAAACTCAACCCTCCCACCTCCAAGGGGCCCCAATGAGGACAACCAGGTATGGGGGCAGGAGACTCTGCCTTGTAAGCATTAAAGGAATGAAAATTACATCCACTGTAAATATTCTCAGGTCAAAAAAATGGTTGATAATAATAAAACATTCAAAGTCTACAAAAAGTTTAAGTGAACATCATCTTCACCAAATACCATAAGGTAAAAAAAGGTAAAGGCCCTCCCGTTGTTCGTCGATTTGCTCGAGCGGGCCCAGTAACGTCTCCATTGGAGACATTGTTGTTACTGTGTTTGGCATATCGAATACGTCACGGGTAGCTTGCCAGGCTCTGCCGTGCGGGTGAGATACTCTTGGTAGCTTGCCGGGCTCTCCGAGAGGGGCGGAGGAATCGAACGTGGGTCGGCCATGTTGGCTGCGTGCAAGGCAAACGCCTTACCGCTGTGCTATCACTCCATACCATATTAAAATACAAAAGTGTCTCAGAAAATTTATCCAGAATCTGAAGATACAATCAAAAATAAAAATGCTATCAGAAACAAAAGAGAAAATATTTATTGATGAAATTTCAAACCATGATGACCTAGTTTTTCAAAAAAGAATATTTAATCAGTAAACTTCAATTTAATCTTAGAAACCAAATAAACAATAGTTGTGAATATAAAAGTTTTAGTATTTTCAATATGATAATAAAATAAATAAACCTGCAATTTAACCACAAAGTTTCAAACTCATTACATTTACAATATGCTAAAATTCTTCACAGAAAAGTTAAAAAATTAAATAATAACATATTTTCAAAATCTCTAAGAACTAGAAAGAGCCCAATGTTTTCTGAAAGCTTCAGGAATGCAGGTTTCATGTTGGTCCCTAGCCTCCACCTGGACTGTCCAAATCTACTCCTTTATGTGACATAAATATAAGGTAAAAGTTATCTTAAACCCTTAAAGCAGTCTTGTTGAAAAGAAGTAGCCAGCTATTTTGCTGTACATTTCAATCTAACATTTAATATCGCCATCAAATATTAAATTGCACTGTAGCACTGTCCTCCCATTGTTCATCGATTTGCTCAAGTGGGCACCAATAACTTCTCCATTGTGAGACTTGTTGTTACTGTTTTTGGCATTTCAGATATGCCATGGGGATATTGCCAGGCTCTGCCATGAGGGCGGGATACTCTGAGTAGCTTGCCGGGCTTTCCGAGATGGACGGAGGAATCGAACCCAGGTCAGCCGCGTGCAAGGCAAACGCCCTATCAACTGTGCTATCACTGTATCACTGTCATCCCATTGATCATCGAATTACTCAAGCAAGTGCCAGTAACATCTCTGTTCCTCCGAGCCCTGAGATTTTAGCAGCCTCTTCTTACTTGTCTTTTCTCAATGATTAGAGGGTCAGGGAAATGAGACCTGTTGTCGTTACTGTTTTTGACATATCAAATACGTCACAGGGAGCTTGCAGGGCTCTGCCTCTGTGGGCTGGATACTCTTGGTAGCTTGCCGGGCTCTCTGAGAGGCATATATTTATGTTTTTCTCTATGATTTGTTGCCTACCCATCAGACATGGTGTAGTAATAGTGGAAAATGGGTAGGAAGTGTCTTATAATGTGTCGCACAGCCGCACAGTCCAGTTCCACATTATCTGGGTTTATTAGCTTGAGGAATGCAGAATGGACCAGAAGTTGCAGTTTGGTACCTCATCAACTCTGCAGTGACTTTGGCTGCTGCAATTAGCCCTGCTGCTACCACATAGAAATGGTGGCCAGTGCCCTTGAAGATTGGAACTGAATAAAAAAGATCTCATTAGTGGCCTCACTTCTTTGGTATGCTAAATTCAATTGGTGATGACTGGATTAGCAGGACACTTATTTCCTTTGCTTGGGTTTTTGATTCAACCTATATTTTTCATTGCTTATTAAGTTTGTTAACCAACTAATTTCATCGGTAACATTGGTGTGTATATGAAATCATTATAATTCTATCATGTTAATGGAAAATGGTAACAATGATTTGATATGCACAAGAAATAAAAGAGGAAATATGGTATGTAAGGATTAAATTGCAGCTTCAATTTTGAAATTAGTTGAAGGTCAACCACATTCTTTTTGTGTGTGTGTATGAAGCACCAACTATTGCATTCACATTAAAAAGAATTTTGAAGTTGAAAATAATTTTAGTGATATAAATGACTTATAAAAGAAATTTCAATTCTCAAAATCCATTTATAAAAGTATGTCAAGGGCAAAATAAAGCAATCCCTTCCCCCAACCACTCAGATGCAAAGGATCTTTCTACAACTTAATCCTACAAAATAAGGAAACAATTTGAACACCTTTACTAGAATCTCCAAGGTAATTTTATAAAGGGCGGTGGCATATCCCTCTTTAGTCATAAACTTAACTAAATAGGTCTTGTAATTTATCAGATTCTTTAAAGGAGTGTCCTATTTGTGTACTCGTTTGTCAAACACCATGTGTGATGCAAGTTTAAAATGGTAGAAGCCAAAAAGGTAGAACATCAAGCACTTACCTAGGACACTACCAACCTAGGTTCTATCTCTCTGGGATCCCAAAGAAGCAGACTTTTGAGTTCAAAGTCAGGAGTAAGTCTAAGTACCTCTTGGTTTATATATGAATATATACTAAAGAAAGCTTCTTCTTAAAAGGTGTAAACAGCTCTTCATTTTCATCCCCCAAGCTAAATTGGTCTTCTCCTCCACCCAGCTGAGCTGGTCTTCTCCCCCACCCAGGTCAGTTTATCTGCTGCTTCTCGAACCTGGGACTTGGATTTCTCCCTGCAACCCCCCCAGGCATCCTCTCAGACCTTGGGAGACAAAGCAACCCTGAGCCTCTGACTCTTCCTTTTCGTCGTCCCCTAAGCTAAGCTGGTCTCCCCCACCCAGGTCAGTTTATCTGCCGCTTGATCATTGTACAATTGAAACCCAAGCACAAAAATTTTTAAGTCTACAACTGTACCTCATGGTGTCTCACTAATAAAAATTACTTTTAAAAAAAGGTATAAACAAAATCAAAAGTAAAAGGTTAAAAATACTTCAGATAAGCAGAGCAGAATATGCACAAACTTAATTCACGTTTTTATTTTTGACTTTTATAGATGCGAGATGAAAAACAGAGGCCTGAAGAATCACTGTCCTCCCATTGTTCATCAATTTGCTAGAGCAGGCCCAGTAAAGTCTCCATTGTGAAACTTGTTGTTACTGTTTTGTGGCATATTGAATATGTCATGGGTAGCTTGCCAGGCTTTGCCATGCAGGCGAGATACCCTCGGTAGCTTGCCAGGCTCTCCGAGAGGGGCAGAGGAATCGAACCGGACTCGGCCGTGCTGGCCACATGCAAGACAGATGCCCTACCACTGCACTGGTGGTATAGTGGCGAGCCCGAAGAATCATTAATTAATAAAGCTAGTAACTTCTTCTACAAATCAGCAAACCTCAGGGAACATGGACATTGAAGTTTGAAGTATAATAAAAGATTCAAATTGAGACTATAGGAGTTCTACTTACCTCTACTGTGAAAAAAATGCTGGAGACAGAGAGTCATTCGAAACCTTAACAAAACAAAAAATATCTATATGATCTACAAAGTCTTAAAGTTTATTCAAGCAATGAGAAATCTGGGGTAACCAGCAGCTCCCCATCTCTCCCAAAAGCTACTTTCAGAAGGAAAGAGCATAAAACTACTCGCCTGTGTAATGAGGGATCAGAGAGATATAAGGTAGGTAGAATAGGACACTAAAATTGCAAGGATTATAATAGTAATGCAAGATAGAAATAGTGTTAGAGATACAAATGCAAGTTCAGTTCACCCTCAACTACAAACACTTCGTGGTGTCCTTTGCTGGGAACTCTTAAGAAATCTGGGCAGCCCCAATGAAATCTTTCTTTTTTGAAACTCTGGTAAGGGCAGCCACCTTCACTACAGAGTCCTACCAGGAATATTCTCTCTTCATGACATCGAACTGGAGAAAGGCCCTAACCAGCGCCACAGGGATGTAGACTAAGACACAATACCAAAGGGTAAAAACAAGAGAACACTGCTAAACTGACTTGAGGGAAGAAACTCTAGGTCTCACCGTTTACCCACTTACCGGGGCAGGGAAAGGTAGAATCTAAGGGCATGCAGAGGAAAGAAGGATCACAAGGACAACAAGTCCTGATACTCTGAGAAAACAGGTGTGGGGAGCTTGGATCCTACTTGGACATCTCACCTGTGCACAGACCGCTGCATACTAACAGCTAACAAGCAGCAGCAGAAACAAGCACACACCGGGAGCCCAGAGTGTAGGAAGAAAAATTTTTCAGGTACAGCAGTGAGTAGGAAAACAGTGAGAAGTAGAGCTCCGAGCAGAATTTCAGCAACAAAGCTCCATCTTAATATTCAGGTTGCACTGAAGGAATGTGCAGCAGCACTGTGCTAATGAAAACAGTATCTCAGAACCCGTTTAATGCTCCTAATCTGACTCAAATTTCCACACGAGTTTCTTGTCAAAAATAGTTTTAAAAAACATGTCATGGCCCAAATGAGCAACTATGTGAGAGCAGACACCTGCGGTTTTACAAGTGTTCTAGAAGTGAGACTTGAATTGTAAACCAGGATCTGCACCAACACAGGGACCCTTCCCCCCAGGTATACCCGTGGCAGGGGGCATGACCTCTTGGGTTGCTGCAGATCATGCATCTGACAATTAATTTCCCTTTCATGCCGCACTGGACCCATATCTCAGCTTCCTTTACAGAACTCTTATGACTAAAGCCTGGCTACCTCAGCTGCATAAAGCCAGTAGTCTGCCGTTCTATTCCAATCAAAATTCAACAAAATAACTGTGAACACAAGAATCTGTACAAACCTAATTTAAAAGAAAATATTGCCTGGATCAGTGTTAGAGGTCCCACATAATTCGCACAGGAGCACCAACGTACTATACTTGAAAGAGGAAGATACTATACTTGAAGGGGGAAGAAGAGAACACTATTGACCAAGCTGAAGCCTCAACAGGGAATACCCACATTAAGAATCTCTCTGATAAAGAATTCTGAGGTGAAGCTAAGAGGATGTTATTGAGCTCAAAGAAACAGTGGAATGGACATCCAATAAAATAGAGGGGATATGAAAGAAATGGTGGAAGGGGCAGTCAATATAATACAGAAAGAAATCACGATCACGATCACGACCACCCTGTTGTTCGTCGATTGCCTCGAGCAGGTGCCAGTAACGTCTTCTTCGTCCTAGCCCTGAGATTTTTTTTTTTAAAGTGCCATATTCAAGGCTTTTTCAGGGTTAGGAGAATGAGACCCATCATTGTTACTGGTATTTGGCATATTGGGTATACCAAGGGGAGTTTGCCAGACTCTGCAGTGTGGGCATGTTACATTTGGTAGCCTGCCAGTTTGACCAAATTAGGAATGAGATGATAAGATGTCGCGCGGCCGCAAATCCGGGAGCTGAGTGTGATGATCTCTGGATCCTGGCCGTTGTTGGAGTTACACGGCAGTTGGTGGGTGTAACTGCCAGTAACTCTGGCAGGTCCAGTCCCAAACTGTGCAGGCTTGGAGATCTCAGCCCCGGGTCCCACACACCTGGGTTCCTCTGTCAGTTCTTTTATGCGTGAGGCTCATCCAAGTGTGTGGAGAGTGCTCCCAGAAAGAAATGAGAGCATAAATTTAAAAAAAGCTACGGCTGGAGCGATAGCACAGCGGGTAGGGCGTTCGCCTTACAAACGGCCAACATGGCCGACCCGAGTTCGATTCCTCCGCCCCTTTCGGAGAGCCCGGCAAGCTACCGAGAGTATTCGATATGCCAGACACAGTAACAACAAAGTCTCCAATGGAGACGTTACTGGGCCCGCTCGAGCAAATCGACGATCAACGGGAGGGCCTTTACCTTTACCTTACAAAAAGAATAGTCACTAATAAAAATTTTGGTAGATGAAATAAGAAACTCAGGGGATGCCCTCAACAGTAGAATGGCAACTGTTGAAGACAGAATCAGTGAGCTTGAAGATGTGCTCCAGAAAACATAAAGGCAATAACAGAATATGGTAAAAAGACTTCAAAATAGCTCAATGGTGAGTAAGAGATATATGGAATGAGTTCAAGAGGCATAACATAAAAATCATCTGAGTACCAGAACAGGGAGGCAAGCCCAATTACTACCAATATTGGTAGTAACTGTTAATGACATCACTACTGAGAAGTTCCCAGAGCTGGAGAATGCAGGCTTCCAGATCCAAGAAGCCCGAAGGGTACCAGCTAAAAAAGACCCTAATAAAATGAATCAAAGAAACATAATGAGAACGACAAATAGCAAAGATAGAGACACAATACTGAAAGCAGCAAGATAAAAGAAGAAATCACATACAAAGGAGAACTTTTTAGATTTTCAGCAGACTTATCAGACGAAACCCTCCGGGTCCAAAGATATTGGGATATAGTTAAAAAAAAAAACTCAATGAAATGATTTCCTCAGAATACTGTATCCAGCTAGACTCTCATTCAGATTTGAATGATATACTACTTCATGAATTAATAACAGCTCAGGAATTTTGTAGATTTAAACCTTACATGAAAAACTGAAGGGGCTAGTGTAACACAAAATAAAACCCCAAAATACAACAATCTTCTACAGAATGTTGACACAAAACCCAATGAAAATATTCTCTCTCATCGTCAATGGTTTAAGTGCACCAATAAAGAGTCACAGAGCTGAAAAATGGATTAAAAATCTAAATCTATCATTCTGCTGTCTATAAGCAAAACACAAACAGTCGTAGTAAAAATAGACTCAAGGTCAAGGAAGGAAAACGAAATTTCAAGCAATCAATTTCTTCAAAAAAGCCAGGGTAGCCATACTAGCATCTGACAACATAAATTTTAGGATGAAAAAGATAAGAAGTGACAATAAAGGCCATTTCACAATCACTATCACCCCATTGTTCATCAATTTGCTCGAGCGGTCCCAGTATCGTCTCCATTCATCTCTGTCACATGCTAGTGTAGCCCAATGACATATTGGGGGCTCTTTCAGGGTCAGAGGAATGAGGACCATCATTGTTATTGTTTTTGGCATATTGAGTATGCCACAGGTGGCTTGCCAGGCTCTGCCATACGGGATACTCTCAGTAGCTTGCCAGGCTCTCCGAGAGCAATGGATGCTTTGGGGGCAGCCTCTAATCACCTTTACAGGTGTTCCGAGTCAGTAATATATGCGAGAATGATACTCTCAGTAGCCTGCTGGGTTCTCTGAGAGCAAGAACTTGAGAGTAAGAGGTCGCAAGGCCACAAATGCGGCCGCACGCTTCCGGAAGCTTGGTTTTATTTATTTATTTATTTATTTAATTTCACAATAATCAAGAAATATGTACATCAGGAAGAAATTACACTCCTAAATTTACACGTGCCCAAGAGGGGTCAGCAAAATGCTTAAAACAACTGCTAATAGACTTCAAGGAGGACACTGTTAGCAACAAAATAGTAGTCAGAAACTTCAGCACTGCCTTATCACCTCTTGATAGATCAATGAGACTAAAACTAAAAAAGGAACTACTGGTGCTGAAGGAAGAAATGGAAGAGAAAGGGCTAGTAGATATTCACAGGGCTTTTCATCCCCTCAAAAGCAGAATACACATTCTTCTCCAATGCACAGGGAACATTTTCCAAGATTCCTTAGTGCAGAGACAGGAATAACCCCTGTGCATCGCCATGTGTGACCCCCAAAAAATAGAATCTAAATTAGCTAGAATGCTACTAGGATGAACTTCAGAATAAGAAGAATCACCAAGGAGAGAGAAAACCATTAATAATCACAAATCATTAATAATCAAAATGCAACATATGTATGCATATGTTTATATATATAACCACAAATATAAAGGTAAAGGTAAAGGCCCTCCCGTTGATCGTCGATTTGCTCGAGTGGGCCCAGTAACGTCTCCATTGGAGACTTTGTTGTTACTGTGTCTGGCATATCAAATACTCTTGGTAGCTTGCCGGGCTCTCCGAGAGGGGCGGAGGAATCAAACTCGGGTCGGCCATGTTGGTAGCGTGTAAGGCGAACGCCCTACCCGCTGTGCTATCTCTCCAGCCCAACCACAAATATAGTATCTCAATATGAGTAAACTTTGATGGAAGAGAAAAATACTTTAATATCCAGAGCTGACACTTGAACTACCTTAGTAATCTCCAGAACCAGTGAACAAAACCAGTGGCCCAAATCATTGTTTCTCACCCTTTCACTGATTACAACTCCCTTCAGACCTTGTTTCTTCTTGTGGCACCCCGTTCTATCAGTTGGTATTCTAACCTTGTCACAAGACTAGAGGCAAAAATCACCCATTTTTAGATTTAAACCTGTGTTCCCCTTGTAACATCCTGGAGAGCCCCTAGGAGTTATTTGATCCCTTGTTGAGTAATGCTGGTCTACAAAGTTCTATCATTCACTCAATTTACTTAACAATTGTGGAATATACATATACATATACATATACATATACATATACATATACATGTTTATAAGTATTATACTGCAATCACCAAGCAAGGGATGTAGGGGGGAATGAAGCGAAAGACTAGAAGTATCATATGAGGTGGGGACTGGCAATGGCTTCCAGGGAACTGTTCTAACTATCCATTAAAAACATAGATGCTATTTACACTATTATAAGCATATCACCTGAATTATCATAATAATTTTTAATTGGCTAACGTTCCCCACATTTAATTTTCTCAAAACTATGTTCCAGCAGAGCCGCCGCGGGCCCTCGCGGCCGCCATACTGGGGCACGCCCGCGCATGCGCCCTGAGCCTCGTCTCCGCCTGGTTCGGCGGGTCGCCCCGACTCTGCTGCAGGCTCCTGGGCGGGCCGCCGTCCGGGTTGTTCTGCTGGGGTCCGTCACCTCCTCCTAAGGATGCATCCCGACTTATCTCCGCACTTGCACAACTGAAGAGTGCAACATCTTGATACACTTGCTTGAGGAATGTCACAAAAATCACAGCTCTCTGAAATGTTTGGTCATTGCAATGATCTTGATTGAGAGATGAGAAAAATGCTTGAAGAAAGAGTGCACGGAAAAGAGGATCAAGAGCAGGGAGCATGATAATGCGATGCGAAAGAGACTGTTTAATTCCCCAGAGGATTCTGAAAAATAAATTGTATTTTCACTGGATGCCTTGGCTGAGAGAAGACCTAAAGCCTCTTGGTTGACAGCTGAAAGAATCCTCTCATTTGGTTCTTCGGAACCCTTTGCCGATCCGTAGAAACAAGTCATGGAAAGATCCGGAAAAGCCTGGATTCTGACAATGTTGGCAGAGTCTTAAATTCTCACCAGCAAACTTGACTTCCCACTTTCCCCCTTTCCACCAGGGAACACTGAAGTAACTTCTCTCCCTCAATAAAAGAACTGATTTTAATCATAAAACACACACACACACACACACACACACACACACAACACTATGTTCCAGCAGCATCCCTTTTACTTACCTGTTATGAAATAATTTGCATTTTTAAATAAATGGACCCAAGAAAAGTTCATTTGTTAACGGTCATACGATGACTAAAGAGCAGTTTATCTTAAACCCAAATTTGTACGATCAGAGAGATAGAACCAGGATAAGGCTGTGTAGCTGACCCCAGTTTGTTCTCCAGCATCGCATATGGTCCCCCAGAGTACTTCCTGGAGTGATCCTTGAGCACAGAGTCAGCAATAAGCCCTAAGAACCACCAGGTGTAGTCCAACCCCCCTTTCCACTCCTGCCACCACCACCTAATTATGTATAAAACCAAATCCATACACATTACTAGCCTCAGTGCTCATAAACAAAGAGAGAGGGGAAAATATTAGCCCCAAGGGCTCCTAGGTGGAGAAGTCAATAAAGCACAAGTAAGTCAAAAGGGAACAAACAGAAAGCCTGGAGTCAGAGCTGGACCCTCACAAAGCCGATGGGAAAGACAGCAGCCTGGGAGCAGGTGACACAGTACTTCCAGGTCACGGCATGACCAAGAATTGCAGGCACCTCCATCCTGACACATGCCCACGACTTGATGTCCAGACACACCATTAAGCACTGATCCTGTTGACTCCCATGTAAGGAAGGTTTATTCAGTAGAAAACATACCAGACCGGCTACATACTCTGACACCATATCTGTCAGTGTTTCTGCATCTCCTCTAAATACGGACCCTTCTGGTCTGGCTTCCTTCCAGGACCCATATCTCCCAAATACAAAATAATGATAACAATAATAATAGTGGTAATTTAAAATGAAATTCTAAAAACAAAAATTAGAATAAGATTATCATATAGTACAGCTGTTTGACTTCAGGTTAGATGCCCAAAAGACTGAAAAGAGCCAAAAAGAGATATTACAACCAAGCACACAGCATTAATCACAATAGCACAAGCATAGAAGAAGCAACACAAGTGTCTAGTGGTAGAAGAGGAAGTAGCAGAATGCTGTATAGACATAAAACAGAGCACTACTGAGCTTCTCAGAAAATTCTGACACATGGTGAACACTAAAGACATGCTGCTAAGTGAACAAATCAGTGAGAAATAGAGAAACACATATTGAATCAGCTTAGACAGGAACTCTAATAAGTAGCTGGAATCTTAGAAACAGAACAGAGTTGTGGTTGCAGGTTCCTGGAGAGAAGAGGGGAAAGCATGTGCATTATTTACAGAGCAGTCTCTGCCCTGCAGAAGGAAGGGGAGAGGAAGATGAAAGGCAGTTGGTTGCACGACATCATCACTGTAGTTAACATCGCAGCACACGTAAGAACAAAGATGCCATTTTTTTTTTTGGCTTATTGGATCACATCTGGTGATACTCAGGGGGTATTCCTGGCTTCACACTCAGGAATTACTCCTGGTGGTGCTCCAGGGGACCATATGGGATGCTGGGAATTCAACCCGGGTCGGTCGCGTGCAAGGCAAATGCTGTACCCACTGTGCTATCGCTCCAGCCCCTGAAGATGTCAATTTTATCTTTTATATATGTCACAATACAAACCTTTTTAAAGCTTGGGAAGTAGATCAGTGATCTAGTGAAAAGGAATCAAATTCTGCAGGGATCTCTTCCGGAGATAAAATAAAGAGGTGGAGTGGAGGACTAATTTGCTTATTCTGTGGAGAAAAACATGTGAAACCAGGGATGAGTAAAATTATTACAGACAAAAGTAAAATGCATAAATACGTATTTATGGCACATATAATAGATAATACAGGATTGAATATCTCCAAAGAGAAAAGAAAGAAAATTAGAAAAGTTTGAAAGGTAAGAAGACATTCCTGAAGAATTCATTACTGTTATCATAAACTACCACCAGGAATGGTCCAAAAACAGTAAAAAATAGTAACCATCTACTCAGAAGTCTGCTTTTGTGTCACCCCACTAAATTTGAATATTTGAGAAAACCTTCATTTTCTCAAATGACAGCTGCCGTTCGGTTGTCTGGTGAAGGAGTCTGAATGTAGACATGGCCGATTTCACCAGCAAGGTGAGTTCAGTCCTCTGAGATAAACATTTCTGTCTGATGCAAGCTAAAAGAAATCTTTTGTATATTCACAAACAGACATGGGTGAATACATTTGTCTAAGCAAATTGTTAAGTCAGAGGCTAGAATACATATAAAGTATATGATTACAAGTTTAAATATAGCAACAATATTAGAATAATTTAAAAAGTAATTACTATATTGAGTTCTTGGGCCCCATATCTAGTTGAATCACTTACTTGTACAAGATTATTTTGTACATTATATTAACTTTTGAGTACAGATTTTTTCCTGAATGGTGGACATTTTAATTTTACATTGGTACCCTTTTCCTCAAATGATTTCATTGAATATTATTTTTATGATACTATCTCACTGCTTTTTATAGTTGCTTATCAGATTAAAGATTGTTTCTTTGTAAACTGCTAAGTTTGTTTAGTGAATGGATATTACTATGTTGAATGGGGCTGGAGCGATAGCACAGCGGTAGGGCTTTCGCCTTACAAGCGGCCAACATGGCCGACCCGAGTTTGATTCCTCAGCCCCTCTTGGAGAGCCCGGCAAGCTACCGAGAGTATTCAATATGCCAAACACAGTAACAACAAAGTCTCCAATGGAGACGTTCCTGGGCCCGCTCGAGCAAATCGACAATCAACGGGAGGGCCTTTACCTTTACCTTTACTTAAAATTAATTACCTAAGAAAATTATTAGCATAAAAACGTAATCCACATATTGAGGTCCTACAGTATTTTTAATTTTATTTTTATAAAGTTGTTCACAATAACTGATTACATTTAATATTTGAACCGTGCACGGCAGAGCCTGGCAAGCTACCCGTGACGTACTCGATATGCCAAACACAGTAACAACAAGTCTCATGATGGAGGCATTACTGGGCCCGCTCGAGCAAAATCGGTGAACAACAGGGGGACTGTGATATATATACCGTGATATATAATATTTGAACATCAATTTCACCACAATTACACCTTGCCATAGCCATATTTCAAGTGTTTACATCCCAAACCCCAAACCCTGCCCCCAAAGCAGAACCGAAGTAATTTATTTTGTATTTCTTGTTATGAATAATCCACTAAAAATGATCCAAAAAAAGTTTTCTTAGAGAAAAATGTGTGAAGATTGTTGTATTTCACCCAGGAGCCATTAAGCCCTTCTATTAGAGATTAGTAGCATGTTGTTAAAGGTTGAGACTTGTGTGCTGAGATATATATATATATATATATGTATATATATATGTATATAGCCTACAGTATTTTTGTGTAATCTTGATGCTTCCAAAGGAAAATAGTATTTGACTGTGATATTTAGATCTCCTATATTTCTCTTATTATTCTTAATTCTTTTTATACCTTTGTCAGCTTAATTTTTGTTTTGTTTCTATACTTCTAATTTCTCTGTATTTTTCTTTTAAGAGATATCTATTTCCATTTATAGGTCCCTAGCCTGGACTGACCAAACCCTACTTCTTTACATGACATGGTCTCCTAGACTACAGAAAGAACTGGTCAGGCAACAGGTCACTGGAGATCTTTCCGGACCTCTTACTGAGCCAGTTCTACTGGGGCACCTCAGACAGAACAGACGTGCCCTCTCTGCCCACTCCAGATGAAACCCCTACGGCCACGAGTTTCCAGAATCAAAACCCAGGTATGCGGATTCCAGGACTAAGACTCCAGGCCACATGGCAGTAGCTGAGATGGGCTGTCCCTCCCAGTCTCCCTGCCCGCTTGGGATCCTGGCTGTCATGCCCACAATATGACTCCAGGCGCCATCTCAGTGCATCAACAGTCTTGATTCAGAGACTCCCAAATGAATCTCAAAATGTATTAGCTCCTTACAGAGATGTCTCTGGACCCAACCATTTACAATTTTAGAATTCCAGAAGTGTGTGGTTGCTTTTGTGATCATGTGACTGCTCGTGTTATTCATAATAAGCAATAGAAAATAAAGTATCTAGCATCTGCTGCTGGCAGGCAGGCTTGAATGGTGGTGGAAAAATTCAAGAAAACCATAATGCTGAAAAGTAGAGAGTGTGGGAGAAATTGCCATAGAGGCACGTGGGGGATACTGGGGACATTGGTGGTGGAAAGTGTGCACTGGTGGAGAGATGGGTATTTGATCATTGTATGACCGGAACTCAAACGTGAAAGCTTTGTAACTGTAGCTCACAGTGATTCAATTAAAAAAAAACTGGTCAGAAACTTAAGAAACTGAGAGATAACATTTCTGCTCTCAAGTACCTTTCAACCTCTAATAAGCTTTATAATTTCACAGACTTTTTAACAGAGAATATTTGGACCACACAGCATTTCTAAGTTATACAACTCAGCTTTATTTAAAGGAAATCACACAAGTGTGTCCAATTAATTCTCAGTAACATTAAAATTTGTAACAGATTCCACGCATATTATTCTGGGTGCATATTTTGAAAGCAATAAATTCAAACAATAATCATAGCTTACCTATGTGACAAATTTAAATGTAAATGGTAAAACTAAAATAAGTAGGTAAAACAATTAGCTAAAACAAGAGGTAAGCTCGTGTAAGACCATGCTCCAGAGATTCATAAATAAATCTCAAGAGAACAACAAGACACAAAAGATATTTTTTCCAGACACTCACACATGATTGAGATGTCCATGGTACCCTGGAAGAGGGGTGGGTCCTGGGCTGACCCACCCAAACAGAACCCTAGCCCGCGCTTGCTCCCACACTTCAAAATAGCCACCATGCTCCCTACGGGACTTCATTGTCTTGGGATTCAACCTCATAGAGAAATTAGTCTGCTGAAAAACTCAGGCATGCGGGTTTTGTGACTGAGATCTTCCAGGCTTTCTCAGAGTCAGGATGGGCTACTTCTGCCCCGCTTCCAGTACTTCCATAAGCCCCAGAAGTCACTTACACACCCTAAAACCACCACCCAGTTAAAAATTTAACTCCAGTCGCACCACCCTATTAAAAATTCCGAACTTCCTGGAGTGAACAGCCTTGAATGCAAATGACATCTCAAACTCCACAACACAGATGAACCAGTAGTAGCCCACCAGATTGGATGGGATGTAACATAGAAGGCAATCAATCTCAATTAATAAAACATAAAAGACTTAAGCTGAAATAACATCTTAATAATCTCTCATACAAGGACTTAATGTCTCCATGGTGAGATACAACAATTTATACTAATTTTCTGCTAAAGAAATATTTGTTATCATTGTTAGCAAATTATTGATAAAAAGCAATATAAAATAAATCGTTGAGGGCCTGCTATGGGGACAGGCTTAAGGGGTGGTTGGGAAAATTGGAGACAGTGGTGGAGGAAAAGTATAATGGTGATGGTATTGTGTTGGAATGTTCAATGCCTGTAACGAACCAACATGAACAACTTTGTAAACTACAGTGTTTACATAAAGTGTAGGGGAAAATTTACATATGTAGGCTTTACATATTCCATGCGAACTCCAAAATATATTAACACAGAATTACATGAAAGGTTTTATTAATGACAGGTGAGAGATGATTATTACCATAGTGAGATCCATGTAAAAAGTAAAATTTAATGTAATATACTTTAGATTCCAGTAGCTAGACAGTTGCGCTCACCAACTGCCCTGTAATCCCACCAACGGTTAAGATCCAGAGACTATAAAACCAAGCTTCCGGAAGAGAACAATGCAGACTTTCCTGCCCCGGCACCTGGCTATCATCACCAGGGCCCTTTGGAGTGGGGCGGGTTGAGTTTCCCTCCCACTCCGAGCACAGCCCTGGCAACTGAAGACCTCCAGGGCCCTGCCACAGCCATGCTGAGACCACTCTCCACATGCTCGGTTGAGCCTCATGCATGAAGGAACTGGCAGAGGAACCCAGGTGTATAGGACCCGGGGCTGCAATCTCCAAGCCTGCTCAGATCAGAACTGGGCCTCGTCCACCCAGATCCCCCATCTTCCAGTAGCTAGACAGTTGTGCCCACCAACTGCCGTGTAATCCCACCAACGGCCAAGATCCAGAGACTATAAAACCAAGCTCCCAGAAGCGTGCAGCCACGGATGCTAGACCTTTTATTATTTAGTTTTCGCTCTCAGAGAACCCAGTGAGCTACTGAAAGTATGTATCCTTCCCGCATACATGCCTGACTGGGAACACTTGTAAAGGTGATTAGAGGCTACCCCAAAAGTCTCCATCCCTCTCAGAGAGCCCGGCAAGCTACTGAGAGTATCCTACCCCCATGGCAGAGACTGGCAAGCTACCCGTGGCATACTCCATATGACAAAAACAGTAGCAATGATGGTCCTCATACCCCTGACCCTGAAAGAGCCCCAGTATGCCATCGGGCTACACTAGCACATGTCAGAGACGAATGGAGACATTACTGGCACCTGCTTGAGCAAATCAATAAACAACGGGAGGACAGTAATATAGTGATACAGTGATACTGTAGATTCCATAGTTGGAAACAGACACATGGAAATGAGAATAGGCATTTTATTACATTGTATTAAATGGTTTTAATTCTTGTATTTACATAGGTCAAATTCATACAGTAATCACAAATTAGCTCTTACTGTTTTATTTTCTGATCATTCTATTTGCCATCTCTTAAGTTTTTTCTTTGGAATAAGCAACATAATGTAAATTTGTTATGTGCCTAAGGGGAAAGATTGGGAGAGAAACTAGGGATATTTGTGGAGGAAGAACACACTGGTGGTGATGAAACACTAAATATTTGAAACAACTGTATAATGAACAACTTTGTAGATCACGGTGCATTTAATAAAAATTTATTTTTAAAAAATTTTGGAGCTAGAGCAATAATACACTGAGTAGGGTGCTTATCTTGCAGGCGGCCAACCTCAGTGCTGTCACAGAAAAGCCTTGCACTGTTAATCATCTGGAAATTGCGGCCTTTGAACTGCTGACAGTGTCTTTTTAATCTCACAGATTCCTCTGCAGCTGCCCCTTTTCTGAGGGCTCCACCCTTCTCTGGATGGAACCTTGGATTTCTCCATCTGGATAGTGTCTCAGTTTCTCCTCTTCAAAAAGCTCAGGGTTTGTATTTCAAAGAGGTCTTCCTGTCCTTGGGTTCCTTCAGGGCTAGATAATCTCTTCATTTTAAAATGTATTATTTGCCCAAAGCACATTCCCAAATTCTCTTATCAGTCTGCCTACAACAAAAAGGAAAATAGTTTCTGCTGCCATGATCGTTTCTATGGCTACTTCTAACCTGAGGTTGGTGAAGAGAGAAGGAAAGATCAGTTTAATTCATGGCTCTCACTTGGCTTTTTTTTGCAAATGCACTAGAGTTAGGTTTTGGCTTTTTTCGATCAGCATGTCTTTATCAACACTGGGTGAAGCTCAAGTTGCAGTGTGTGTCACATCAGGTGACACGGGCACTTTCATACTCCACTTCACTTTTACCCCACATCACATCCTTATGCTGCACCTGAAAACAGTTGAGTGAAGGCTCTTCTGAGGCACAGTGCATTGCCTGTCCTCTGTACCCACCTCCTCCAGCTCGCCTTCTAAGCCAGGCACAGCAGAAATGCCACGCATGCCCTGGGGATGCCCCCCAACAGCTACTAGAAGAGGAACACCACGGGCAGTGGTTTTCCTCCTCAGTTCTCTTTGTTTCTTTATCAAGTGCTCAAGGTCCAAGAAATTCCCTGCCATCAGCAAGCAGAGTGACAAAGGAACAGGACTTGGTATAATGGATAACCTTGCAAATCACAGTGTTTTTATTAAAATTGACTTTACAAAAATTGTGGAGCTAGAGAGACTGTAGAGTGGGCAGGGTGCTTATCTTGCAGGCAGCCAACCCGAGTTTGATCGCCAGCACGACATATGGTCCCCTGATCTCACCAAGAGTGATCCCTCATCACAAGTCTGGTGTGGTTCAAAACCAAACAAACAAAATTTAATGTGCTTGACATGTAAGACTGTGTACATTTAGGTTTATAGCACCCTGGCTTAATACATTGAAATATTATTAATGTGACTGCCAACATAGCTCTATCCCTCTACAAAAGTATCATTTTTGTGTTGAGAACTATTAACTCTTCATAACTTTGAGATTTATAAAACAATATTGTCTTTAATCACTAAACTATGCACTAGATCTCTAGAATAAACTTAGCTATGAGTTGCAAGTGAGTGTGTACCCCTAAAAAAGTCTCCCCAATTTTCAACCCCTTAGAAACCACCATTGTAGGTTCCATTTCTATGAGATTGGCTATTTCTGATTCCATTTGTAAGTGGCATCAAACAGTATTTGTCTCTTTCTATCTGGCTTATTTTACCTCACATGAGACCCTAGATCTTCATCTATATTGTTCAAAAGTCATTCCTCTGTTATAGACACAGTTGTTTTCTTATCTTGTCTACTGTAAATAATGTGCAAACAATAAGGGAGTGCTTAGGAGATGGGAGAGCACTAATGGTGGCATTTAAGGGAACAAACTTACAAGTTTAAAAGTCAACGGGAGCTTATACTTCAAGCCCTAGAGCACATGCCTGACTAAGTTGTCTCTTTGTTTATTTCCACTCTGGAGAAGCCCATTTTCTTTAGAGCGTGTACTTCTCTCTATCTGTACCCTCACATCTTTCTAGATAAGTTTCAATAAAACTATCATGCTTCACATTTAACCTCCTCCTGAAATTCTTTTCTGTGAGAGAAAAGTGATGGACCCAGAACTTCCATGCTGATAATAGAACTGACCTGACCTAGACCAGGCATTTCCATGAGCACTGGTGACCAAGGTGAGTCAAGCAGAGGTGGAAGCACTTTCACATGGAGTTAACCTTTTATACTTCTCTCTCGCTCTCACAGTCTCTCCCCCATCCTCTTTCTTTTCTTTCCCTCTTCCTCTCTGCTCTCTCTCCCTCCCTATTCCTCTTCACTCACACCCTTCTCTTCTCTCCTCTCTATTCTTGAGTTAGCATCATCTCTCCTTTTGCTCTCTCTACTTTCTCTTTCTCACCACACCTGGAAGTGCTCAGGGTTTACTCCTGACTCTAAAGTTCATCTCATGCTCCTCAGTTGTTTCAGTCAGTTAACTGTGGGTAAGAGTATATTGGAGACAGTAGGAACGACCATGAAATCTAGAAATAAAAATTATCCTTTCCCTGGGGACCAGGCAGCTTCAGGAAATGACCATATATATACATATATGTGTCTATAATATGAACATTGAAAGAAATGTCAGCTAGCCAGAGAAGATAATAAGACTCTTACCTCACAAGGGCTGATCCCAGTTTGATCCTCAGAACCACCAGGAGCAACCCCTGAGCTTACTTCCAGGAGTAACCCAGGAAGAGATCCAAAACCAAAGAAACACAAAAGAAATGACAACTTGTGTTTGGCTTTGTTCAGCGCTAGTGAAGGGATTTCCTTTGCTTGTACAGATATCCCCCTACCTTTCCGTAGTATCTGGGAGGTGTGACGAGTAATATAACTGGAGTAATTTTAAAACAGGGCTGTAGAAGCCAAAGATTTAGTATAGGGTTTAGATAGTTGATCCCAGCTTGATCCCAGGCACCAAGTGGCCCCAAGACTCTACAGGTGGAGCTCTGGAGGGCCCAAGTACAAGTGCAGGGGCCTAGGTCATCCCACACCCTAGCCAGCAGCAAGCACCACATCCACGGTCCCTTACATTGGATGTCCTGCATGGTTGGTGGAGAACTGCCAAGAGGACCACGAGGGCCTCTTGAGTACCACTTGATAGAACACCCGCTCCCCCATAAAAGAGGGCTACAGGAGAATGGAGTTGGCTCACAGGGCTGGTGCTCATACTTCCGTTTTGCATCCGTGTGGATCTGATTGATCATGGCACCATATGGATCCCTGGGAGTAGTTCCTGAGCCCTACCATGTGACTCCAAAATCAAAATAAATGAAATGAAATGAAATAAGACAGAGCTGCAAGAAGCCACTGCAGATATACCAACTCTACAGTCTGTCTTCCCTAAACTGGGTAAGGCCTCTGGGTTTAAGCATCCCCGGTACTATCCTGCCTCCCTGGGTCCCTCCTCTCGGCTGGCTCCTTGGGTCTCCCGTTCTGCTCCAACGTTCTCATCTAAGGACAGATCCACTCCCCGAGCTCCAGTTGCGCCTTCGGCCCTTAGTTAACTCTGATGTAGACCTCTCCAGCCCAAATCACTTCCAAAAGCCAAGTGGAGTTCCTAGGTCCCTCCCTTGAGTGAGTAGAAGCACTCAGCTGCTCTGTGGACCCTGCTCCAACTCTCCAAGGCCTGACCAGGTCAGAGTGTGGCCAACGTGGTGTATGAGAGCTGGGGTCAGAGGGGGTCAGGGCAGGGTCAGGGCAGGGTCAGGGCAGGCACAGCATAGGGGCAGGCCCTAGGTCAAGGAGGGCTCAGGAGAGAGCTGTGTCCAATGGGGAGGATGGGATTAGAGAGGTCATGTACTAGGGTCAGGGGGCAGTGAGAGGGTGGGGTCAGAGGTCAGAGGGGCAGGGCCAGGGCTGATAACACTCTGGCCCTGGCCAATGAGCCTGAGAGCCCCTGGCAGGAAATCCCGCCCCCGGAGCCCTCGTGCCCAGCAGGTGCCTGGGGCATCCTAGGCACAGAGGAGCAGATGGGGTGTGGGCGGGGAACAGCCTGGGGTGAACTGGCCCAGCCATCTTCTCTTTTTTCCTCTCTGTGTTCCCCTGTATTCATGCTGGCAGCCGGTCACAGGGTCACAGCGTCCACACAGTTGGGGCACCTGGCCCACCCTGTCCAGGCCACATGGCCCACCACCCCTCCTGGAGACAGAGGGGAGGTGGAGGCAGGATATTAGTACAGCCCTGCACACAAAGCTGGTTTCTGGGCCAGGGGTGGTGGTGGCGCGCGCTGCGGTCATGGGGTTGCCGGGATGCAGCTGTGACCAACTGTGGCAATCATATCACTTCCACGTCACCCCACGGGTCTTGCTCACATGCTCTCTGCTGTCCAAGTTCTTGCTCCCTAGCAGCAGACAGGGACATCAGACACCAAGCTGCCCTGTCGCTCTGGGACTGGTTGACCCCTGCTTCTGCTTTTCCACTGAGAGGTGCTCAAGGGTCTATGGGAGAGGAAACGGGGATCTCCTGTTTACCACATGGCATCGGGCTGGTCATCACAGTGTGTGGGAAGCCCAGGTGCATAGGGATGATCTCTGGGGGCCAGGAGGCCGTGGAAGGCCAGTGGCCATGGCAGGTCAGCCTGCAGTACCAGAGCATTCATCCCTGTGGAGCTGTGCTCGTTCATTCCCACTGGGTGTTCTCTACCGCCCACTGCTTTACAAAGTGAGTTGTTTCTCAGGTCCTAGCAGCTGGGCTGGCAGGGGGAGAGGGTTAAAAGATTAGAGCCCCTGCATCCTCACGCTGTGTGCTGGGACAATCTGTGTCCTTCTAGTCCAAGTCTTTCTGCCTGTGACCTGTCCTCTCCTGTATTGTCCTCTCTCCTCACCTGATTTTGCTCATCTTCCATCCTCATCCCTATGCATTTCCCAGACACAGGTATGCACCCGAGATGGCAGTGTTCATCCTGCCTCCCAGGTGCAATTCCAGCTGGTTCTGTGTCACCTCACACCACGGCTTCTCTCAATGTCCCTGAAATCCTGGTTGTCAGAGGGAGGCTGGAACCTGGGATGCAGTGGCAGATGCTGGTGTTCTGCACATCTCTGGCCTGGGGTCTCTGCTCACCACATGTCTATTGGTCAGCTGCATGGACACTAGATATGGAGTCCCTGACCTTGAAGAAGAACAGAGTTGCACTCTGTCCTGGGTCTGGTTGGGTGTTCCGAGAGGTTTTGGGGGGCAGTAACCAGGAGCTGGATCTTTGGTACACACAGAGGACCACAAGCACCTGCTCTGTGCTGTGTCCCACTGGAGACCCACTGTGGATTAGGTTGGCTTGACCAACCTCACTGTGTCTCCATTAAGTCAGAGCAGAAGTTTCCCCTGTGGGTGAGCAGGGCTGACACCATTGGATTGGGGAAGTCAGATGGGCAGGCTCCCATGGGCATGGGTCAGCTTGTGAAAGCAAGATTTTGGTCACCGGCTGTGTGGGGAGGAATTTCCAGGTGAGTGAGTGGGAAAGTGGGATGTTTCATCCCTCATGGTCAGAACACAGGACATTTTGCATGCATCGTCTCTTTTGACCAATGATTTTGTGCCGTTTTAGAACAGGTGAGTACCAAGAAGGAGTGAGAGAAAGGAGTGGTGCGAGAGCAGTTTGGTCATAAGGCTTGTCAAGAGCCAAGATGGAGCCAGAGCTCTCTGCATGTGCCGAAGTAAAGTCAGGATTGTCCAGCCCCAAGGGGCCTCCAGCCCTCCGTGATCCTTTCCTTTAATAGTGGGTGTGTGCTGAGCTGTGACTAAAACCGCCCCTGGTCTCCAGAGAGAAGGGATGACAGAAAGGGAGAGTTCTGTGCGGTGGTGCAGACAAGGCAGTGCTGGGGGTCAGATGATGATGGAGAGGCGCAAGCTGGCATATGCAGAAGATGGATGATGACTGTCACCTTCCCTCCTGCAGGAAGTCTCATACCCCTGAGGATTACTGGGTGTTTGGGGGAAGTACCCAGCTCTACCAGGACACCCAATAGGCCAGGAGGGTGGCTGTGAGCTGCATTATCATACATCCAGACTTTAAGAAGCTCCACCGTTTTGCAGCGGTGTTACAACTGCACCAACCTGTGAACTTCAGCTCCTATATCATCCCTGTCTACTTTCCAACCCCTGGCATGGAGCTTCCCCTTGGCACATCTTGTTGGATAACTGGCTGGCGAAAGCTCACTGAGGACAGTGAGTGGCTATGGTGTGGGTGTGGGTGGGAGACGGGGAATGGGATTCTAGCTCATCAAAATCTCTAGTTAGCGTGGAGGCCTATGGACCTTGTGCCTCTGTGCCTTATTTCCAGAGAACTGGACTCTTCTAGTTTCTCTTGTGAAAAAATGTGTCCTTCTGAAAGCTTCAAAGTAACTCAAGTCAAAGACACTGAAATTCTGGGGTCGTTTGCTTTTTGGAGTCAGGAATCTGGATCTCAAAGTTTCTCTGTCTTGGGTGTAAAAATTTAACTACTAAGTGAATTGATGTAGGGTTTCTCAAAAATGCTGTTTAGGTGGCCTGAGAACTCCTCTCAGTGAAGTATGGATCACCTGCTCAGTTTGAGGATACAGTGTTGTTAGGTCCTGCAGTGACAGGGTTAACCATGCCACCCCAGTGCTGCTGGGGAAACCTCTCGGCCACATCTGGTTGTGCTCAAGGGCCTGTAGGTCTTTATCTTGATGCTTAGGGAACATGTCATGCCAGAGATATAACTAGCAACGATTTTGGGAGAAGCATGTATTTCACACTTCTGTTCTCTTCTAACCCCTTGGTTCTAATATTTCAACTTGATGTAGATCAGACATGACTTTGTCAACTCAATTTGTCTGAGTGTTTCTCTTTCTACTTTGAAATACCTTGATTTTTCCATGGCCATAGAAGGAACACGTAAAAGAAAGAAAAACGCTCTTGGAGAACCCTGGGGAAGAACAATCATGGCCTGAAATGATCTCAGCTCCATTACCTAAGTTTTGTTTTTCTCCTAACCTGTATCTCCTATCTACCTCTTGGATTTGTTAAGTGAATGGAGTAATAGGGTGAATACAGGGCAAAACTTTGTGGATGTTTTCAGTAAAATGAGGAGAAGTATAAACATTGAGTATAAACATGAACTTGTTCAGAGAAGTGTGTTTATACTTTAGTGAAATGTTGATGGCATAATGATTAGGGAAAAGAAAATATTTATTTTCCTTTAATTTTTTTATTTTTATAAAGTTGTTCACAATAATTTATTACATTTAGTATTCCAACACTTGAGTCTCCTGCTCCCGTGTCTGACCATCCTCACCGGGGCCCCTTGGAGGGTGGCGGATTGAGTTTTTCTCTCCACCCTGAGCAGAGTCCCAACAGCTGAAGACCTCCGGGACCCATCCAAAGCCATGCTGAGACCACTCTCCACACGCTTGGATGAGGAACCGGCAGAGAAACCCAGGTATGCGGGACCCGGGGCTGAGATCTCCAAGCCTGCTCAGTTCGGGACTGGGCTTCCTACACCCAGCTCCCCCACCTTCAAGTAGCTAGACAGTTGACAGCCACCAACTGCCATGTAACCCCATCAATGGCCAGGATCCAGAGACTCTCAAACCAAGCTCCCAGCTGCACGACCTCTTATTCTCTAGTTCTCACTCTCAGAGAACCTGGCAGGCTACTGAGAATATCATACTTGCCTATATGCCTGACTAGGAACACCTGTAAAAGTGATTAGAGGCTGCCCCCAAAGCTTCCACCCTCTTGGAGAGCCTGGCAAGCTACTGAGAGTATCCTGCCGCATGGCAGAGCCTGACAAGCTAACCGTGGTGTACTCAATATGTCAAAAACAGTAACAATGAATTGTCCTCATTCCCCTGATCTGGAAAGAGTCCCCAATATGTCATCGGGCTACACTAGCACGTGACAGGGACAAATGGAGATGTTACTGGGCCCACTCGAGCGAATCGATGAACAAAGGGGTGATAGTGATAGTGATTCCAACACCAATCCCACCACCATACACCTTCCCACTACCATTATTTTGAATTTCCCCAACTTCCTTCCTTCCTTCCTTCCTTCCTTCCTTCCTTCCTTCCTCCCTTCCTTCCTGTCTTTCTGTCTTTTTCTCTTACTTTCTTACTTTTTTTGGTTTTTGCTTTTTGGGTCGCACCCAGCAATTCTCAGGGGGCTGCTCCTGGCTCTGCACTCAGGAATTATTCCTGGCGATGCCCGGGGGACCATATGGGATGCTGGGAATCGAACGTGGGTTGGCCACATGGAAGATAAACGCCTTACCTGCTGTGCTATTGCTCCAGCCCCCCAACTGCCTTTATTTCTAAGGTCATTATTTGGTACACTGTTTCTCTTCAAAGGTGCTACAGGCATTTCAGAGAGACCATATCTTCTGGAAATGGGGTACAGCAGCATTCCATATTCTTGCCTGACTCAGTGGCAGGAACACTTCCTTCCTCATAACCAGCCCCCAACTATACATGCACATGCACACATACACACACACAAACACACACGCACAGACACACTCATACAAGCTTATACTGTGTTTGTCTTGAGGTCCAGGAGCAGACTTATCATTAGTCACCCTATAGAATTTCAGACAATCATCTTCTGACTTTTATGGGCTTAGATGTGACCAGTGCTCCCATGCCAGCTCGCCTCCACAAACATCCTTCTGCCCATTACTTCCTCTCCCCTTCTCCTTTCTCTCTAGAAGCTTCCTTGTTTTCACTGGGTCTACAAGTTAGTGTTGTCATTCCTTGGTGATTGCTTGCTTTAATAAATCATCTCGTACATCTGAGCAAAATTTGTTGTCTTTGGATAACTAATTAGTAGTGGTACTTTTGAATCATATAGAATTTCCGTAAATTTTTTTAAGGACTGCATATCATTATCCCTAGCAACTACACTAATTTCATTCCCACTAACAGAGCCCTTTTCTCCACATCCTTGCCAACACTCATTTCTTCTTGAACCATTTTCCCAACTATGAGCCATTTCCCTAATTATAAGTAATTTTGACTTTTTTAATGTGTCTGTGCGCCATCTTTGAGGAAGTGTCTGTTTATGTATTTTGAATAATTTTTATTGTGTTGTTTTTTTCCTTTTTTTGTTTTATGAGTTAATATATTCTGGATATTAATCCTTCCTTTTGAAAGATGATCAAATAGCTTTTGCCTGTTACTCAGTTGCGTTTGTTTGTTTGCTTCCATGGTGGTTTCCTTTTCTTTGTAAATGCATTTTAATTTTATGTTGTCCCAATCCGTTGGATAACAATGGGTTCTCCTTGCTCCTCCCGCAGAGGCTTAGGTTTATTGAGTTGCTCCCACAACAGTGCCCCTGAAGCACACCCAATTCCATCAAGCACTAATAATCCTATATTATTTTCCTCTTTCCTTTATGTTATTTGCATAGCTTATTTAGCATTGTCCTTTTTGTATAGACAAAGAAAGACAGTTGATGCTATGCTTTGTAACATGGAAGTTAATTCGCTCCAAAATAATATTTACTCCTGGGCATCCATATTTACTTGACTTAAGCCTCAGTTTCCCTTAGTTCCTAGCTCTCCAAAAGCAGGGTCCTGACGAAGGGACTGAATAGGCCCAGGGTAAGCTGAAAACTATCCTGGCATCGGAAAGGGACAAGCTAAGTGTATGAAGTATAATAAGTTAAGAGCATCATCATGGAACAGACTCTGTCATGACCCAAGAAGAAGTTACTGAATAAGGACCCTGCTGAGGTTAGGATCAACTAGCCTGGCCTGAGGACTGTGGTTTGGAATATATAGCAAGATGTCCCAGGAAGAGCCAACCTTTAAGCTTAATATAGTTCTTACTGTGTTCATACAAAAATGACTAGAAATTGTATAAGAAGTTACTATGACTGTTCAAATGGATTACTTACTAGCTGAGGAAAGGAGAAAGCAATACACCCTAAATGCAATCCTGCCCTTGTACAGATCTCCTAGTAATCTGGAGTGCTCCTAGTTATCTGGAGTGCTGAACCCTCAGATGAGATTTTGTCCTTGAGTTAATCTCCTAGAACTTCCCCTGAATGACTAGCTTTATCTCTGTTTGTTGTTCTGATATTGTTCAACCCCACCTATGGGTACCCCTGCCCTTCATGATTTCTATATTACTATACTGTAAGGGGAAAGAGGGGACTAGGAGGATGACAAGGAATATAAGAACAATGCCTGGAAGTAGAGGACTTTGAGATCTATGACGAGACTAGGATGACGGAACTATGATGACTGGGACTACGAGCAAAAGTACAACGATGGTTGTGCAGTAAGGAGAGAGATCAGACTACATTGGGGAGGAGAGAGAAACTGGCTACTGACAAGTTTGGGGTCCAGTTCTCCTGTTCCCTCAATCCTTTGTCCATCTCTTGCTGTTATCTAGCCTGAAAGGTGGCTCTCGGCCACCAAACACTTGAGTCCCATATGTGTGCCCACTCCTTTATTTGGAAACTCACACTATTCATGTATTCTTGATTGCTTTTCCCTCCCCATTGGACATGTGTCTGAATGTATCCCTAATGTTGAAATCCCAGAACATAACCCCTAACTTTTCTTCTGTGTGTTTTATGATGTTATAGACAACATCTCTCTGTATGTGTTTCTCTGTGTGTTTGGGCCACACCAAGAGGTGTTCAGGGAAATTTCTGACTCTGGGGGTGAGTTTGTCACTCCTTCAGCATTAAGGGGACCTGCAGTGTCGGATAGTGATATTTACTCCTGCATGCAGAACATATGCTCAGCTCTTTGACCCAACAATCTCTCTGACCCAAGAACCTTATGTACAGGCAATATCTCCAGACAGTTCTCCCAGCCCCATGCTGTATATGATTTAGTGTCCACACAACTTTATGAAGGTTTGCTGTAAGACTTCAATGCATCATGGTCTGAAAAGTTAGTGGATACAATTTTATCTTCCTGATTCTATTGAGGTATGTTTTGGGACCCAGCACATAGTCTATCTTGAAAAATGTTCCATGTGCACATTTGCAGAAAAGTATGTGTATTCATATTTTGGGGGATGGAAAGGCCTGTATACATCTATCTATCTTCCTGATTCTATTGAGGTATGTTTTGGGACCCAGCACATAGTCTATCTTGAAAAATGTTCCATGTGCACATTTGCAGAAAAGTATGTGTATTCAGATTTTGGGGGGATGGAAAGGCCTGTATACATCTATTAGATCTCTCTTTTCCATTTCTTCCTTCAAAGCCATTCTTCTTCCAAAGGCATTCTTCCATGACTTCCTTCTAAGTTTTAATTTTGTTGATCTATCCAGAGGTGATAAGATGGTGTTGAATTCTCTAACTACTATTGTTTTGCTACCAATATCCTCCTCGAAGTTTCTTAGAATTTGTTTTAAGTGTTTTGGTGGTCCCTCATTGGGTGCGTATATGTTTAGGAGTGTGATTTTCTTCCTGCTGTACATATCCCTTGATTACTTAAAAAAATGTCCTTTGTTGTCCCCTATAATCTTTTTCAGCCTAAAATCTTTGTTGTTGGATATTAGTATGGCCACCGTGGCTTCTTTGAGGGATTTGTTTGCTTGAAGGATTCTTTTCTATCTTTTGACTTTGAGTCTGTGTTTGCTCTGGCTGTTCAGATATGTTTCCTGTAGGTAGCAGAATGATTGGTTCAGGTTTTTAATTCATTTTGCCACTCTGTGTCTCTTAATTGACATTGAGAGATTATCGTATGAGGTTTTGTGCCATCTTTCTGTAGAGGTGTGTTGTGCTTGTAGGGATTTGTCTTGTCTTACAGTAGCCCCTTTAGTCCTTTTAAGATTGGTTTTGAGTCTACGAAGTTCCTGAGTTGTTGTTTATTCAAGAAATAGTGCATCATTCCTTTGAGTTTGTCATTTTCCTCCTTTCCTAAGAAGCTTGAATTTTCATATCAGCTAAATATATTCCCCCCTATAATTTCATCTCCCTACTGAGTTTTCTTCACATTACTTATTAGGTCTAGCTCTAAAATAATTCTCTTTATTTCACTTACCGTTTTATCTCTGAACTAAATATATTCTCCTGAATTTTTGTTGTCTAAAGGTATTATTGCGATGGCAGATGGGTACTGGAAGTCAGGTGGGAGGGTAACAGGAAAGATGGTGGGTCTGTCATTGGATGGTGGAACGGGAAGATATATTGGCTGATCGGGGATTTCTATGAGAATGATGGGAGAATGGATGAATAGATGGACAAAGGTGAATGAATAATCAAGTGATAGGAGGGTGTGTGAGTGAATGTACATGAGTAGAGAGAGGCCAATGGAAGGGTGACTGCTGATCTGGAAGAATGGGAGAAAACTGACTTTTGGAGAATGAATGGATCCTGAAAGGGGATATCTGCTGGTGAGTGGTTCTGCCCTGTGAGTTGAATGCGTTGGTGCGGAATTTGCCTTTTTGTGTGTGTAATAAGAGGGTTGAATATTTATTTATGGGAGAGAGATAGACAAAGTAAGATAATTTAGGAGGCATAGGGAAATAGGAGGAGGCTTTTCTTGCTGGTGGGTAGGGGGCTGAGGCAGTGCTTGAGGCTCAGCTGGGCTGAAAAACCTTGTTCTTTGGGAGTGCTAGAGAGTGGCAGAGTGAGGTGGGGAGTAACTGAAATGCCGAAAACCTCCTCTGTCCTTTGAGAGCCGGAGACTGGTAGTGAGTTGGAGGTTACAAGGACTCCTGGTGGGATTTTTAGGGAAAAGTATGATTGGCACATTCCCACTCTCCAAGATTAGCCCAGCTCTCAGGCACCAGGGAAGGTGTGACAGCTCACTTCAAATTAGGTGACTAACATAGTGGAAATTCATTATGTTTTTTGGGTCACACCCAGCGATGCACTGGGGATACTCTTGGCTAATGCACTCAGGAATTACTCCTGGCAGTGTTCATGGGACGATATGGTATGTGGGAATCGAACCCGGATTGGCCACATGCAAGGCAAAAGCCCTACCTGCTGTACTATCGCTCCAGCCCCTGAAAATGCATTATGATGTCACTGGAAGTAAAAGTCTGATATCGAGGTGCAGCCTCTGGTTTCTTTTGATGATGTATGCCACATGGTCGCTTTGGCTATTCCAGCTTCCAGATGCTTCCCCCATTGCTGGCCCAGTACCCCTTCTGGCACACTCAGGGAACATATCTGAGTCTTTCTCACTACATCTGTTCTCTCACCTAAGTCCCCTGCCTCCTTCCAGTTGAAGGACCCTTTGATGATACAGGACCCACTGACATGATCCAGGAACATCTCCAATTTCCCGGTCCTCAATTCCATCATGGAGTCCCTTTGCCATGATAAGTATGTGTCCCTTGGTGCAGGGATGGCGATGCTTACATTGTCACATTGTTTGCACCATCTTATTCAGGTTGTGTGCTCCGTCAAGGCTGACACCCAAGGAGAGTAGACACAAGGGCCAGGAAGTATTGCTCCACAGTTGGAAACCTGACTTGTGAGCTGGGGGAGAAGCCAATTGGAATAGAGGAGGGATCAATAGGTCAATGATGGTTGGAGAGGTCGATCGGAATGCTGAAGGTAGATAAAGGACCGAATGTGATAGCTTCTCAGTATTTATATTTTAAACTATAATGCCCAGAACTAGAGAGAGAGTATGGGGGAAATTGTCTGCCAAAGTGGCAGGGGGAGGCTGGGCTCGGGGAATAATGGGGACATTGGTGGTGGAAAATGTGCACTGCTGGAGGGATGGGTGTTCGATCATTGTATGACTGAAACTCAAACATGAAAGTTTTGTCACAGTATCTCATGGTGATTCCATTTAGAAAAGAGGCACATCCACTTCCTCCTCTCCCTTTCATCTGGAGAGCTTGCTGCCTCTTCTTGAGAACACAGAGCAGTGGGATGGCAGTCACTGATGTTCATATCCTCATCTCTGCTCCCCTAACCCCTGCATCTTCCTCTCTCCACGCCCCCACAGTGCCCCACTGCTGTGGTCTGATCTGGGTGAACAAAGGCTCTCCACCTCAGTCTTCACAACACTCTTTCCTTGCCAAGAGCAGATGCGCAGGTACAGTGTCTGGTCTGCTGCCTCCCTCTCTCTGTCTACCTTTTTTAGGTCTCCTCCTCCTCACCCGTTGTTTCTTCGATTCCCACACCCAGTTGTGTCTACATTCTGCCCCCATCCCCCTGTGGTCGGTTCCTCGACAGCTGTAATCTTGCCACTGATGAAGTTTACATAGGTGTGCATAGATCTATCCCTCATATGTGACATATAAAGAGACATAATAAGGAAATAATAAATGCCAGACACTATAAAAACTAAGAACTAACCTACAGAGTGGAGTTTCCTGGGTGGCAGGGGAAGAGAATCTGGGGGAGAGGAACTGGCTGGGGAGAGGGGACTGGAGTCAATTCTGGGGTGGGCAGTGGACCCTCTGGTGCTGGTGTGGTGGAGGGACACTGTGTCCATGGACCGCTACCACTGTAGCAGTGGGCAGTGCTGAAAGGAGGTAAAGGGATACGCATGATACCCTTTCAGTAACAGTATTGCAAACCACACTTCCTACAAGGGAAATGAGAGGGGGTGGGGTAGACAGACATACAGACAGACAGACAGGTGCTCTGGTCTGGTGTGTAGGACACTGTGCCCATGTTCCCTTCTCACTGTAGCAGTGGACAGTGAGCAGTGGGCAGTGGGTGCTCTGGTGCTGGTGTGTAGGAGTCTGTGTCTATGGGCCCCTATCACTATAGCAGAGTGCAGTGGATACTCTGGTGCTGGTGTGCTAGAGTGACATTCTGTCCATGGAAACCTATCGCAATAGCATTAGAAATCATGGTACCAAATCTTTTAGAAATATAAAGAATCACTCATGGTGCCCCCAGATCTCCTGAGCATCCCATGGGGGAGTCTCCCCAACCTCAAGAGAGACCCTGGAACCAGCCCAGTGGTCGCACATGCGTACTGAGGGGCGCAAAGGCCATGTGCTGCCAGACACATGCCCAGCCCAGCACCACTGCCAGCGGGTGTCCTGTCCTCTTGCAGGCCCAGCAGCCAACATAGCCTTCCTGGGGAACATAGCAGAGGTGCCCCGGGCCTCTGCCCAGGTGCAGCACCCCAGAGGGGCAGTCCTGTATGGGGCAGCAGACAGGCACCTTCTGAGGCAATAAGGCTCCAGGAGGCTCCAGATGTCTCCCAGGGTTTAGCAGCAGTGTAGGGTAATCTCACAGGCTTGGTCCCCGGCACAGTGTACGTTCACTGGAGCAGTCAAGAGTAACTCCTCAGTACAGAGCCATGAGGAGCCCAAGCACTTCTGGGTGTGACTCGACTGCCCCCAAATTGTTTTAATATTTCTGCTATGGGGGTATATGTTATTCACTTGCATCGACACTAATGTGTCCAAACACCTCCGCCACTGATTTTTGTCCTGTCTCGTCTGTCCCTTCCCTCTTTGCAATGTAATTTTATATAAATTTAAATTCACTAAATACTTTAAGAAACACATTTTATGCTTAACTTTTCATAAATAGTAGCACTATAGCACTGTCCTCCCGTTGTTCATTGATTTGCTCGAGTGGGCACCAGTAATGTCTCATAACTAATTGTGAGGTTTGTTGTTACTGTTTTTGGCATATTGAACACTTCACGGGTAGCTTTCCAGGCTTTGCCCTGAGGGCGAGATACTCTCAGTAGCTTGTTGGGCTCTCCTAGAGGGGCAGAGGAATCAAACCTGGGTCGCCCGCATGCAAGGCAAACACCGTACCCTCTGTGCTATCGCTCCAGCCCTCATTAATAGTAATAAGTGCAAATAATTAAAATGTTTAACACTGAAGAGTTGTTTTCCTACTGTTTCTCAATTATTAGAGTTGTAAGTAGTTTTGAAAAACTATGTAGTAGTCTGGTCTGGAGCGATAGCACAGCGGTAGGGCGTTTGCCTTGCACGCAGCCAACATGGCCGACCCGAGTTCGATTCCTCTGCCCCTCCCCGAGAGCCCGGCAAGCTACCTAGAGCATCTCACGCGCACCCAGAGCCTGGCAAGCTACCCGTGACGTACTGTACTGATATGCCAAACACAGTAACAACAAAGTCTCCAATGAAGACGTTACTGGGCCCGCTTGAGCAAATCCATGAACAACGGGAGGACAGTGATACAGTGATGTAGTAGTTTAATTCCCTGAGAATCTATAAGATCCCGAGTTTCAAATATCTTGTCACTGAAAATAAAGAATGGCTTTCAGACACCCGTTCTACAGGTACCAGGACCATCACGATCAGGATCATGATCAGCCTGTTGCTCGTCGATTGCCTCGAGCAGGCACCAGTAATGTCTCCTTCTTTCTAGCCCTGAGATTTTAAAAGAGCCATATTCAATGCTCTTTTAGTGTTAGAAGAATGAGACCTATCATTGTTACTGGGATTTGGTATATTGAGCATGACACGGGAAGTTTGCCAGACTCTGCCATGCGAGCAGGACACCCTCAGTAGCCTACCAGGTTCTCAGAAGTAAGAACGAGATAATAAGATTGTGGCCATGTGCTTCTGGGAGCTGGGTTTTTATAGTCTCTGGGTCTTAGCCGTTGATGTTTTTTCATACATGATTATATTAGGATTCTTTATTTCCTCAGAAGGTCTTTGCTGTCTCCTTGCAGAGAGCCCTTCCTCACCAAGCACACACCTTTAAACACTGATGATTCAGCCTGCTGGAACATGCCTACTCAGAGCTGTTAGGGAACTTCCCCCTGGAAGCAGCCCCATCACCTGCCTGATTTAGAACACAGTTTCTCAAGAGACTCCAGAAGCAGTGGCTCAAGCCAGGCCCCACCAAGAATGAAAGTCTTGCCCTGAGTGCAGATTCAGACTCACATAAATGGCGATTTCTTACTGTTTGTTTTGTTTTGGAGTCACACTCAGTTGTTCTCAGAGTTTACTCCTGGCTCAGAGGTCACTCCTGACAGTGCTCAGGGAGCCACATAGGATACCTGGAGTGGAGCCTGGGTTGACCATGTGCACGGTAAGTGTCCTAAGTGCTATACTATTTCTTCAGGCCCCCACTTAGGTATTTAAAATAAACAGTTCCTTCTGCTGTTTTATACTCCAGACAGCATCCTAATGCCTGTTGGCTCTCGAAGAGAAATGTGTGTGCACACAGGACGGGAGACGCCGCAGGGCTAGAGACTCAGGAAGAGGGCCTCCATCAAAATCCTAGTTTCAAGGTATCTTATCCACACCAATAATTCTGCATTCATTGCAGTCAGGTGATCTATGCTTATTTAACAGTCTGCATCCATAGGAGTTTTGCTGGGGTAGGGGTTTTTTATATTTCTTTTTTATGCATGTTTTTGTCCTCCATTGTCAGATATGAATTAAGGGGCTGACTTAGATCTGGCTTATTTCATGCTGAAGATCACCATGAAAGAAGTGTGAACAGAATTATTTGATCTGGTGAGGAAAATATCCCTTCAACTGTAAACTACATTCTATCTTCAGAATCCCTGCCATGAAGTTCACCTTCAGTCCAAGACATATTTTGCTTTTGCTTTTTCATTTTGGAGGGGCCACACTGGTTTATGTTCAGGGCTTACTCCTGGTGAGACCAGATGGGGTTCTGGCGACTGAACCCAGATCAGTCTTTCTGCTCTACCAACCCTCCAGACACTCCAAGACATAATTTGGGGTGGCAAGTTTTTGAATCTCTACAGTCATATATTTGAATATTCTTGAGAAGCTCCATAACTCAAAAGTTGTTTTATTCAATTATTTTAGAAAATCCTTTTAATAATCCATACCAAAGGTTTAGTCTAATCTTACTTGATAATCTCAACTGAACAATCACCACATACTTCACTTTAATTTTCAACATTAAACATAGCGATAGCACAATAGCACAGCGGTGGGGTATTTGCCTTGCACGCAGCCAACATGGCTGACCCGAGTTCGATTCCTCCGCCCCTCTCGGAGAGCCCTGCAAGCTACCGAGAGTATCTCACCCGCACGGCAGAGCCTGGCAAGCCACCCGTGATATGTTCGATATGCCAAACACAGTAACAACAAAATCTCCAATGGAGACGTTACTGGGCCCGCTCGAGCAAATCGATGAACAACGGGAGGGACTTTACCTTTACCTTTACCTTTAAACATAGCCCAAACTATACCTTTACTATAACAGAACACTAGTCCTAAGCAAAAATTATCCTTGAGTAACCCTAACCGAAGGCTTGACCTAACCTTATCTATTAGCCTTTAGCGAACAATCTCCCTATACTTTACTTGCATCTTGTACTTGTGGGTGGAGTGATAGCACAGTGGGTAGGGCGTTTGCCTTGCACGTGGCTGACCTGGGTTCGATTCCTCCGTCCCTCTCGGAGAGCCCAGCAAGTACCGAGAGTATCCTGCCTGCATGGAAGAGCTTGGCAAGCTACCCGTGGCATATTCGATTTTCCCAAAACAGTAACAAGTCTCACAATGGAGACGTTACTGGTGTCCTCTCGAGCGATGAACAACTGGAGGATAGTGCTACAGTGCTTGTACTTGTACAAGTAGCCCAGTCTATATCCTTACTCTAACAGAACCCAAACCCTAATAACAGTAAACCAAAAACAGCAAAGCCACATTCTTATAATCCCCAACCTAAAGGCTGGGCATAAACTTACCTATTAGCCTCAACCAAACAATCTCCCTAGACTTTACTTCATTTTCAGTTTTAAAAGCAGTCAAACCCTTATCAAACAAAATTTTAATCCAAACCCAAACCTGAATGCAATCCACATTCTTTTAGTAACCCACACCAAAGGCTCTGCCTAATTAGCCTCAAATGAACCAACACTCTTTCTCTAATAACCCCAACCACGTGCTAATTCACATTGTTATAATATCCCATACCAAATACTTGGCCTAAACTTACCTGTTGTCCTCAGATGAAAAATTGCCCTATGTATTATTTTCTATTTTCAACTTTAAACATAGTCAAACCAATACTTACTTTACAGAACCCTACCCCTACGTCAATTCACATTGTTTTATTCTTTATTTTTTAATTGGATCACGATTAGATATAGGTACAAAGCTGTTCATGATCTGGTTTTAGTCAAACAATGTTCCACACCCATCCCTTCATCAGTGCACATTTCTGACAACCAATGCCCCCAATTTCTCTCCTGTAGGAGAACATTGGTTTGCCTTTCCTTCCCAGCCACAGGGAGCTTGGGGTTGTTGATTGCTCCCTTAACCTGTCAATTACCTTTGCCTCCTGATCAGACTCTGCTGACTTGTAAATATTGTTTTTCTCTCTTAATGTCCTTTGCATAGTTAGCTACCTCAGAGCAATTGCTTTTTGTACGGACACAGGAAGACAGTTAAAAAGACATGCTTTTATAACTTGGGAGTTGATTGACTCCAGATAATATTACCTCCTAGACATCTGCTCTCTCAACTTAAGCCTCAGTTGCCCTTACTGCCTACATCCCCCAAATCAGGGCCCCGATGATGGACTGGATGGACCCAGGGCAAGCGGTGAACTACCCTGGCATCAAAATGGGCCTGGCCAAATTCCCCTAATACTGAACTATAAGTTAAGAGCAAGGTCATGGAAAATTCTGTCATGACCCAAAAGTAATAACTAGATTTGGGCCCTACTGCGGTTAGGAATGATCGATCTGGCCTGAGCCCTGTAGTCTGAGTCTGTGGTGAGATATCCCCAGGAGAGTTGTCCTACAAGTCTAATTGTGTCTATTCCTGTGTCCATACAGAATGGCAATTATTAGGAAGTTGAATTAAGATGTTAATTAACTTTCTGGTCTAAGGAGAGGAGAAACACACCTTAATTGTTGTTTTGCCCTGGTGGGCTGCAGGTGGTCAGAAAGGCGTGAAGAACACATTGATTGTACCTGGGTGGAGGGAGGCACGGTTTGGGAGGCTTGGTTTGAGAAGAGGTGGTAAAAAATGTGGTTGCAGAGAGTTGGTGAAAAAAGAAAGAGAGGTAGAGTCGGAGAGAGGCAGAGTTGGAGATGTGGGCAGAGCAAGAGACAGAGTTAGCGAGTGAGGGTTCGAGAGAGAATTGTGGAGTGTGTTAAAGAGAGGTTGGAGAGAGCTGGAGAGAGTTGGGAGCAAGTTGGGGAGTGAGTCATGGCTAGATGGGGAGAAAGTGGTGGAGAGAGTTTGGGAGAGACAAGAGATGGAATAAGGCAACTGATTATCAACCAGCTTGGCCCTAGTTTCTCCTCTGTCGGCCTCAGGCAATGGTCATCCCAGGTGGGGATGCGGTTCAAGAGCACTGAACAGTGAGAGAGAGCCACGAGGAGAGCCCATGAACATCCGTTAATCTGTGATCATTCCTAGCGACACCTGGGTAAAAGGAGTTTCAACAGTCAGGGAAAGAAGCTTAGGGAGGAGCCCAGGAGAGGAGAGCACAGAGAGGAGCCCAGGAGAGCCCAGGGAGGAGTCCAGGGCAGGAGAGCATATTGGAGCCCTGAGAGACAGCAGGGCAGGCCGCCCACCAGGCGCGCACTGCCTGCCGGAGGATGGACAGCGGGGTCTGCACCAGTGACCGGGGTCTGCACGGTGACTGGGATCTGCACCGTGACTGGAGTCTACACTGGGTGACCGGGGTCTGCACAGGGAGACCCGCGGCTGGAGCCGGACAGGAGGGAGCCGCGTTCGGACTCCCGAGTTCGCACCAGGCACAGCCTCCTCACTCAGGGGCGCACCCTCGGCTCCCCTCCTGCGAGCGCCCGCGTGCCTGGGGTCTCGCGCAGATCCCCACAGGATGTGCGGACACCGGAGGCCGGTCACACTCAGTCGGGAGCGAGTGTAGCCAGAGCGACAGAGCCCGCTCGCCCTGCAACAGCTGCGGGACTGGAGGAGTGGGTGAGGGTGGGTACCGCACTGCGCCTGCGCACTCGGAAAGTCGCCCTCAGCGCGTCAAGCCCAGCACACGATCCCCCTATGTACCACCAGGTGGCGGTGCTGAGCCAGGAGTAACAGAGACATCCACCAAGGATGACCCCAGAAGTCACTTATTTCAACTCATATTAAAGTTGCCTGTATTGGGTGGCGGCGGTTGGGGGCCAGAATTTCCCTTCCAGCACTACATTCTAAAGTCAGAGAATGTATTTTAATTGCTTTTGCCACTATCCTCTAAAGCAACAGGATTCAGTACTGCATAGACAGTTCAATGGGTAGGGCGCTTCCCTTGCACATAGGGATCCGAGATCCATGCCCGGAATCCCATATGGTCGCTTGAGTCCACCAAGAGTAATCCTTGAGCAAAGCCAGGTGTGAACCAAAATCCAAAATATAAAGAGCAGGAGGTAGGATGCTTGCCTTCATTCTGCAGATCCAGTTCAGATCCACAGCAGCACGTGTGTTCCATGAGAGGCAGAAAAATCAGAGCACCGCTGGGCGTGGTCAAATTGAACCCCGCCCCCCGAATACTATTGATGCAGGTGCGGGAGAAGTGGGGGCAGAGGGTTTCTATGTTCAATCGCGAATCCCTGGTTCTTCAATATTTTCAAGAATGAAAATATTAAATAATAAAGATTCTCAGAGTTAGAAAGTAGAAAAGTTTATGATAAGTAGAAGAGAAAAATAGGAGATTCCCAAAACGGGAAGGAACTTAGTGTGGGCCTATGGCTCTTTTTGCGAGACTTTGACAGGAAAACCAGGTCTTTGTGTGACAGAGAATGCAGGGAATCTACAGGGTGGTCATGCTGGTTTATCTTTCTGGTCGTCTACCTCAGGTATGTTCATTATCTTAGCCTTGTGACTCCCAATTCTAGGACAACCTCTGAAATGTAATTAATGAAAGAAACATTATGGGAGGGCTGGAGCAATAGTACAATGGGTTGAGCACTTGTCTTATATGCAACCGAACCAGGTTCGATCCCTGGCACTACATATGGTCCCTTCAACCTGGCCAAGACTGATTTGTGAGCACAGATCTGGGGAACTTCGGGAATGTTTAAGATTTGGCCTTGAACATGAGGTGTAGTAGATCAATGGGGGAAATGGAACTGCTTGTGAGGGGGAAGAGTGGACACCCCTCTTGTTGGCGAGGGGAAACTGAGGCTTCCTCTTTCACTATCAAATGATGACATATTCATGAAGGTGTTACTTGGTTACATAAAACACTTTATTAAGTTTTTCAATTTTGTTTATATCTAAGTTACAGGACATATCAGTTTGGACTCATGAGTGAGTGAGAAGCAGATTCTCACTATGTATTTGGTGAATGAAAGCTCAATTGAATCACTTAACGCTTTTCTATTCTACTAGATTTTATCAGTTTTTCCTTTAACATTTTCTCGTTTATTGGTTATTATTTATCTATACAACCTCTGAAATGTAATTAATGAAAGAAACATTATGGGAGGGCTGGAGCAATAGTACAATGGGTTGAGCACTTGTCTTATATGCAACCGAACCAGGTTCGATCCCTGGCACTACATATAGTCCCTTCAACCTGGCCAAGATTGATTTGTGAACACAGATCTGACAATAATTCCTGAGTACTCCCAGGTGTGGTCCCCAAAACAAACCAAACAAAAAGTACTTTTATGGATCAGTAATATAATGGACTGAGTGCATGCAAGAGTCTCAAGTTTAGTCCATGAACAGATCCCAGGCCCCCCAAGCACTACCAGGAATAACGTTGAAAATCAAAAAAAAATTCCATCAAACTCAAAAGTATTTATTATGATGTGGATTCTGTCTCATCTGGAATGAGAGGCTATGTGTTAGATGACATCCTAGGGATCTTCCACTGGGTGGAGTTATCACTGCACCATAGTAGAGCTCTAGCCAGAGGCAGTAGAGATTTGCTTAAACAAAGGATTATTTTGTAGACATGTGAAACGGTGATATTTCTGAACAATTTCTCAGAGTGGAGCTTAATTTATCTGAGTTAGATGACCAGATACGTAAAATTTAACACAGAGCAAGGTGAAACTTACCATCACCTTTTCAAGTTCACTGCCTTAGCAGTGGTAGGTTGGTGAATGGGTTTGAAGTAGAGCATTAATCACCTTTTGGGTTACTAATTTTTTTTTCCATCTTTAGTGTTTTGCCATTCTGGCCCCGGCTAATTTGAGTTGTATTTACTAATGTGATTGTGTAGTTTCCCCATCTTAGGGGAACATTTGCTTTTGTTTCAATATTTCAGCTGTGCTCCTGTTCTTTCCTCCACCTAAACATTTTCTAAGAAGTGTAACTTCACCATTGGAATGAAGCGTTAATTAACTCTCTCAGCCTTCTAGAGGCTTTCCAATTTCTCTGACTCCTTGTAATCCGTAAGTATCCCTTTGCAGTGCATCCACATAAGATATAGTTCTGAACTCTGGAGTACTGTTTGTGGCTGGCTTTACAGCCATATAGCTCTGTGTCAGGTGAACTTGATCTGGCACCATTTAATAATTTCTAAGCCATTTTCGGGGTTTGATGGTGGTGGAAGGAAGTACAGTAACTTTATACAAGCTAAACATGAACATTAACAATTATAAAAAGCAATACTCAAATAATAATACCCATATTTGTTGTGTGTGTGTGTATGTGTGTATGCTGATACCCAGGCATTGTTTTAGCCGAAGAGTAGTGTTTCATTTCTGGCTGCATTTTCTCCCAGTAGCCAGAGTGAAAGTGAACAAAAAGTGGGAGTACAACATAGCTTTCAGGATGATATGTTCTTGTTTTTTTCCTCTTTTAACTGCTCTAAAATGAGTCTCACTCAGTATTGTGAAAAATCAAGTTTCTCTGATGAACTCATTCTAAGGATATTTCTTAGATATATTTCTTAGATATGGGGGGGATGTATGTTGGTACTACCTCCTAAATGGTGCTCTGAAGGTCTGGGACCCTTCTTGGCATTTCCTGGACAGCTGTGCATGAAGTTCATTTCAGGATGCTGCTTGGGCCCTGAGAGTTTGGCCAGGCATCCCTATTGGTTGTCAAGTGCCTCCGAGACCAGAATTAACAGGTCCCAGGGCTGCAGCTGGAGATGCTTGGGGGGCTATGTGATGTCAGGGATCAAACCAAGGTTGGCTTCATGCAAGGCTTGCACCTTAATCCATGTACTGTACCCTAAACCCTATTCTAAGAATCCTTAGATTTATTAATATGATTTAAATCATAGTTTTAATTATTCAAAGTACCCTTTCCCCCCTAACTTCTGAAAGTCTTATATACTCATTGGAAAAGCTAGAAAATACTAAAATTATATGAAACATAAAAAAGATATATAATTCACCTAGGGAATTGCTGTTAATTGAACTTTTATTTATAACTAGTCTTCCATATTTTTGCACTTTGTATCTTTGTATCTTTAAAGTGTTTAAAGAGAGACGCATGCAGAAAAGTAGCTCTGAGACTCTGTCTTTCCCTCTTCACCGCTCACACTGCACTGCTCACAAATCAAGGAGCCCAAAGAGTACCAGATAAAAGAGACCCTAACAAAAACACTGCAAGGCATATCATAGTTAGAATGATTGATGCTGCCAATAGAGATTACTGCAAGCAGCAAGGTCAAAGAAGGAAATCGCATACAAAGGAGCTCCCCTTAGATTCACAGCAGATCTATCAGAGGAAACCCTCCAAGCCCTAAGGCAGTGGCAAGATATAGTGAAAAAAAACTCACTGAAATGAATGCTTCACCAAGAATACTCTATCCGGCTAAACTCTCACTCAAATTCGAAGAAACGGTACACTATTTTCTAGACAAACAGCAGCTCAAAAACAAACCTAAAATAAGGGCTAAAGGGGCTACTGTAAGACAGGACAAACCTTACAACCACAACACACCCTTACAGAAAGATGACACAAAACTTCATAACAAGAATCTCTCTGAATGTCAACAGTCTAAATTCAGCAATTAAGAGACACAGAGTGGCAAAATGGATTCAGAGACAGAACCCAACATTCTGCTGCCTACAAGAAACTCATCTCAACAGCCAAAGCAAACACAGACTCAAAGTCAAAGGATGGAAAACAATGATGCAAGCTAAGAGCTCCTTCAAAAAAGTTGGGGTGGCCATACTAGTATCCGACAGCATTAATTTCCCGTCGAAAAAGATTAGAATGGACAGCAAAGGCTATTTTCTCTTCATCAAGGGACACATACAACAGGAAGAAATCACACTCTTAAATGTATACACACCTAATGAGTGAACAACTAAATATTTAAAACAACTGCTAACAGATTTTAAGGAGAACATTGGTAGCAACACAATAGTAGCTGGAGATTTCAACATCACCTTATGATCTCTGGATAGATCAACAAGAACAAAACTCAGCAAGGAAACCTTGACTTTGAAAGAAGAAATAGAAGACAGAGGGCTTATAAACCTATACAGGGCTTTCACAAGATCACAAGCATCCTGTTGTTCGTGGATCTCCTCTAGCAGGCACCAGTAATGTCTCCTTCTTCCTAGCCCTGAGATTTTAAAAGAGCCATTTCAATGCTCTTTCAGGGTTAGGAGAATGAGTCCCATCATTGTTACTGGTATTTGGCATATTGAGTATGACACGGGAAGTTTGCCAGACTCTGCTGTGCAGGCAGGATACTTTTGGTGCCTGCAGGTTCTCCAAAAGCATTTGCGGCCGCGCGCTTCCAGGAGCTGGGTTTTATAGTCTCTGCATCTTGGCCGTTGATGGGACCAACCTGGTGCTGGCAGCAGCTGATGGGTATGACGCATACCTACTGGAAGATGGGGGGTCTGGTTGGAGAAGGCCCAGTCCCAATCCAAGTAGGCTTGGAGACCTCAGCCCCAGGACCTGCATGCCTGGGTTCCTCTGCCAGTTCCTTCATGCATGAGGCTTGTCCGGACATGTGGAGAGTGGTCTCAGCATGGCTTTGGCTGGCTTCAGAGGTCCTCAGCTGCTGGGGCTCTGCTCGGGGAAGGGGGGCAGAGAGAAACTCAACCATCACCCCTACAAGGGGCCCGGTGAGGACAGCCAGGCATGGGGGCTGGAGACTCTGTAAGAAATACTACTGTTAAAAAATATTGTAAAATTATCAAACAGTGGCTAAAATGAAATTTAACACTAAATATTTAAAATTTTTTTAATATTCAAATTGCTGTCTCCAATAATTGGTTATTTTACAACATGCCAACTTAACTATACCTAGTATTATTCCTTGTACTGAAATCCACTGTATCTATTTCAGTTTTTTTAGGTGGGTGGTGTTGGGTCCACTCCCACCTTGCTTAGGTGTTACTCCTGGCTTTGTGCTCGGGAGCACTCTCCAGGGAGCATATGTGGTGCCTGGGAATAAATTGCAGCTGGTGACAAGCCAGGCAAATGTCTAAACAATTGTGTGCCTTCCCTGCCTCTCTTCAGGAATTTGAAACACAGTGTTTGCTTTTTCCACCCCCAAGTGCAGAGCTGTTCAGTCTTTATGGTGCTGGGGACAACCAGGCCACACAGAGAGTGCTCTAGTGCTCTTGGGGTCTCCAGTATCTAACCTTGAGGTGGTCAGGGGACTCTTAAGTCTATTTAGCTCCCAGTGTTGAGGGAGGGGCGATGTAGTGCCCATATCAAAGTCAGGTTCAGCACCTGCGAAATATGCACCACTGACTAATGAGCTATCATTGATTAAGAACCTAAAAATAAGAGTCATGCTAATCCAGTCAAGACCTGTTGAAAATTAGGGTACCAAATAAATAAGCCCTCTAATAAAGTGTTTTCTGTCCAGTCCCAATCCTCAGAAGCAGTGGCCACCAGTTCTGTGCTAGCAGCAGGGCTAATGCAACAGCCAAAGTCAGTGTCAGCTCACTGCACAGAGGTAACAGACTTCGACCTCTGGTCAACGCGGCATTCCTCAGCTTCTGCACTGCTGGCCAGATAGTTCCCAGGATGTTACTGGGTAGCACTAGAACTTCTCGGTCACCTGGAAATCCTCAGGAGTAGCTTTCTCAACCTGACTGGTGAGTCTGCTGGGTTTCCTTGAAGTAAACATACTAAAACACACTCACACACTTGGTGAATGCAAGCTCTAAATAAGACAAAAGAGAATGTCTGAAACATTGCTTTCTCTTCTCCTCTGCTAGTAATTCACCAAATAATCCACAAAGTAATGGGTTACGTTTACTTCTGATAAGTAGTGCCACTTATTTTGCATCAACACATTAAGAAATACACAAATTCCTTTCATCTAAAATGTAAAGAGTTTCTTTGGACTCAGCGTAAAAGTTTAGAGCAGGGTGATTTTTTTCTGGGGACATCCCATCATATTCCCATACTAGAGACCTTCAGGTCGGTTTTGTTTAAGCTTTTCCTGTCCTATAATGTCTTGTCAGTTGTTTCCTCTGGGTCAGAATCTGTCCCATGATTGTGCTCTTCACAAATTATATTACTTCGGCATTCAAGTGTTCAGAAACAAGAGTTCTCATGACAGACAACAAAGCAGTAGTAGACAGAGAATCAATTCAATAATAGAGAGAGAATCAACTAATAGTTATCTGGGAATAAAAATAACTGAGTGACTTGGGAAGAAAAATCAGCCACTGCCAGATCGAAAGTTTGCTTCTCCCGAAAAGGAGCATAACTTGAGACCCCCATAACCATGCCACTGGACTCCGCACCAGGCTGTTTGACATGGAGCACTTCAGAGGGGGGCAGGTGAGAGCCCTTCCTGCCCCAAGAGACCCAGCTCTGACAGCCAAAATCTCCACAACCCTACCACCCTACTGCCACGACGCTCTGGGGTCATTCCCCACGTGCTCAAGCGGAGTCTCACACGTGAGTGAACATATTCCTGGAAAGAGCATAAAACACCCCCTGCCCAATCTCCATAATTACCACACCACATTTGATGTGGTTCAGATAGTAGGAACAAATCATAGAGGGAAATATATATGCATATATCTATTTCTTCACAGTTTCCTATATGAATAATGTTTGTAAGCATTTTCAGCAGTACTACGTAACAGACAATATGAAATATATTATTTCTGTTGTGTTTGGGACAGGGATTGGGGCTTGGGTTGGAAACATCCTGAATTTGGTGGTGGTAATATGTAATGATGGTGGGATGGGTGTTTGAATATTCACGATCACAATCATCCTGTTGATCATAGATTGCCTTGAGCAGGCACCAGTAACTTTTCCTTCGTCCTAGCCCCGAGATTCGAAAAAGTGCCACATTCAAGGCTCTTTCAGGTTTAGGGGAATGAGACCCAACATTTTTAGTGGCATTTGGCATATTGGGTATGCAACGGGGAGTTTGTGAGTTTGAATATTAAATGTAATCAAATATTGTGAACTAAATTATAAAATAAAAAAAATCTTGACTTTCTTACTGAATACATTTAGCAAGGGCTAAATTATGTATGATTGCATTTCTAACATAAAAGCTCTGCTTTAATTTTTTAACTTTTTATCTCTGTAAAATGTTTTATCAAGTATAAAACTACAAGTGCCATAAGAATTATCTTTGCAGATATTTGTAAGAATCTATTTTGGCTCTGTAAAAATACTTGATGTTGCTGAGGTTTCTTGTGCTCTACACTACATAGATGTTCTACACTAGAAATTTGTAGAAAAAAATTTATTTCTTGTGGGTGAGGAGGCCATCTCATGTGGAAGACAGGGTAGCAGAATGCTTGCCACAGGACAATGTTGTGTCCCGTTCTACTCATGCAGTGCAACTCCTTCCACATGAGCGCATGCAATGGTGTTATGAAATAACATGAAAACCTGGTCACAAGGTCTCTCATGCCATTTACCAGATATTTGCAACATAGTTCTAATAATAAAATAGTAAAGGTATTTAGAAACCTGTTTTATAAACCACCTTTTCTCAAATTCTAACACATGAACAGACAAGACAACATTGTGGTAAAGCAAAAGAGACAAAACCAAGTTTCCAGTGTGACAAAGTTTAAATGTGAAACACAGGTACAATAAATTTTGCAAAGGATCAACGATTTTACATACAATTAAATATCCTATGATACAGAGTAAACTAGGCAGAAAGTCTGCTCTGTATTGCAAATTAACCGGGATACACTCTTCAGCCTTCAGAATTTAATTTCTAGGAAGACAAATGTTAAAGGGTTTAATAAAGCATTCACTTAGATGATTATGAACAAGCAAGACTTTTGGGCCGGACCTATAGTACAGCAGCAGGACATTTGCCTTGCATGTGGCTGCCCGGGTTGGATCTTTGGCATCCCATATGGTCCCCTGAGTAATGCCAGGAGTAATTCCTGAGTGCAGAGTCAGGAGTAACCCTGCGCAATGCCAGGTGATCCAAAAAGCTCGGAAAAACAAAACCAAAAACACATAAAAAAAAAACCACAAAAGAAAACAAAAAACCAAGACTAGTTTTGGACATGGTAACAAAGCTGACACATAATAAAATCATCTTCATATATTGCACTTTCAGGTACTTTGCAAAATAATTAGCAATATCATCTTTAACACTGATTACAATAGTTTCCCACAGTTCTTGCTCAATTATTTTAAAGAAATTTTATATTTATAAAGTTGTTCACAATACTTTATTACATACATTCACTATTTCAACACCAATCCCACCACCATTACACCTTCCCACCATCATTATTTCGAATTTTCCCACCCCCACCCAAGCCTGACCCAAAGGCAGAGGCTAAATAATTGATTTTGTATTACTTATTATAAATAATAGACTTAAAATTATCCAAAAAGACTTCCTTAGAGGAAAGTGTGTGAAATTTGTTGTATCTCAACATTAAGCCCCTCTATAGGAAATGACTAACATGTTGTTACAGGTTGAGCCATATATATATATATATATATATATATATATATATATATATATACAGATCAGTTGCCTTCTACCTTACATCTCATCAAATGTAAATCTCTGACTTCTTTATTTATTATGATGATAACTGATGCTACTTGGCTCAGTGTTTGGGTAACTCCCAGCATTATTTGGGGAACAATGTGTTGCTAAGGACAGAACCGAGGGCTCACATATGTAAAACATGCACAACAGTCCTCTTAGCCATCTCCCTGATGATCCTTCCTTATATTTATGGGAGGTGACTTGCACTAAATTTTGAGAATGGGGCGAGGTTTAGGTAAGCTTCCCAGTTTAGTGGGGTTTTTTTTAGTATTAGAAATGATGCTTTCTGAAATGCTCTCATTCTTTTTCTTCTTATAGTTTGTTGTGGGACTTCTCTTTGTCTTTATTCTCCCCATTCTATTCAATTTTGTTTTTATCCTTAGGACTTTTACTTTGCATGTGGGCCCTGGTCTGGGAAGGGATCTCTGGTAGGTCACTTTCGACTGTTCATGAGGCTAGACTAGACCAACTCTTTCGAGTCTTTCCCATCCTGCCTATTTCTTATGTCATCATGACATGGGTACCCTTGTTCTAGTGCCAATAACTATTCTCAAATTGGCTGGTTGTATTTTTCATTAAAGTTCCTTTTTTGAAGGGGTGGCAGACCCTATCAGATGCAGCCTTTTATTCTCCCTGGCTTCTCCTTTATTGAGACCTCCATTTACATGCAGGTTTTGTGGCCATTGGTGATTTGCTAGTATTCATTTGTAGTTTGTGATTCCTTTTGTTATGAACTTTGCCCGAGTTTTCTTATTTCTCTAGTTCCTTTAGATAGAATAAATGCTTTTCTCTGAATGCACAAGGATATTAAACTACAAAGAGCAAAATATCGTTGTGAAAGATATAGATAGGGCTGGTGATAACCAATTTCTATATGGGAACAGTCCCTGGCATTGCCCAGGTACCTAGTGGTACTCAAGCCCTGTGCTGGAGGCCCCTGTTGGCCCTGCAGTGTGTGGTGTCAGGAAGTGTTGGGAATGAGCCCAGGCCTCCCACGTGCAAGGCATGTTCTCTGCTACTGGATCCATTTCTCCAACGCAAGAACCCATTTTTTTATTTTACCTGTTAGTCAACATTTTTTTGACAGGGGTTGGGGTGGTATTTAGGTTTGGGGATCATATCCAGTATTGATTAAGGTTTATTACTACGATTTTTAAATTAAATCACCATAAGATACACCGTTAGAAAGCTGTTCATGGTCCAGTTTCAGTCATACAATGTTCTGACCCCCATCCCTCCACCAGTGTAGATTTCCCACCACCAGTGTCCTCCAGTTTCTTACTGCCACCCTCAACTCCCAGCCTACCTCTATTGTAGACAGTTTTCCTCTATCTCTCTCTCTCACACACACACTATAGTTTGCAATATAAATATTAAAAGGTAATCGTATTTGTTCCTTTACCTACTTTTAGCACTCAGTTATTATCCGAGTAATCATTTACAACTATCCTTGTCATAGTGCATTCTTCTCTATCCCAACTCTAAGTACTTTCCTAAAGGGATCACTCCTAGCAGTGCTCACGATGTTGTGCTTCCATATATGGTGCTAGAGATCAAACTGGGGTTGGTTGTGTTCAAGGCCACTTTTTTTTTAATATTTCTTGACCCTCAACTTTTTAATTAATTTTTTTTTGAGAGAAGGTGGGATTGCCAAGAATAGAAATCATTACCTCATACATTGCAAGCATGTATATCATTCATATATACACATGTATATCACTGAGTAACAACTAGGCTGGTAGTACAATATGAGGACCTGAGATAATTCAGACCTGTTTTGTGGACCATGTGGTATCAGGGATTGAACTGGGGTTGGGCACATATAAGGCATGCACCTTAACATCTACTGTCCATCTGTCCCCCATCTAATCTTTTAAATTGCAATAAAATACAGCTTTAAAAACTTGCAGAATATACCTATTTCTTATATAGTAATTAAAAAGTACAAATTAGTCAAATTCATATCACCCATAGTTTCAGGAATTACATATATACCACTGATATCTATTTATATCTCTCTCTATCTATCTATCTATCTATCTATTACTCTTCTTACACATTTCATCCCATCTAACTTATTTCCAGACATCTTGGAAAATTTTAATTATCAATAACAAAATATATTTTGAAAAAGTTGGAAGACTGACCAAAAGTTTAAACGCTTCTATTCATGCCAGTAGTCAAAGGTAAGACTTCCGGGTCTTCTCTTAGTTGAGGGATGTTTTTGGTTTCAGGGAACCAGGGGAAGAAACATAAGTGAATTTTGGGTAAGTGGATATCAAGTTGACTATACGGATTCTCCTGGTAAGAAAAGCAGAGAAGTCCTGGAACTGGAGGAAGCATTCAGGGAACTAGGACTAGACCCAGACTCTGCACCTTTTGTGAACTCAGTCCACAGTAATGTGTTTATTTTCTTCTTAAACTGACTTAATCTTTCTTTCCTAGTGACTCAAATCTTTTCTTCCTGATATTTCTGCTTACCTTTTTAGGTTCCCTATTAGAGAGCCTGGCAAGCTACGGAGAGTATCCTGACCACATGGAAGAGCCTAGGAAAATCCCCGAAGTGTATTTGATAAGCCAAAAACAGTAACAACAAGCCTCACAATGGAGACATTACTGGCGCCTGCTTGAGAAAATTCTCTGCTTGGGAGGACAGTGGTACAATGCTGTAGTAGATCATTAACATGTTGTTACATATAATTTTTTTTTATCAAGTTCGGTTGCCTTCTACCTTACATCCGTCAAATGTGGTGTGCTACTCTTGGTATATCAGTGGCACACAGTATGAAATGCCCAGGAATTCTAAAATTTTAAATATGGCGCTAGAGCTGAAGTTAAATTTTTAACTGGATGGTGGTTTGCAGTTCGGAAGCATCTCTGTATCATGTTGGCTCTCTTCCAAAATTTATTTGTGAGTCTCTGGATCATGGTCATTAATGAGCTTAAAAAGGTCACTACTTTTTTTCTATTTTAAGGAGCAAACAATGAATTCCTAAGCTGGAGACTTCCTCCAGTCAGGAAGTGAGAGAAGTACAGAACAGAGATACTTCTAAATTTACTCAATAACACTAAAATTTATACCACAAGAAAATCTCAAAAATAAACTATTCCTAAGTGTAGTCTATTTTGGTGTATAACTTTGCCTTTCAACTAAGTGAAACTGACTGAAATTAGTTAACACATAACTTTATTTTACAGCTATATAAGTCTAAACTCTCCTTCCCGCCACCCCCCCCCCCCTACCATTTTTTAAATGACAATGCCTCCCATGAAACTCCAAACAGGCTTGAATTTATAAATAGCAAATTTCATGGATTGTGCTAGAAGCTCTTCTCAGACTGTCATCCCCTTTTATTTTCTTCGAATTCAAGTTTTTCTTTAGAGTTTAGTTCTGGGAAGCCCTGTTTTCCAAAAGTTACCACAAAATAATATTTACTTATGTATTTCAACAGAGAATTCCTCAGAGTATATATTTTTCTCCATTAGAACACTAAACATCAAAATTGAGTCTTAATCCAGTAAAGCTGGAATCATTAAAGTTTCGTCGATTCGTCGATTGCCTCGAGCAGGCCCCAGTAACGTCTCCTTCATCCTGGCCCTGAGGTTATATTCAAGGCTCTTTAGGAGAATGAGACCCATCATTGTTACTGGTATTTGGCATATCGGGTGCGCCACGGGGAGTTTGCCAGACTCTGCCGTGTAGGCAGGCTACATTCGGTAGCCTGCCAGTTTGTCAAAGTAGGAATGAGATGTCATAATAAGATGTCGAGCGGCCGCGAATGAGGCCGTGCGGTTCCGGGAGCTGGTTTTTATAATCTCAGAGTCTTGGCCGCTGATGGGATTACATGGCGCCAGGGGGCCAGTTGTTGGGTGTGACCCCCGCCTACTGGAATTTGGAGGATCTGGGTGGAGGATGCTCGACTCCAATCCGAGTAGGTTTGGAGATCTCGGCCCTGGAACCCACGTGGCTTTGTCCCTCTGCCGGTGTGTGGAGAGTGGTCTCAGCATGGTGGTGGCTGGTCCTGGAGGTCTTCGGCTGCCGGGGCCCTGGCCAGGGCGGGGAGAAAAGCTCAACCCGTTCCCCTCGAAGGGGCTCCGGCGAGGAATAGCCAGGCGCGGGGGCAGGAGACTGCGCTCTTCTCCTCCGGGAGCTGGTTTTTATAGTCTCAGAGTCTTGGCCGCTGATGGGATTACACGGCGCCAGGGGGCCAGTTGGTGGGTGTTGGTTTAAGTTGCCAAAAAAGTTTAAGTTGCCAAAAACCTGACGTGATTCTAAATATTTTAAACATTTTGGTCTACTTTCCTTTCTTCAATCTAAATTAGAAGCTACTGATATTCATGACTTCACAGTCTGAGCTTTATTAATGATGCAGCTTTCCTTGAGGGCTTCTACTTCTGCTTTCAATCTCGCTCTAACTTTCTAGCCTTTACACACAGAAAATTGGACAAACTGACGGCACACATGTGCAAACTCACATACACACACATGCATACTCACAGTCTGTTGATTGAGTTTGCTGCTTCTCTGATCCCTCCCCACTCCAAATGGCCAGAAGACTTCAAGGTAGACCAAGAAAGATAGGGTGTTCCCCAGGGCAAGTGGAGCCCTATTGGCCTACTGAGACCATCCAGTGTCCCTTCAGACTCCCCCCCACAACTTCAAATGCCCCTCTGCCCTGTCTGTCTCTTAGGGAAACAGGTCATGAAAGAGCTCTCTTGGCATCAAGTTGGCAAAGATAAATCATGAACAAGTAATTACTAAACCAAGACAGTGGTACATAAGCATTCTCAGCTTTTCTAGTTCTGAGCGAGGCATTTTCTCAGCAAACCAGGAGTCTCAAGGTGGCGGTCTTTCTGCAGCTTAAGTTGCAAAGGTGGAGGGGCTGCAGCCTGCTGAAGAGGAAGGAGGGCGGTGGGCACCACCGACAATAGGGAGGCAGGGAGAAGGTGGGAAGGGGGAGTATACCAGGGATATTGGTGCTTGGAAATGTGCACTGGTGGAGGGATGGGTGTTTGATCATTGTGTGATTCTAACCCAAACATGAAAGCTTGTACCTATCTCATGGTGATTCAATAAAATTTAAAAAAGGACACCTCTCTCTTTAGAGAGAGAAAACCAAAAAGTATTTCTCTTATCTCATGTCTCAGATTAGCTAATTTTTACCCTATTTCTTGGGTCTAAATCAGTGTTTCAAAAAAAACAAACTCAAAATCTCAAAAGCCCAAGTGTTGGAATTTTCTGTATTAGCCCTTTAAGTCCATATATTTTGAGAATAAGAAGTGTAAAGTAAGAATTTCTCAATGTTCCTTGGGCAGGGAGGGCTTTCATCCGCCCCCCCTTGGGGTGCCTGGAGTGAAACAGCTTGGCTCAGAGTCTGGTGGCATGGCTATGTCAGGTGTCATGTTACTCCCTTCCAGGAGAAAAAGCTGGGACAAAGCCCTGGTAATTGAAAGCCTCCAACCCAACTGCCACCATACTCAAGGCTGCTCCCCACATGCTCAGGTTGACTAGTGAACATATTCCTGGACCACGCGACACATCATAAGACACTCCATACCCATTCTCCATAAGTACCACACCACATTTGATGGGTGCCTACAAATAGTAGGCAAAAAATCATTTTCGGAAATATATATATGCGTATATACATATTTTCTGATATATAAACGAAAGCTCATATCACTGAACCTTTAATAACATGTTAGTGATATCCTAATGTATGTTTTAATGGCCCCTGCCAAAATAGAACAATCTTCACACTGTTTCCTCTTTGGAGACATTCTTGTAGCATTTTCAGTGGTTTTTCAAAACAGACAATACAAAACATATTATTTCAGTTGTGTTTTGGGCTGGAGCAATAGCAAAGCAGGTAGGGCATTTGCCTTGCATACAACTGGCCCGGCCAAGCAGGGTTCGATTCCTTCGCCCCTCTCAGAGAGGCTGGCAAGTTACCGAGAGTATCTCATCCACAAGGGTGAGATTGAATATAATATATATTCAATATGCCAGACACAGTCACAACAAGTCTCATGATGGAGACGTTACTGGGCCTGCCGCTTGAGCAAATCCATGAACAACTGGAGGACTGTGACCCTATTTTGGGACAGGAACTGGGGCTTGGGATGGAAACATCCCAAATTGGGTGGTGGGAAGGTGTAATGGTGCTAGAATTGGTGTTTGAATATTATATATAATCATTTATTGTGAACTACCATATAAAATTTTAAAAAGTGATTGTTTTTTGCTTTTATTTTTTTTTCTTTTTGGGTCACACCTGGCGATGCTCAGGGATTACTCCTGGCTCATGCACTCTGGAATTACTCCTGGCGGTGTTCGGGGGACTATATGGGATGCTGGGAATCGAACCCGGGTAGGCTATGTTGGCTGCATACAAGACAAACACACTACCCGCTGTGCTATCGCTCCAGGCCCAAACATTTAAAAAAAAAAAGAATTTCTCAGCGTTCCGTGTAGGAACCTGTCAGCTAACAAGTTTCAGAGAAATGACTAAAGCAACTTGGATGATGCCAACAGAGAGGAGGAGTTCTGGTTCTCTTGCCACTAAAAAACAAACTGTCAGGGACCCCTTATGCTCTCTTCCACGGAAGCTATTAAGCCCTTGCTTCCTGGGGAATGGAAATCTTGGTAAAATAATGGTGAGTTTCTGAGGATAGGAAAGAAAGACGAGTAACTCCAAAATATTTCCTCCCAGCCGTCTAAGAGAGAAAAGTTGCTCACTCCTCCACACGCAGAGTAATACGAAAAGAAAGTCCCAAGTCACCAGATGAAGTGGGGTAACAGGAAAGAGAAAAAGATGGTGAGCAGGGAAATGAATACCAGATCCTTGGGAATTCCCCAAAAGAAAAAGACAAACACTACACATGGGTGACTCATTAACCCTTCCCCACACTGAGTAGGTAGGTGATCAGTCTCTCCCAGGCCCCTGAGTGAGAACCTTGTGAAAGCACTGTTCAGAACAGGCAGCACTCTGTGGGCCGCTTGGGGCCAGTCCTGGCATCTGAGAATCAAACTCCATCCAGAAGGGAAACTCACTCCCCACATACTGAAAAGGACTCAGAATCCAAACCCTCCCTGGGAGAGGAGCTAGGGGCTTTCCTGGAAGTCTGTCCAGGTAAGAAGCTGTTAGGGAAGGTACCTGTTGTCAGTGAATCCCATTGATCCCTCGCCCACCTGGCCAACTTCTCCTGGAGTCTGTGGGCTGCTAAGGAAAGCTGGTACCCTCAGGTACCTTCTATAAGGACCCAGGTCTCCTTTCACCGACCAAGCCAGGAATTCCAAGTTGTCTTAGCATCATACCAGGGCCTCCAAATGTAACAGTTCGATTAGTCCATCACACCAAAACAAACTTTAGGACATTAAGCAATGAGAGTGAATTATTTCATGTCAAGTCTGACCGCAACCAGGCAATCTGCTGGAACTGTAGCCAGACAGGGGCACTGAGCACTTGACATAGGAACATTCCTGAAACCACTCACTGGGGACAAAGAGAAGAGGAGCAAATAAATGGGGCTTCTCAACTGGTTTTGTTGTGACAATACACTAAGTTACACTGAAGCAGGAGGGGTCTTAGTTGTGGTTCCTGTTGCTGGAAATCTTTGTTATGGACACATTCTTTTAGGTACCATAGAGACATATATGAATTGACTAATTGTATCTGTGACCCTTCCCTACTTCTCCATCTGGGTAATAGGTGGGTGTGGGTCCTTATGCTCCATTCTGAACCAAGACTTATTACTGATGACCTATTCTTCTCTGCTAGGTTCCTAGAATGAGCCACTCAGAGTTCCTGCCTCTGGCTGTCTCCTGGTTCCCTTTGCTTAGCTCACCTTCACATTTCTAACTTTGCTGTCACTATAGCAATACACCATGAGAAGGTATTTCTTAATTCAAGAGGTACAGCAGAAGTAGAGCAAAAGTACAATTTAACCCTTACAATATCAAAGTAGCCTGATACACCAATGGGAACAGTACATCACTGCTCAGACCACCTTGTACCCAGGGTTAAACCCAAAACTCACATGAAGCACTAGTAATAATGAAAAAAATTAAGAAATTTCACCATTCTTTGGACAGAGACAGAAGCCCAGAACACTTCTCAAGTGCTTCATAAATTCTGACACAGACTGACATGACCTAAAGCAACAAAATGCTCTTCATAACCACTGAACTACTAAAGCATCACAAGTGTCAATGAACCTACAAAAAGACTGAGGGGAGAAACAATAAGTAATTGAACAGAAGAGGTAAAGAATACAATAGTAGGACTCAGCATTAGAATGGAAGAAGACAAAATTGAATCAGTGACACAAGTGGCGGGGGGTGGGGGGAGTATGATACAGCCAGAAGTTCAACCTGGACCTTCAGGGCGAGTGCATCAGCAGCCTGCTGTTGTCTTCATTGCTGCGGTGCCTTTGGTCGGACCCCAACAACTTTGGACCAAGTTTGCCAGGAAAGTAAACCGCCAAAATTTACGTATGTGGGAGCCATACAGACAAACCACCGCTGGCTCAGCTATACAGACTCATTTCTTGGCCTTATTTTCAGAGACTCATAAATTTCGAAAGAGAACAAAAGCCATAGTTAAGGCCGGTGGTACACTGTGGGAGAGCAGGTGTGCCCTGCATGGCATATGCCAATTTCTCTGGAAAAGATGGAAACAAGGGCCATGATCCAGAGACACAAAAGAGTCTCCAACAGAGCAGCTCACTGCAGAGATGCCTCCAGAATTCAAGCAGACCAACTTCACTGACATGCCCAGATTTTGGGGGGGTGTTTGGCAGGAATTGTCCCTCCACTTTCCCCCTAAACCCCACTTCCCTGGCAGTTGCCAACTTTCAGAACCCAGAGAGAAGTGCAGGTAAGCGGGTTCAGAGACAACAAACTCCTGGCATCAAGGGATAGGGGATGGGCCGGTCCCTCTCTTACCCCATCCCCATGGGACCCTGGATGTCATGCCCACAAATTGCCTCTGGCTGCTACTTAAGCTTCTTAATGGCCATGATCCAGAGACACACAAAAGAATCTCGAATTGAGCAGCTTGCTGCAAAGATTTCTACACACCCTACTTATCTAGAATGTTAGAATTCCAAGAGCACGCTAAGGCCCTTGTGACCACGAGACATCTTATGTGAATCATAACAAGAAATTCAAAAGGGAGCATAGGGGAGAATGTCTGCCACAGAGGCAGGGGGAGGGGTGGGAAGGTGGGGATACTGGGGACATTGGTGGTGGAAGATGTGCATTGGTGGAGGGATGGGTGTTTGATCCTTGTATGACTGAAACACAAATAGGGTAGTTTTGTAATTATCTCACAGTGATTCAATAATTTTTTTTAAAAGACAGTACACATGTCCTCATCAATAAGCAAGAGATGGAGGCGAGAAAGATAGCAAACCAGGTAGGGCACTTACTTGCACATGACTGATCTGTTTGATCCCTTGTTCCCCATGTGGTCTGCTTAGCCAGCCAGGATTGTTCTCTGCATGCAGAGCCAGGGTAAGCCCAGAGCACCAGTGGATGTGACCCACAAACAAATAAAAAAGAGGTCTAGAAAAGAAAAATTTTAAATAAATAATGTAAGCTATTTAACTGACAACAGAAGAGAAAAATCACTGAATTATAGAATTTCTGGAAGGACAGTAAAGAAACAAATGCAATAGTGTAGTGGGTAAGGTACTTTCTTGCATGAGGCTGACTTGGATCCAATATTCAATATCACCCAGGATCCTCCAAGTCCCACCAGGAGTGACCTCTGTGTACAGAGCCAGAGCACTTAATAGCCGTGAGCACTGCTAGTGTAGACCCCAAACAAAAATTAAAATGAAAAAAATCAATAAAAAACCTCCCCAAGCAAAAGTACAGATCCAAAATGGATTTATTAACACAGAAGCAAGCCAAATTAGATCTTCAGCACCCACATGTTTTCCCAAGGCCCCTGGTTGTCACTCACAATCACTGAACCAGCAGTAAGATCTGAGCTCCTCTGGGACTGATGCAAAAAAACAATAACCTAGAAATCAAACTAATATTCACAACAAATGCAAAAAACTACATGAGTCTTATCAGTAATTTTACAAAGGAAAAGGAAAGGAATCCCGGAAATGGGAAAATACTACATGTTTATGGGTATGAAAAATTAACATTGCCCAAATGATAATGCACAAATTATACATATTTAATGCAGTTGTTCAAGATTCTGATGACATTCATCAACAATTTAGAAAAACTTTCAGTGAAATTAATACAGAATCATAAAACTCCCTGAGAACTAAAAGCAATTCTAAGAAAAAAGGAGGGAAGTATTGCTTTTCCTGACTTAATATTGTACTATAGTAAATTTTCTCGTTATAGGATGTATGGTTGTTAGTGAGACCCCAGAAATACCCAAAGGGGCCATGGGTGAATATTAGTTAACTGGAGGTGGTGGTGGTGGGGATAGGCTAAGACTATAGGGTTAACCAATAAGATAGGAAGATATAGGAAGAATCAATATTGAAAGGGGGCACATTAAAGATAAGGTCAGAAGCAACGTTGCAAAATATAGTAATCAAAATTGTGATCTATTGAAAAAAAAGCGAACTCTCCGGCCATGGGGTAGAATTGACAGCACACAGATATAACTCGCATATTTATTGAAAAATCTACGACAAAGTTGCTTGGTACATAAAGTCGGGCAGGCAAGTCCTCTTCAACTAACATGTGGGGAAAACTGGAAAATAAAATGTAAAAAAAGAAAAAGAAATACATATCTCGTATCCACCCAAACTTAACTCAAAGTGGATTATAGACTTTGAAATTGGACCATAATCCATACAATACATTTTTGAAAGCATATACAGACCTGTCTAGGAAAGGAACCTCATAGGTGTGTGCAATGGTTTGATTTTACTGGTAAAAGAAATAAAAATACAAAGGAGATTAAAACAAATGTACAAGTGATTACAGAACAAATGAAACTTGAGATAAAATTTTAAAACTGCCCTACTGAGTGGGAGAAAATATTTTCAAACATATAAAAAATAAAGCACCAATATCAAGATGTATAAAGCATGCAAAAGCTCAACAAAACGCAAATCATCACATCAAATAGGAGAGAAGTGAGAACCATCCACAAAGAAGACATACAAATGATCAATAAGTGTATGAAAACATGTTCAGTATCAACTATTACCAGGATATTGCAAATCAAAACAATGAGATATTATCACCCACCAGTGAAAATGTCATATGTCACAAAGAGTAGAAACAACCACTGTAGGCAGGAATGTAAAAAAGGTTCCCTCACCTCACTGGGAAACTGAACTCGTTCAACTTCTAGTTAAAACACGCCAGAGATTTCACCAAAACAATAAAAATATAATTTCCATATGTTTCAGAGATTTCACTTTTTGGCATTGACCCACTAAAAACAAAAAATATTAATTTGAAAAAATATATGTATACCTGTGTTCATCGAAGCACTAATTAGAATAGCCAGGATATGGAGACAACCCAAACATCAATGAAGGATGAATAAAGAAGTTCGGACACATGTGCACACATGCAGATGTCCACAATAGAATTTTACTAAGCTATTACAAAATAATGAAATCTCTGACTGGAGCTGGAATAAGTCAGAGGGATTAAGACAAAAGCCTTAATTTCAATAAGTAAGTTAGTTGAAATAAGTAAGAGAGATTAAGACAAAACTCATACAATCTCTCTCATGTGTGATATTGGGAGTCAAAAAACAAGGAAATAGAGAGTGCCAAATATGGCAACCCCTTAACCTTGAATTCCCAGCCTGAGATTACCATGCACTTGGGGGAGGAGTGGGATAAAACAAGAGGTGAAGCTGGAAGTAGCACATGGATAGTGGTGGAATGTCTTGGGCATTTTGGTGAGATGAAATGCAATGACTGTAATAATAAATACCGTTCCCCCAACAAAGCAGTGGTTAGAACAGTTGGTTATTAATTATTTGTTAACAGGGAAGGCACACATGACCTGCAAAGATTAACCTTAGACCTGTCACTCATCATCCTCATTTAGGAGGACTTGAAATGCTACCGACTGAAGTAGTGATGGTTTGCAATGAGAAAAATTCTCTCTAGCTTTCACATGACTCAAACTATGCACACAGGCTTATTATTTTAACCATCTTAGACATCCATCCTAGCCAATCAGGGCGTACAAACTCAATACATCAGGATCCTTCATGAGCTCTATTGCGCATTCACTACCAAGATCTCACCACTCTACAAAGAAGTAATCATCCATAGCAAGAGAGGTGTACGGCCGGGTGATACCATTTCACCAAAACTTCTCAGTGCCACCCTCGAGAACATCATGCGACGACTGGAATGGGACAGCATGGGAGTGAAGATAGATGGTCGGCAACTACACCACCTCCGCTTTGCTGATGACATCGTTCTAATAACACCAAACATCAGCCAAGCAGCACAAATGCTGAACGACTTTGACCGTGAATGTGGAAAGATCGGACTACAGCTGAATCTTACGAAGACAATGTTTATGAGAAACAGCCTTGTTCCTGACGCTCCATTCGCTCTCAACGGAACCACCATCTCCGAATGCAACAGTTATATATACCTAGGTCGAGAAATCAACATGATGAATGACCTGGCACCTGAGTTACGCAGGAGGAAGAGAGCGGCTTGGAATGCCTTCAAGAGCATTGAAGAAATAACTAAAAGGACAAAGAACCTCCAGCTACGAGCACATCTCTTTGATTCCACTGTTCTTCTTGAATTAACACATGCCTCAGAGACCTGAACCCTACAAAAACAGTATGAGAACGCTATTCGGGTCTCTCAAAGAGGAATTGAAAGAACTATGCTTGGAATATCACGATTCACTCAAATGAGAGATAGAATCCGGAATTCTGATCTTCGTCAACGCTCAAGAATCAGGGACGCTGTCTCATTTGCCAAGACATCAAAAATCAGATGGGCTGGACACGTAATGAGGTTTACAGACAACCGCTGGACTAGAGCCATTACTGATTGGATTCCACGGGACATCAAAAGATCACGTGGACGCCCACCTACAAGATGGTCAGACTTCTTCGTCAAGACCCTGAATGATCGGTTTGAGGCTCTGCATATTCCTAGAACGAACAGATACCATTGGGCTACGCTAGCACGCAACCGGGATGAATGGAGACGTTACTGGCACCCGCTCGAGTAAAGCGATGAATTACGGGGATTAAGTGATTAAGTGATTAAGACATCCATAAACTCCTTTGATGTTCAACCCACTTGGGAGCTAGATAGCAGTGGGTGCTGGTCTCCTGGTGTATTTAGGGCTCATTCAAGCCCGGAATGGGTGGAAGGGAACACAACAATCTATCTGGGGTCTCCACCTATAGAGTCGGAGTGCAAATAACCCAGAGCACAACCAACACAGCAGAGCCAGAGAATCAGAAATGAAATTCAAAGCAATGAAGGAAAAATATACAGGCATACTTATTTACTATACATATATAAAGCAATCAATGCATCACAATCTTCCTAAGTGCACATGGGATATTTGCTAGGACTGATCATTTGTTAGACCACAAAAAATTTCTTAGCAATTTCAAGAAGATCTAAAACATGCCAAGTAACGAATGTGAACACAATTGCAAGAAAGTAAAAATGAATCATAAAGAAAAATTAGAACTACATATATGCATGAAAATAAAAAAAACTCTGAACAGCCAATGGTACGAGAATGAAAGTTAAGTGGAAATTAGAGGGGGAAAAATGAGACAAATAAAAAAGGAAACACATCTTTCTAAAACACGTGACATGCTGCAGAGTTAAGAGAAATTTCACAGCACTTAAGGCCTACGTCAAGCCCTGTCAGCCAAAAACCTCCAGATTTCAACCGCTGCCATGGTCACAGCTGCTCTTCACATGTTCAGGCAGAGCCTCACCCATGTCTGAACCTATTCCTCGACTGTGCGGCTGCATTTCATACCGGACACAACCCATCTTCCAAGAGTGGCACACCACATTTGATGAAGGCAACCAATTCTCGAGGGATATATATCTTTACATATATATATATATATGTATATCACTGTTACTGTCCTCCCATTGTTCATGGATTTGCTTGAGCAGCCCAGTAACGTCTCCATTTTGTGACTTGTTGTTACTTTCTTTGGCATATCGAAGAAATCGCGGGTAGCTTGCCAGGCTTTGCCTTGTGGGCGAGATACTCTTAGTAGCTTGCAGGGCCTTTGAGAGGGACGAAGGAATTGAACCCGGGTTGGCCACATGCGATGAATAACGGGGATTAAGTGATTAAGTGATTAAGTGATTCATAACAAATAATGCAAAATAAATTATTTTGGTTCTGCTATGGGGCAGGGGTTGGGGTTTGGGGTGAAAACATCCGAAATATGGTAGTGGGAATGTGTAATGGTGTTGGAATTGGCGATCAAATATAAAATCTAATCAAATATTGTGAACTAATTTTTAAAAATAAAATTAAAAATAAGAAATAAGAAAATTTTCAAATGAAAGGAAAAATTAGCCAATTCACCAGGTGGTTCTGGAAGAATAAACAAAATTGACAAGAAAAAAATATCCAAAGATGAATAGCCTAAGATGCAGTGTGGGCAGGATACTCTCAGTAGATTATCGGACTCTCTGAAATATATAAATATATGTAATATTTATATATTTATTTATGGGCTGGAGCGATAGCACAGCAGTAGGGCATTTGCCTTGCACGCAGCCAACATGGCCGACCCGAGTCCGATTCCTCCAACCCTCTCAGAGAGCCCGGCAAGCTACCGAGAGTATGTCGCCTGAATGGCAGAGCCTGGGAAGCTACCTTGTATTTGATGTGCCAAACACAGTAACAACAAAGTGTCCAATGGAGACGTTACTGGGCCCGCTCAAGCAAATCGATGAACAATGGGAGGACAGTGATAAAATATTTATATATTTATATATAAATATATATTTCCTCTATCATTTGTTGCCTACTGTCTGAAACCCATCAAATATGGTGTGGTAATAATGGAAAATGAGTAGGGATGTGACCAGGAATATCTTCACTCGTATGTGAGGCTCGGCCCAAGCATGTGGAAAGCGGCCTGGAGTGTGGTGGCAGTTGGGTAGTGGAGCAAGAATATAGGTTCCAAAAGACCTAGTGATTTCACATTTGCATGTTCCTACCAAAACCCCTTAATAGAAAAGTCAAAATGATATATGCACTCCTATATTCACTGCCGTGCTAAGTACAATACTCAGAAAAACCCCAAATGGACACATAAACGGATAAAGTTGTAGTATAAACACAAACAACAGAACCCTACTCAGCTACAAGAAAAGGTAAAATCTTGCAGACTCCTGCAATTTGGATGGATGGAGGGCATCCTGACAAGCAAAAGAATTCAGAGAAAGGACAAATATTGTAGGATCTCAGTGCTATATAAACAAAATAAAGTAATTAAAAACTCCTGAATGAAAAGATGTCTTTACTTTTGATTACAAAAGAAAACCTCAGTCAAGGAAGAAGCAGACTGAAAGTGATCTGAGGACAATGGTGGGGAAAGGCACCCAGGTCGAGATTTACTGATGACAACATGTATGACCTTAGTTGTGTGATGCACATATAACATGCAGAAAACCACATCCCATGACCGCTACACAGGTGCCTAAGTTTTCAAACACACCAACACTGGACCTTCACAACTCAGGTTGAAGAACACCCCTCATTCTGTGCCCTGGGAAAGAATCCATAAGAGTTTCCATGACTCGCTACTCCCAGGAGAGATTGGACACACTCAATAAGCTTCTGCCTTGTCTGCCCAGTTCACCATCATCCTTCCCTCTGGAATTTCTCAAGATTCTTTCCAATTGCTCTTTGCTCTCCCCTTTCTACAGCATATATTTCTCATCCTAACAAATTCTTCGTGGGATGAAAGAAACTGAATTAGTGTAGCCATGATACCAGAACCACCACCACCACCAAAGGTTCCTCATATTTGATGGATCATCAAGCTCAGCTTGATCTGCTGGGCCCAAAATTTCACTAGCTGCTTCCTGAAGTAAACAATCTGAAATCCCTGTCTCTGTCATCTGGCCATACTACTGCTTTCTTGGAACTGGTAATCACCATACTTAAACTCAAACAGATCTGGGATTGCAGCATTACACCCATGTACTTGTGAGCTGACAATGGCTGGACACCTCTCCCTGGTCTCTATAAATGAAGTGTCTGTGTCCAAAAATACTACAGATGATGAACACACATTTAAGAGGTTTTTAAGGCATTACAATATACAAAAACATAGTTTCACTGTCAGTTTTGTAAGCTCAACTGAACCTTACATATGTCTGTCGATATTTGCTTAATTCTTGCATCTCCTGCCAACCAGGCTACCAATTGCACAACAATTGGATGTCAGATTATGATTGTTTCAATATTTTAAGTCACGAAAACTGTTTCATTTATTGATGAGGGAATAGTGATGGAACCTAATTATTGGTTTCTAAAACGCTTTGGGAAACAAAGGTGAAGCTTTTCTATGTATGTATTTTCTATGTATGTCAGAGCTTCCCATTTTCCCCATTTAGGAGTGACCTGACTTTTTTCATGTTCAAGGGCTAAAGTTTTCAATAAGGAAAAACTTTGTGTTTGCTTTTGCATCCTACACAAAAGTTCCACATGTAGGGCTTTGTTTGCTCTTGCTGTTTTATTACTGTTGTATTTTGGGATTCTTTTGTTTTGGTTTGAAGCCACACTGGCTGTGCTGAGGAATTCCTTTGCACTCAGGAATTACTCTGGCGGTACTCAGGGTACCATCTGGGATGAAGAGGATGGAAGCCAGGTTGGCCATATGCAAGGTAATGGCCCTCCCCCGCTGCACATTCGCTCCGACCCCAAGTAGCAGTCTGAATGGTCCCAGGAGTCCTTTACCACCCTAGCTCTCAGCGTCCAGATCCGGAACCGATCTGGCGCAGGTGTGCGGCGCTGCCACAGCCTGGGGGATACGCGCCCCCGAGACAGCTGGACAGTGCCACATACCCCTCTGTTGAGCCCGACATAGGCGTGGGTGCGACTATCCCAAAGAGGAATCATTACTCCCATAGCTTGTAGGACGTTGGCAGTTGCAGACCCCGCGAGAAATGCAGGTGCGCGTGCGTGTCCGTTATCTCTAACTGCTTAGAACTGAGCCACGACAGCCCCAGTGCGCGCGCACCTACAGGCTGCAGTGGTGCAAATGTCGGCCAGTCATGCACGAGATTGGTGGCTTTTCAGGCATAACAAGGATTCAGTTAGGGACTGCAGAAGTTCATGCTGTGTGGATGGAGTCTCCTGAACAAGAGAGAAGCCGTTTGACCAATATAAAGAAATCACTACACATGCCAGCTGGTAGAACGTACATGTACTTTTAACCAGAGTGGAAATCAGTTATGAGTTCATAAAAATGAGATCCTTAGGGTTTTCAGTTCATAGTACATGTCTAGAAATATGTTAACAACAGAAAACCAGTTTGGTGTGGGAGAGAACATTGTACTTACAAGGCGAAGTTGAAGGGAACACCCAGCCATGCATTAAAAACACATCATTGAGCCTCTGGCAAAACTTATCTTTGAACCACTAAAGATATTCCTCGACTCAACATTATATTTAGGAGGCAAATCATCCATAAAATGTATTGCAAATGCAAAGAAGTAAGTTTGAGCTTCGTAGCTGTTTTAACATGAAACTTCATGGCTATTCCAGGAGGGATAAGAGATTCCAGTAGAAAGAAACATTGAAAAAGCTAGTCAAACATGTTAGACAATTCTACATTACTTTCATTCCTAGGGATTGGACCCTAATGAAGGATTAGCAAAACAAACAAACAAAAAAGCAAAACCCACTGTGTTTGCTTGGGAAAACTCCTTTTAGTTTTTGACCTCCATGGGTTCACAAGTCACAAATGACTGAATATTGCAAACACAGAGTAGACCCTGTTGAAGGAGGTCAACAGGAAGAGAGGAAGGAGAGAGATTTGAGGGGCACACAACTAGACTGGTGGATAAAGTATTGAGATACAGCGAAGACCAAGCCAACCTGTGTGCTGAGAATCGGGAAACTTTGTCTTAGTGGCTGGAAGAGGCCATGTGAGCTGCTCTGCCATTGAGCAGTTTGAAGGAAAGTTATGGTTCTGGCCGTCCAATCAGAGCCCTTCATGGAATGTTTCCCCAGCCAGGCCCTCCTGGCCCTCTCCTCCCCCACTGCAGAATGTCTTGGGCCCAAGATTCTGAGGTTTGAATTCAAACTTCACCCTCAACCACTCGGATCCTGAGCGTCTGCGTGAGCAGTTCACTCTCTGATCCTGGTCCTGATTTTTGCCGTTGTGAAGGCTGATAAACTGCAGTGGCCTCTGGCCACATCTATGGCGATGGCGTCAGGAGGAGGTAAGCCTGTGAGGGTGTCTGTGTATGTGAGAAAGTCTCTGTCACCCTGAAATCCATTGGGTTCATAGTCACCCTGACTGGGAACACCATATTTTGAGTGGGTGAAAGAGGAGAAAGACCTGGGCTCCATAGATATCTCACCTGTACAGCAAAGGGAGCCCAGGAGAACCTGAGGGGTCTGGGAGGGCATCGTTGGAGGTGTGTCAAATTACCTGGGGGTAGGTCATTGGTATGGACAGAGGGAGGCAGCAGGCATATGGCTGCTTTATATTTGAGTGTCCTGCTGGTGGATGGGGGAACAGGGCCATTTGTCATGTGTCTGGAGGGACTGTTTTGTGGTGGCACAGGAAAGACCCAGGCATGCTGAGTCCATGTCTCCTCCTGTGCTCTAGAATAAGTTTAGAAGTAATTAGACTTGGGCTGAGTTCAACCTGATTTGGACAGCTCAGCACAGATGGTCCAGCCTGAGCCTTGTTGAGTGAGGCTGTCTGTGTGTACTTCTGCCATGATGAGTCCTCCCCAGAGATGGGCTGCAAGTGACTAACTGCCACAGTCAGAGCCTGACACTTCTACAGGCTTAAATTCTCTGCTGGCTGAGCCCAGCAGCTGTCTTGGGTCAGCAGGTTGGGAGACAGGTGACTTCAGCGTAGTTACAACTCAGATTCCTGAGTTATTCTGGATTGTTCTCATTTTGGTAAAGTTTGTTCTTCCATGGTCTGGCATCTCATGGTGCAGCCCCAGCAAGCATTTCAGCTCTGAGGTGAAGATTGATTGAGAATTGGATACTTCCCTCACAGACAAGGAATAAATGGATGTGTGAGTCTATGTGTGAGTTTGTGAGAATGAGTATGTGTTTCTGTGTGTGTGTGTGTGTGTGTGTGTGTGTGTGTGTGATATGTGGGGTTTTCCTGAGAAAAGTCTGTGAAGGTCTGTTCCTTGAGGAGAGGTGGAGTGTACTGAGGCAGAAAGAGCATCGTCAGAGCAGTTGGAGACATCAGGGACTCTGTCCTGAGCATGATGCGCACAGGCTCTGGGTCGTCTCTAGTGCGAGTCTCTGTGTGAATTCCACCTGAGTAACGATGGTGGCAGACAATTTTCTTTCCTGGCACCTGGTTTGTGCCTGATGTTAATTATCCTGTATCTGTCTCTGGGATAAAGTCTTAGATTATTTAGAAGATGTTACCAATTTTCAATCTAACATGATCAGCAGCTCCAGAACTCTGGAAACATCCCCAAGTGTCTGACTGGTGAAATCTCTGTCCATTTCCACACCTGCTGCCATCCCTGATGGAACTCTCCCAGAACACAAGAACCCTAGCCTTAGGATCTCCACGAAATATAACCCAGCTGGAGGGGAGGTATGGCCTGTGCCAGGGACTCAGGGCTGAGACAGGGCACACCACCTCATTCCTTTCAAAGGGCCTGATCTAGAGATGGTTGGGCCAGTGAGGCCTTGCTTCCCCCCACACCGTCTCCCTCTCACTCCCCTCCCTCCTCTCCACAGTGTCTCCTGTGCTGCTCCCAGAGATGACCATGAACCTTGGGGTCTCCGGCTCTGCTTTCCGGGTCTTGCCCTTTCTCAATCCAGGGCTCCCCCAGCCACCACCCTGGGAGCCCATCCAGATGCCCCCTCTGGTGACCTCGGCCATTGCTCCTGGCAACCCTCTGGTACTGTCACCTTTCCCCATGATGCCTGTGGTGGCAGGAGCTGCCAGCCATGGTCCCCGCGTTCCTGAACCTTGCAAGGTCATCATCCAGGTCAGCCCTGAGGTGGGGCTTGTGGAATCAGCCCAGAACCAGCCTGTCATCCTGACACAGGCTTCACTCAACTTGGGGGGCCCAGAAGTTCCATCTGCCGTGAATGGGCATCCTGCCCCCGTCTACTTGGTGTCATCTGTGCCGGAGACCGTTATGCCTACCCCAGCTACTACTGTCACCCAGGCTGGGATAGGAGACCATCCTCCTTAGGCTCCACTGCCAGTGGCCCAGGTGGTTCCCATCATCCTCCCATCGAGTGGTGGACCACTGCCCCAGTGGGTTTGTGGTGAGAGTGGTCCCGCCAACACCCGGAACCAGGCATCACCTGAAACCTCCAGCAGGCCCAGTAGCGTCTACGAGAACTTTCGGCGCTGGCAGAACTTCAAGGCCCTGACCCGGAGGTACCTTCCTCAGACTCCGGACACTGAGGCCGTTTCCTGCTTCCGCATGTAAGCCCCTCAGGTGTCCTAGACCTAATGGGAGCTTCACAGGAAGGGACTGGGGTGACCCCCAGGGTAGGGTCCATGACAGCATGACCTCAGGAATGCCACCCCGGGGTTTCGGCTCAAATCCCATAGTGACCAGTCATGCCCTAAAGCTTCAACTCAGTCTGCTCATCAGGGTTGGTCCTGACCTGTGGTCTGTAGGACAGACATTATGTTCCTAAGATCAGACACAGCACAGATGCACCAGGGTTCAGACTGCTCGGCCTTGGCATCTCATGACGTATCCCCAGAGCTGAGGGATCACACCAGCATGGCCACTGAGCTGGGGAGTGGGAGGCAGAGTCAACTCTGCACGGGGAGACCAGGCCACCATCGGGGGTCTAGGCATGGGTGTAGGGCAGCGGGGGCTCCCGGCAGATACAGACCCTGACCGAGCCTCTCCTTGCAGCCCGGTTCTGCGCACCCTGGCCCGCCTGAAGCCCACCATGAGCCTGGAGGAAGGCCTGCGCCGGGCCCTGCGGGAATGGGAGGGCACGAGCAATTTTGACCGCATGATCTACTACGACATGGCTGCCAAGTAAGTCAGTCCTGGGCAGAGAGTGGGGGTTGGGGCTGGCTGCGGGACTGGCCTTCAGGGGCTGCTCCCAGATGGCCAAGGCGTCCTTGGCATCCCCGGGAGGCCCTTCCCCTGTGGAAGCTTGTCCCTCCTGGGGCCGGGACACTTCTCCCCACCCCACTCTGGGGCTCCTGACCACAGTCTGAGGGTCACAGTCCCTTATTTTCTGTGACCCTCAAAACGCTCCTTTGGGGAATAAATGGGGGCGCTGGGGTCTGTGCCCACCCATTCTCCACCCTCCTGAGCTCTTGGCCGTGAGTGTTCCCTGTCCCTGCCTCATCCAGTGTGGTCCAGACCAGCCCAACTCAATGGGGTCTGTGCTCCCCATACCAGGTTCATGGAATTTGAGGCTGAGGAAGAGATGGAAGCGCAGAAGCTGCAGTGGATGAACGGAGTACAGGGCCTGCCAACCCCTGCCCCACCCAGGCCTGAGCCTCAGGGGGCTCCAGACCCACCGCTAGGCCAGCAGCCAGGTACCGACCCTGTTCCCCAGCTAATTTTCATAGGTCCAGGAAGGTGCTAGGGTTCCTGCCCTGCCAGGGAGCCTTCACTCTCCCGGGGACACCCAGGCCTATGCTCAGCGGCCCTCTGTTCCTGGGTTTCTCCCTCTCCCTGAACACAGCACACTGCCTGAGGGCTTCAGACTCACCTTTGAAATGGGTTTGGAGACCCTGGCGACACGGTTGACCCCTCCTCCCTTTGAGGGTCCCCTCATCCCTCACGCAGTTATGGGATTCTATTACACACAGATGTGGACACACACTTGACCTGACACTTCCCACAGGTATCCCTCCCCATTTCTGTGCTCAGTGCTGTGTGTCTAAGGGCAATGGACGCGGGGTCCCCTCACGTCCCACTCCCCTTCTTCCTCCTCAGCCTGTGTCCCTAAGAAATCCAGACCCCGGGCTCGGGCAGCCTGCCCCAAGATGCACAAATCACAGCGGGCCCCCAAAACCAAGGCCCCCAAGGAGATCCCCCCTGAGACCATGCAGGAGAACATGGATATCATGGACGAGCAGCTAAAGGCCCCCGATACAGTCTGCGGGGCGCCCCTTGGCCGAAGGGCAGCGGGCATGAAGGAGCAGCAGGAGGAGGCCGGGACCTGCCCTGACCCGGGGCTCCTGAGCTATGTGTACGAGCTATGCTCCCAGGAGGCCTTTGTCACCAAGGTGGGTTTTGGGCGGTGCTGTAGGGTTTGGAGGGCGCAGGGTTGCTTCTGTCCAGGGCTTGGTAGTGACATATTTCTACTTGTGTTTGTGTGTATGTGTGCACATGTGTTTCCCTGTGTACAAACAACATTGGGCCTAGTTTGTGAATTTCTGGGTTTGATGGATGTGTGAACATCTGTGTGTTTCCATCTGTGTAATGTGTGGGCTCTGCGCAGAAACGTGTGGATACATGTACATGTGCCTAGAGGTGGAAGAGTGTGTGTCTTTGTGTCATGTGTGTACATGACAGAGACTATGTGCAACCGTCCAAGACCCTGCACTGTGCTGAGAACGGGTGTGTTTGTATCTTAATTCCTTCCTAGTCCGTATGAGAACCCTCACACCCGCTTCCCCCTCCCAGGTCGAGGCAGTCATTCATCCCAGCTTCCTGGCGCACCTGCTCTCCCCAGAATCCCAGCTGGATCTCCTGGACCTGGCTGAGGAGCTCGAGGAGGAGGAAGGACTCACCCCCACACAGGTGAGGCACATAGGTCTCTGGGATCCATGCAGGACCCAGGGGAATAATGTGAGGGTTTCCTGTAAGGCAATGGGTAGCTGCCCACGGCAAACAGGAGGCATTTTGCATGTGATTGCTGGAAAAGAGTCCCTGCAGGGGACACAGGGGACAGGTCCCAGGGCACTCAGGGCAGCAGGTGGGTCATGAGTCAGGGAGGGGCGCCTAGCACTGGGGCCTAGTCACTTGGTGCCCTCCCTGCCCAGGCCATGGCCAGAGGCCACCCTTTGAGTCCTCAGGGAAGATGAGGACGTGAATATGGGGTGAGAGAAAGGTTGGTGGGGGTGAGGGCCCTTAGTGGGACAGAGATCTGGGTTTTCTACTCTGGGAGGAGTCGCGGTCACTCTCTGTCCCTCCCTGCACCCCCACATGCCCACACTCTCCTTCCTCCCTTCAGATTGTGGAAAAGCGTCTACGGACTGCGCTGGACAAGGAGGTCCAGAAGGCTTGTCCCCAACACCAGCTGACTCCAAAGGACTCAAGTCCATCTGAGAGTGCCGCAGGTCACTGCAACCCAACTCCTACCTGGGGCCATAAGCCAGGGGCCAGCGCTGAATCCTGCCCCCCTGAGACTGACTTTGGACACGCCTCAAGGCCTGTGCAGGCTGAGGCCACTGGGATGGCACCTCGAGCCCCTGTCCTCTCTTTGGGGAGCCTGGAATCCCCATCCCTTCAGGCAGAACAGGTCCCCTGTCCCCGCCTCGCTACCCCTACTCTGGACAGCAGGGTCTCCCTCATTCTGGGAGAGGCCCCTCCTGGCCAGGGGCCACATGGGGCTGCAGAGGGCTCCAGTGAGGAGGAGGAGGAGCTGCCCTGTCTGGCCTTCCTCCAGGCCTCTCAACACAGCCTCCTGCCCTGGGGCTTCCCCATGAGCCCTGTCTCAGACACTGGCCCCCGCTGCCCGAGGGCCTGGGGGGTTTCTCAGACCCAACCCACTCAAAGAAGGGCCTGCAATCCTGCTGCCCCTGCTACTGCCCCTTCCAGGAAGCGTCCTCTGTGTGGGAGCGCAGGACTGGGCACTACTGAGAAGAACCCCTTCCCTGGGGAGCACCCCAGGCTGTCTGGGGACTCAGCCTTGACTGTAGAGCTGGTGGGCCCTTCCCTGCCCCCAAAGAGAAGGTTCCAGCCTGCTGTAGCCCAGAGGAGTACAGTACAGGATGGGTACAGCATCCAGTAGGTCACCGGGGGGCTCCCTCCGGAGCCTGGCTGCCCCTAGCAGCCTTGTCTTCCACCTGATCTTCATCCAGCTAGGACTTCTCTGTATAATTTGGCGGGCCCAGTGGTGGGGTTGTGCTGGAGCAACCCCTTTGTGTCATTGTGTAAATAGTTAATAAATTTCATTTCATTGAAAACACTCTTGGTATCTCCTGTCGCTCATGCTTCTTGGACAATCCTGAGATGAAAACAGGTAAGGGCGTTACAGGGTTTGGGTCCTGTGAGACATTGTGCTCCCTGGAGCAGGGAGGAGTCCTCCCTACCCATTGGGAGATGTGCTCAGTTTCACCAGACCCACCCAATTCTGTGGACATAGCCGTGGCTCAGGTTTGCTGCCTTTTCCTTGGAGTGCATCAAAAAGCACATCAAAGATTGAGGGCAACACGCTGGGAAAAATCACAGCATGGGAGAGAGCAACACAAAGGAGCTCTCACAGATGTGGGAGACAGACTCTTTCTATTTCTTCTCTGAGTTCGTGGGTCACACCCAACAGTGACTGCACTACAGAGCTCCTTGCTCTAGGACTCACTCCTGGTATAGCTCAGGGGACAACGTGGTGCTAGACATCAGTAGAACGAGGGCTGTGCACATGCAACACAAGCACCTTAATGTGTATACAATTTTCCCAATTCTCAACATTCAATTTGATTTGTTTTAGTGTCACACAAAATGGTTCCTGGAGCTTACTCTGGCTCTGCCCAGGAAGTACTCCTTTCTGGGCTCAGGGGACCATATGGAGTGCCAGGAATCAAATCCAGGTTGGCCATGTTCAAAGCAACTGCCCCATCATCTGTACTCCTTCTTCAGCTCCAAAATACCTTTTAAAACAATTTCACCACACTTTAAAATAGAGCTCGTATCCTCAGAAGGTGTCCATAACCTTCTCCACTCAGCCATCACCCTTTCTCTCCCCATTGATCCTTGAGTCTTGAACCCCATATTCCTTTCTTCCTCTAGATTCCCAGAACCTGGCCATCTAGCGTTCTGTGGCCTCTTTCACTGAGAACAGCTTTTCCTGGACCACCTACATCAGCTCATGTCCACAGTTCAAACGTTAACTACAGAATCATATTCCATGTGCAGAAGGGCTACATCTGGCAATTCCTTCAATGGTTGATGAACAATGAGCTTCTTTCTACTCCCTTGTACTAGCTAACAGCAGATACGCAGATTTTAAGTGAGGTTCTCAAAGAATTTTATTGAGAACGCAAGCCTGGAAAAAACCCTCTCACTGCTGGCAGAGAACCCCAAATTTGGGATTGTGGAGTAGAGATTTTATGCACTGTGTAATGCAACCCAAGCACGAAGGTTCTGATAACTGTATTAGGGATGCAACAACTTGTGTTATCCAGAGAACATGTGTCCTCTCTTGGTGTTTTATTTACACTAAGACAAACAGCAAGGTCCTTAACCTTTCCTTGTCTGTCCTGTCTCGACTTCTGGAACTGAGCATGGTGTCCTGAACCTGAAGTTTTCTTTATCCCTGATAGTTCAGGATCTATATAGCCTTTGGTGCTCTGTTACTTTCTGCCTATTTGGAGAGAGTTCAAAATCACAGGTAGTTCCTGTCAGGAATGGGGTGGGTTTTTTTGGTACGCAAAATAATTTTTTAAATTTTATTTGGTACGCAAAATAATTTTTTAAATTTTATTTTCATAAAGTTATTCACAATAATGGATTACATTCAATATTTCAATCCCACCACCATTACACCATCCCAACACCGTTATTTCTAAGCTTACCACCACCACCTCTCAAGCCTGCCTAACAGACTGATACTTTATTTTGTATAGCTTATTATGAATAGCATGAGAAGTCAAATGGCCACAAAAGTGGCTGCACGCCCTGGAATTCTAAAATTTTAAATAGTGTCTGAAGAAATCTCTGCAGCTAGCTGCTCGATTCTGAGATTCATTTTGGAGTCTCTGGATCATGGCCATTTCTGAGTTAAAATGGCACAAGGAGGAAGGCAGTTCATGGGCATGACATAGAGGCGAGGAGATGGGAAGGAGCAGCTGTCCCTGATCCCTTGAGGACTAGAGTTAGCAGTCACTGGTCTCACATACCTGGGTTTTCCATTGGGCTCTGGATTCATCAGGGGCAGGTGGAGGGACAACACCTGCCCCTGTCTGGGGCACCCCGGTGAAATCGGCCTGCTGCAAGATCAGGAAACATCCCTTCAGCAAGCTTCCTGGTTCCGAGATTCATTTCTTGTTGGGAATGTTTTAGGGGAAACTTGAGGCTCCTCCACAGCACCAGTAGCTTCTGGTTTGAAGTGGCTCAACATGCCTGATCATGCATTTGGTCCCTAGAAGCAAGAACAGTTCCTGGGCACCACACCAGTTTTGTTCTACTCTCTCTAAAACTGTGATCAGTGTGGTAGAAATGAAGTATGTCCAGACTCTATGGCACAGCTGAAACAAGGTGGTCAGACCTTTCTACTGTTCCTGCATGCTCCTTTATGGGCACACAAAGTCCAGCATCCAGACTTCAGAGCAGATCAGCTGCCCTGCAGGGAACCCAGATACAGCAGCGGGGCCTGTGCTCATTCCCATAGACTAGCCCATAACCTCCAGGTTGTTCCTGTTGGCGAGCTCCTTGCCACCTGGCCCCACCCCAGCAAGCGTTGGGAGTTTAAGCAACAATGACCTGTCTGGAGAAAGCTCTGCTCTCCACTGCGGAGCACTGAGGAAGCCCTCCAGTCACAGTCAGGGAGCTGAGGGGTCCCTAGGCTCTTCCTCCTCCATGGAGCAGACCCTAGAGGGGTAGCCGGGCTGTGGAGCTGGGTTGGATGGAGGAGACTCTGAGGAGGGGGTGCTGATAAAGGACCTGAAAAGTTGGATCAAGCATCTGGAAAGCCCTGGGGACCTGGCTTTTACCTGTTAGAGCAGGGATGGCAGCTTGCTGAGACCAGCTCTTCATTCCTCTGAAGTGGGAGGGGAGTGAGGGTGGAAAAGGGTCTATCTGGGGCTTGGGAGGTATTAACACAGTTTGCTCCCAAGAAAATGCATATCTCAAAATCCCTGGAGAGGGGACCATGTTTTATGTGACCAGGATAAAGATTGAGGGGTGCATTTTCATGGGATAGGTGGAAAACAAAGGTCTCATTATCAGGCCTTGAGGATCCTGGAGCCCCAGAAGAGTCTCGCTGTTTGTGTCAAGTTCTTGGGATTGGGTTGTGTCAGACTAAAGCCATCCCAGAGCACATGCAGGTACACCTGTGGCCGTGCCTGGAAAACACTTGCAGGTGTTCCTTGAATTGTTGTTGCTTCGACAGGCTTTGGTGCCCAGTTTTCCCAGGGCCTGTGCTCTCTGTATGTGTTGTATCCAAAAGGGGCCACCTCGGATAGGCTCTGGAAATGGCAGCAGCCTCTGCAGTGGCCAAAGGGCCATGTTCCAAACCCCACAGTTGGAACAGCTCTGGTGAGGGTCCAAACTGCACATCCAGTTGTGGGCTAGGTAAGGGCTCAGGCACTGGATCATGGAAGGGAAAACAAAACCCGCACCAGAGCTAGGTGAGAAGAGTTTCTGCAAACCTGTGTAGGCAGGTTCAAGCTGTGCAGGAGCTAGGGACTTACATGAGTAGATGGTCCACAACTCTGGGCCAGAGGGGTCAGGACAGGGATAGCACAGGGGCAGGTCCAAAGTCAAGGAGGGCTCATGAGAGAGCTGTGTCCAATGGGGAGGATGGGATTAGAGAGGTCATATTTTAGGGGTCAGAGGTCACAGGGATGCAGCCAGGGCTGAAGCCACTCTGGCCATGGGCATGGAGACTTGAAGCCCCTTCAGGAAGTCCCAGCCCGGCAGCCCTCGGCTCAGCAGGTGCTTGGGGCACCCGGGGCTCAGGTGAGCAGATCGGCTGTGGGCGGGGAACAGCTGGTTTGGACTGGCCCATCAGTCTCCTCTTTTTTCCTCTCTGTGTTCCCCAGTCTTCGAGCGGGCAGCCGGCCACGGCGTCCACACAGTTGAGGCACCCGGCCCACCCTGTCCAGGTCACATGGCCCACTGCCTCCCGGAGACAGTGGGAAGGTGGAGGCAGGACACTAGTACAGACCCGCACACAAAGCTAGTGTCTGGGCCGGGGGTGGGGGTGGGGGGTGCTGAGGGCATGGGGTCTCCGGGATGCAGCTGTGACCACCTGTGGCCACCACATCCCTTCCGCGGCTTCCCACGGGGCTTGCTCACTGTGCGCTCTGCTGTCCACATTCCTGTTGCCCAGGCAGCAGACAGAGATATCAGACACCTGGCTGCCCTCTCACTCTGGGACTGGTTGACCCCTGCTTCTGCTTTCCCACTGAGAAGTGGTCAAGGGTCTACCTGAGAAGAAACGGGGACCTCCTGTTTACCACATGGCATTGGGATGGTCATCACAGTGTGCGGGAAGCCCAGGGGGTATGGATGATCTCTGGTGGCCACGAGGCCATGGAAGGCCAGTGGCCATGGCAGGCCAGCCTGCAGTACCAGAGCATTCATCCCTGTGGAGCTGTGCTCATTCATTCCCACTGGGTGTTCTCTACTGCCCACTGCTTAACAAAGTGAGTTGTTTCTCAGGTCCTAGCAGCCAGGCTGGCAGTGGGAGAGGGTTAAAATATTAGAGCCCCTGCATCTTCAAGGCTGTGTACTGGGACAATCTGTGTCCTTCTAGTCCAAGTCTTTCTGCCTGTGACCTGTCCTCTCCTGTATTGTCCTCTCTCGTCACCTGATTTTGCTCATCTTCTATCCTCATCCCTGTGCCTTTCCCCTACACAGGTCTGCCCCCTAGATGGCAGTGTTCATCCTGCCTCCCAGGAGCAATGTCAGATGGCTCTGTGTCACCTCACACCACGGCTTCTCTCAATGTCCCTGCAATCCTGGTTGTCAGAGGGAGGCTGGAACCTGGGATGCAGTGGCAGATGCTGTTGTTCTGAACGTCTCTGGCCTGGGGTCTCTGCTCACCACATGTCTATTGGTCAGCTGCATGGACACTAGATATGGAGTCCTTGACCTTGAAGAAGAACAGAGCTGCTCTCTGTCCTGGGTCTGGTTGGGTGTTCCCAGTGCTTTGGGGGGGCAGTAACCAGGATCTGGATCTTTGGTACGTACAGAGGCCCACAAGCACCTGCTCTGTGCTGTTTACCACTGGAGACCCACTGTGGATAAGGTTGGCTTGACCCACCTCACTGTGTCTCCATTAAGTCAGAGAAGAAGTTCCCCCTGTGGGTGAGCAGGGCTGACACCATTGGAGTGGAGAACTCAGATGGGCAGGCTCCAGTGGGCATGGGTCAGTTTGTGGATGCGAGTGTTTGGTCACCAGCTGTGTGGGAAGGAATTTCCAGGTGAGTGAGTGGGAAGGTGGAATGTTTCGTCCCTCATGGTCAGAACACAGGACATCCTGCACGCATGGTCTCCTTTGACCAATGATTTTGTGCAGTTTCAGAACAGGTTAGTACCAAGAAGGAGTGAGAGAAAGGAGTGGTGCGAGAGCAGTTTGGTCATAAGGCGGGTCAAGAGCCAAGATGGAGCCAGGGCGCTCTGCATGTGCCCAAGGAAGGTCAGGATTGTCCAGCCCCATGGAAACTGCAGCCCTCCGTGATCCTTTCCAATAGTGGGTGTGTGCTGACTTGTGATTAAAACCGCCCTGATTGCTAGAGAGAAGGTCTGACAGAAAGGGAGAGTTCTGTGCGGTGGTGAAAACAAGGCAGTGCTGGGGGTCAGATGATGGTGGAGAGGCACAAGCTGCCATATGCAGAAGATGATGACTGTCACCTTCCCTCCTGCAGGAAGTCTCATGCCCCTGAGGATTACTGGGTGTGTTGGGGAAGTACCCAGCTCTACCAGGACACACAATAGGCCAGGAGGGTGGCTGTGAGCTGCATTATCATTCATCCAGACTTTTAGAAGCTCCACCGTTTTGCAGCGGTTTTACAACTGCACCAACCTGTGAACTTCAGCTCCTATATCATACCTGTCTGCCTTCCAACCCCTGGCATGGAGCTGCTTCTTGGCACATCTTGTTGGATAAATGCCTGGGGAAAGCTTACTGAGGACAGTGAGTGGTTATGGTGTGGGTGTGAATGGGACTAGGATTCTAGTTCATCAAAATCTCTAGTTAGCGTGGAGGCCTATGGACCTTGTGCCTCTGTGCCTTATTTCCTGAGAACTGGACTCTTCTCATTCCTCTTGTGAAAAATGTATCCTTTTGAAAGGAGGACAAGTTACTTCAAGTTACTCAGGTCGAAGACACTGAAATTCTGGGTCCTTTGCTTTTGGGAGTCAGGAATCTGGAAATCAAAGTTTCTCTGTCTTGGGTGTAAAAACTTAACTAATAAGTAAATTGATGTAGGGTTTCTCAAAAATGCTGTTTAGGTGGCCTGAGAACTCCTCTCAGTGATATATGGCCCACCTTCTCAGTTTGAGGATACAGTGTTGTTAGGTTCTGCAGTGACAGGGTTAACCAGGCCACATCAGTGATGCTGGGGAAACCTCTAGGCCACATCTGGTTGTGCTCAAGGGCCTGTAGGGCTTTACCTTGTTGCTGAAGGAACATGTCATGCAAGAGATATAACTAGCAACGATTTTGGGAGAAGCATGTATTTCACACTTCCGTTCTCTTCTAGCCCCTTGGTTCTAGTATTTCAATTTGATGTAGATCAGACATGACTTTGTCAACTCAATTTGTCTGAGTGTTCCTCTTTCTACTGTGAAATACCTTAATTTTTCCATGGCCATAGAAGGAACATGTAAAAGTAAGAAAAAAGCTCTTGGAGAACCTCGGGGAAGAACGATGACGACCTAAAATCATTTCAGTTCCATCACCTAAGTTTTGTTCTTCTCCTTACCTGTGTCTCCTATCTGCATCTTGGATTTGTCAGGTGAATGGAGTAATAGGGTGAATACAGGGCAAAACTTTGTGGAGGTTTTCAGTAAAATGAGGAGAAGTATAAAAATTTGCATAAACATGAACTTGTTCAGAGAAGTGTGTTTATACTTTAGTGAAATATTGATGCATAATGATTAGGGAAAAGGAAATATTTATTTATCTTTTCAATTTTTTATATTTATAAAGTTGTTCACAATAATTTATTACATTAAATATTTCAACACCAATCCCACCACCATGTACCTTCCCGCCACCATTATTTTGAATTATATCTTTAACTTTATATTTTTATATCTTTATATCTTTATGGGCTGGAGCGATATCACAGTGGGTAGGGCGTTTGCCTTGCACACAGCCAATATGGCCGACCCGAGTTCGATTCCTCTGCCCCTCTCAGAGAGCCCGTTAAGCTACCGAAAGTATCTTGCCCATATGGCAAAGCCTGGCAAGCTTCCTGTGATGTATTCGATATGCCAAACACAGTAACAAGTTTCACAATGAAGGCGTTACTGGGCCCGCTCGAGCAAATCGATGAACAACCGGAGGACCGTGGACCGTGATATCTTTATATTTATCTTTCTTTTTTTCTGTCTGTCTGTCTTTTTCTTTCTCGGTCTCACCCAGCAATGCTCAGGGGGTTGCTACTGGCTCAGCACTCAGGAATTATTTCTGGGGATGCTCAGGGGACCATATGGGATGCTGTGAATCAAACGTGGGTTGGCTGCATGCAAGACAAACGCTTTACCTGCTGTGCTATTGCTCCAGCTCCCCAATTGCCTTTATTTCTAAAGTCATTATTTGGTACACTGCTTCTCTTCAAAAGTGCTACAGGCATTTCAGACAGATCATATCATCTGGAAATGGGGTACAAAAGCATTCCATATTCTTGCCTGAATCAGTGGCAGGAACACTTCCTTCCTCGTAACCAGCCCCCAACTATACATGCACATGCACGCACACACACACACACACACACACACACACACACACAAACACACACACATGCTCGCAGACACACTCATACTCTCACTCAGTCATACAAGCTTATGCTGCGTTTGTCTTGAGGTCCAGGACCATGCCACAGACTTATCATTAGTCAGCCTATAGAATTTCAGACAATCAGCTTCTGACTTTTATGGGCTTAGCTGTGACCAGGTGGCCTCACCTCCAGTGCTCCCATGCCAGCCCGCCATCATAAACATCCTTCTGCCCATTACTTCCTCTCCCCTTCTCCTTTCTCTCTAGAAACTTCTTTGTTTTCACTGGGTCTGCAAGTTAGAGTTGTCATTTCTTCGTGATTGCTTGCCTCAGGAAATCACTTTTACATTTGAGCAAAATCTGTTAATTTTCTTTGGATAACTAATTAGTAGTGGTACTTTAGAATCATATGGAGTTTCTGTATTAATTTTTTAAGGACTGCATATCATTATCCCTAGCAACTACACTAATTTCATTCCCAGTACCAGAGCCCTTTTCTCCACATCCCTGCCAATAATCATTTCTTCTTGAACCATTTTCCCAACCATGAGCCATTTCCCTAGTTATAAGTAATTTTGAATTTTTTAATGTGTCTGTGCGCCATCTTTGAGGAAGTGTCTGTTTATGTCTTTTGAATAATTTTTACTGTATTTTTTCTGTTTTTTGGTTATATGAGTTAATATATTCTGGGTATTAATCCTTCCTTAGGCATGATGTTCAAAGAGCTTTTGCCTATTGCTCAGTTGCTTTTATTTGTTTGTTTGTTTATTTGTTTCCATTGTAGTTTCCTTTTCTTTATAAATGCGTTTAGTTTTATGTTGTCCCATTCTATTGGATAACATTGGGTGTCCTTGCTCCTCCTGCAGAGAGATTAGGTTTTTTGAGCTGCTCCCACAACAGTGCCCCTGAGGCATACCCAACTCCATCAAGCACCAATAATCCTATATTACTTTTCTCTTTCCTTCATGCCATTTGCAAGGATTATTTAGCAATGTCCATTTTGTATAGACACAGAAAGACAGTTGATGGCTATGCTTTGTAACATGGAAGTTAATTGGCTCCAAAATAATATTTACTCCTGGTCATCCATATTTACTTGACTTAAGCCTCAGTTTCACTTGGTTCCTAGCTCTCCAAAAGCAGGATCCTGACGAAGGGATTGGATGGGCCCAGGGTAAGCTGAATACTACCCTGGCATTGGAAAGAGACAGGCTAAGTGTATGAAGTATAATAAGTTAAGAGCATCATCAGGGAAAAGACTCTGTCATGACCCAAGAAGAAGTTACTGAATAAGGACCCTGCTGAGGTTAGGATCAACTAGCCTGGCCTGAGGACTGTGGTTTGGAATATATAGCAAGATGTCCCAGGAAGATCCAACCTTTAAGCTTAACATAGTTCTTACTGTGTTCATACAAAACTGACTAGAAATTTTATAAGAAGTTACTATGGTTGTTTAAATGGATTACTTACTAGCTGAGGAAAGGAGAAAGCAATACACCCTAAATGCAATCCCGCCCTTGTACAGCTCTCCTAGTAACTGGAGTTCTCCTAGTTATCTGGAGTGCTGAACCCTCAGATGAGATTTTGTCCTTGAGCTAATCTCCTAGAACATCCCCTGAATGACTAGCTTTATCTCTGTTTGATGTTCTGATATTGTTCAACCCCTCCTATGTGTACCCCCATCCTTCATGATTTCCATATTACTATACTGTAAGGTGAAAGAAGGGTCTAGGAGGATGACAAGGAATCCAAGGACGATGACTGGATGTAGAGGACTTTGAGATCTATGAGGAGACTAGGATGACAGAACTATGATGACTGGGACTACGAGCAAATGTACAACGATGGTTTTGCAGTAAGGAAAGAGATCAGACTACACTGGGGAGGAGAGAGAAATAAACTGGCTACTGACAAGTCTGGGGCCCAGTTCCCCTGTTCCCGCAATTCTTTGTCCATCTCTTGCTGTCATCTAGCCTGAAAGGTGGCTCTCGGCCACCAAACACTTAAGTCCCACATATGTGCCCACTCCTTTATTTGGAAACTCACACCATTCATGTATTCTTGATTGCTTTTCCCTCCCCACTGGAGATGTGTCTGAATGTATCCCTAATGTTGAAATCCCAGAATATACCCCCTAACTTTTCTTCTGTGTGTTTTATGATTTTATAGACAACATTTCTCTGTATGTGTTTCTCTGTATGTTTGGGCCATTTCTCAGAAATTTCAGGGAAATTTCTGACTCTGGGGGTGAGAGTGTCATTCCTTTAGCTTTAAGGGGACCTGCAGTGTCGGATAGTGACCTTTACTCCTGCATGCAGAACATATGCTCAGCACTTTGACCCAACAGTCTCTCTGACCCAAGATCCTTATGTCCAGGCAATATCTCCAGACAGTTCTCCCTGCCCCATGCTCTATATGATTTAGTGTCCACACAACTTTATGAGGGTTTGCTGGAAGACTTCAATGCATCATGGTATGAAAAGTTAGTGGATACAATTTCTATCTTCCTGATTCTATTGAGGTGTGTTTTGGGACCCAGCAGATAGTCTATCTTGGAAAATGTTCCATGTGCACATTTGCAGAAAAGAATGTGTATTTACATTTTGGGGGATGGAAAGGCCTGTATACATCTATTAGCCCTCTCTCTTCCATTTCTTCCTTCAAAGCCTTTCTTCAAAGCCATTCTTCCTCCAAAGGCATTCTTTCATGCCTTCCTTCTGAGTTTTAATCTTGTTGATCTACCCAGAGGTGATAAGATGGTGTTGAATTCTCTAGCTACTATTGTTTTGCTACCAATATCCTCCTTAAAGTTCCCAAGAAGTTGTTTTAAGTGTTTTGGTGGTCCCTCATTGGATGTGTATATGTTTAGGAGCATGATTTTCTTCCTGCCGTACATATTCCTTGATTATTTAAAAAAATGGCCTTTCTTGTCCCCTAAAATCTTTTTCAGCCTAAAATCTTTGTTGTTGGATATTAGTATGGCCAACCTGGATTCTTTGAGGGAGTTGTTTGCTTGAAGGATTGTTTTCTATCTTTTGACTTTGAGTCTGTGTTTGCGCTGGCTGTTCAGATACGTTTCCTGTAGGTAGCAGAATGTTTGGTTCAGTTTCTTAATTCATTTTGCCACTCTGTGTCTCTTAGTTGACATTGAGAAAGATTATTGTATGGGGTTTTGTGCCATCTTTCTATAGAGGTCTTTTGTGCTTGTAGGGATTTGTCTTGTCTAACAGTAGCCCCTTTAGTCCTTCTTTTAAGATTGGTTTTGAGTCTACGAAGTTCCTGAGTTGTTGTTTATTCATGAAATAGTGCATTATTCCTTTGAGTATCATTTTCCTCCTTTCCTGAGGGGCTTGAATTTTGGTGTCAGCTAAATAAATTCTCCCTATAATTTCATCTCCCTACTGAATTTTCTTCACATTATTTTCTAGGTTTAGCTCTAAAATAATTCTTTTTATTTTACTTACCTTTTTATCTCTGAACTAAATATATTCTCCTGTATTTTTGTTGTCTAAAGGTATTAATGCGATGGCAGAGGAGTACTGGAAGCCAGGTGGGAGGGTAACAGGGAAGATGGTGGGTCTGTCATTGGATGGTGGAAAAGGAAGATATATTGGCTGATCGGGAATTTCTATGAGAATGATGGGAGAATGGATGGATAGATGGACAAAGGTGAATTGATAACCAAGGGATAGGAGGGTGTGTGAGTGAATGTACACGAGGAGAGAGAGGCCAAAGGAAGGGTGACTGCTGATCTGGAAGGACGGGAGAAAACTGACTCATGGAGAATGAATGGATCTTGAAAGGGGAGTTGTGCTGGTGATTGGTTCTGCTCTGTGTGTTGCATGCATTGGTGGGGGAATTTGACACTTTTTGTGTTTAATAACAGGGCTGGGTATTTATTTATGGGAGAGAGATGAACAAAGTAAGATAAGATAGGAGGCATAGGGAAACAGGAGGAGGCTTTTCTTGCTGCTGGGTAGGGGGCTGAGGCAGTGCTGAGGCTCAGCTGGGCTGAGAAATCTTGTTCTTTGGGAGTACTAGAGAGTGGCAGAGTGAGGTGGGGGTAACTGAAATGCCAAAAGCCTCCTCTGTCCTTTGAGAGCCGGAGACTGGTAGTGAGTTGGAGGCTACAAGGACTCCTGGTGGGATTTTTAGGGAAAAGGATGATTGGCACATTCCCACTCTCCAAGATTAGCCCAGCTCTCAGGCACCAGGGAAACTGTGACAGCTCACCTCAAAGTAGGTGACTAACATAGTGGAACTGTGTTATGATTTTTGGGTCACACCCAGCGATGAACAGGGGTTACTCCTGGCTCATGCACTCAGGAATTACTCCTGGCAGTGTTTTGGGGACCATATGGGATGTGGGAATCAAACCCGGATTGGCCACATGCCAGGCAAATGCCCTACCCGCTATACTATCGCTCCGGCCCCTGGAAATGCATTATGATTTTGCTGGAAGTGAAAGTCTGAAATCGAGGTGCAGCCTCTGGTTCCTTTGGATGGTGTATGGCACATGGTCGCCTTGGCTATTCCAGCTTCCAGATGCTGGACCCATTCCTGGCCAAGTACCCCTTCTGGCATACTCAGGGAACAAATCTGAGTCTTCCTCTGTCACCACATCTGTTCTCTCACCTAAATCTCCTGCCTCCTTCAGCTGAAAGACGCTTACAGAGTGGAGTATCCTGAGTGGCAAGGGAAGAGAAACTGGGGGAGAGGAACTGGCTGGGGAGAGGGAACTGGAGTCATGGCTGGGGTGGGCAATGGACCCTCTGTTGCTGGTGTGGTGGAGGGACACTGTGTCCATGGACCGCTACCACTGTAGCAGTGGGCAGTGCTGAAAGGAGGTAAAGGGATACGCATGATACCCTTTCAGTAACAGTATTGCAAACCATACTGCCTAAAAGGGAAATGAGACAGGGTGGGGGGAGACAGACAGACAGACAGACAGACAGGTGCTCTGGTCTGGTGTGTAGGACACTGTGTCCATGGTCCCCTATCACTGTAGCAGTGGACAGTGAGCAGTGGGCAGTGTGTGGTCTGGTGCTGGTGTGTAGGACTCTGTGTCTATGGGCCCCTATCACTATAGCAGAGGGCAGTGGGCACTCTGGTGCTGGTGTGCTAGAGGGACATTTTGTCCATGGAACCCTATCGCAATAGCATTAGAAATCATGGAACCAAATGTTTTAGAAATATAAAGAATTGCTCATGGCGCCTCCAGATCTCCTGAGCATCATATGGGTAGTCTCCCCTATCCCAAGAGAGGAATCAGTCCAGTGGTTTCACATGCATACTGAGGGGCGCAAAGGCCATGTGATGCACATGCACAGTCCAGCACCACTGCCAGGGTGTGTCCTGTCCTCTTGCAGGCCCAGCAGCCAACATAGCCTTCCTTGGGAACATAGCCAAGGTGCCCCGGGCCTCTGCCCAGGCGCAGCACCCACAGAGGGGGCAGTCCTGTATGGGGCAGCAGACAGGCACCTTCTGAGGCAATAAGGCCCCAGGAGGCCCAAGATGTCTCCCAGGGTTTAGCAGCAATGTAGGGTAAACTCACAGGGTTGGTCCCCGGCACAGTGTACGTTCACTGGAGCATTCAAGAGTGACTCCTCAGTACAGAGCCAAGAGGAGCCCAAGCACTTCTGGGTGTGACTCAACTGCCCCCAAATTGTTTTAATATTTCTTTGTTTTAATATTGCTTTGGGGGAATATGTTATTCACTTCCATCTCCACTAATGTGTCCAAATACCAACCGCCAATGATTTTTGTCATGTCTAGTCTGTCCCTTTCCTCTCTACAATGTAATTTTATATAAAAATTTACATAAATTATAAATTAGCTGTTGATATTTTTTCATACATGATTATATTAGGATTCTTTATTTCCTCAGAAGGTCTTTGCTGTCTCCTTGCCGAGAGCCCTTCCTCACCTAAGCACCCACCTTTAAACACTGATGATTCAGCCTGCTGTAGCATGCCTAAAGGGAACTTCCCCCTGGAAGCAGCCCCATTACCTGCCTGATTTGGAACACAGTTTCTCAAGAGACCCCAGAAGCAGTGGCTCGAGCCAGGCCCCACCAAGAATGAAAGCCTTGCCTTGAGTGCAGATTCAGCTTCTCACATAAATGGAGATTTGTTATTGTTTGTTTTGTTTTGGAGTCACACTCAGTTGTGCTCAGAGCTTAGTCCTGGCTCAGAGATAACTCCTGACAGTGCTCAGGGAGCCACATAGGATACCTGAAGTGGAGCCTGGGTTCAACATGTGCACAGTAAGTGTCCTACGTGCTATACTATTTCTTCAGGCCCCCACTTAGGTATTTAAAATAAACAGTTCCTTCTGCTGTTTTGTACTCCAGACAGCATCCTAATGCCTGTTGGCTCTCGAAGAGAGATGTGTGTGTACACAGGACAGGAGACTTCGCAGGGCAAGAGACTCAGGAAGAGGGTGTCCATCAAAATCCTAGTTTCAAGGTATCTTATCCACACCAATAATTCGGCATTGATTACAGTCAGGTGACCTATGCTTATTTAACAGTCTGTATCCAAAGGGGTTTTGCTGAGGGGATTTAATGTTCCTTTTTTATACATGTTTTTATCCTCCATTGTCAGATATAAATCAAGGGGCTAACTCAGATCTGGCTATTTCATGCTGAAGAAGATCACAATGAAAGAAGTGTGAACAGAATTAATTGATCTGGTGAGGAAAATATCCCTTCAACTGTAAACTACATTCTATCTTCAGAATCCCTGCCATGAAATTCACCTTCAGTCCAAGACATATTTTGCTTTTGCTCTTTCATTTTTGAGGGGCCACACTGGTTGATGTTCAGGGCTTACTCCTGGTGAGACCAGATGGGGTTATGGTGACTGAACCCAGATCAGTCTTTCTGCTCTAACATCTCTCCAGAAACTCCAAGACACAGTGGCAAGTTTTTATTTCTCTACTGTCATATCTTTCAAAATTCTTCAGAAGCTCCATAACTCAAAGCTGTTTCGTCCAATTATTTTAGAAAATCCTTTTAACAACCCATGCCAAAGGTTTAATCTAATCTTACCTAATAGTCTCAACTGAATAATCGCCACCTACTTAACTTCAATTTTCAACATTAAACATAGCCAAACCTATACCTTCACTATAACAGAACACTAGTCATAAGCCTAACCAAAGGCTTGACCTAACCTTATCTATTAGCCTTAAGCGAACAATCTCCCTATACTTAACTCTCATCAAGTAATTGTGGGTGGAGTGATAGCACAGTAGATAGGGCGTTTACCTTACATGTGGCTGACCCAGGTTTGATTCCTCCGTCCCTCTCAAAGAGCCCAGCAAGCTACTGAGAGTATCCTACCTGCATGGCAGAGCTTGGCAAGCTACCCATGGCATATTCTATTTTCCCAAAACAGTAACAAGTCTCACAATGGAAATGTTACATATGCCCTCTCGGGCGATGAACAACTGGAGGATAGTGCTACAGTGCTTGTACTTGTACAAGTAGCCCAGTCTATATCCTTACTCTAACAGAACCCAAACCCTAATAACAGTAAACCAAAAACAGCAAAGCCTCATTCTTATAATCCCCAACCTAGAGCCTGGGCATAAACTTACCTATTAGCCTCAACTGAACAATCTCCCTAGACTTTACTTAATTTTCAGTTTTAAAAGCAGTCAAACCCTTATCAAACAAAACTTTAATCCAAACCCAAACCTGAATGCAATCCACATTCTTTTAGTAACCCACACCAAAGGCTCTGCCTAATTAGCCTCAAATGAACCAACACTTTTTCTCTAATAACCCCAACCACGTCCTAATTCACATTGCTATAATATCCCATACCAAATACTTGGCCTAAATTTACCTGTTGTCCTCAGATGAACAATTGCCCTATGTATTATTTTCTCTTTTCAACTTTAAACATAGTCAAACCAATACTTACTTTACAGAACCCTACCCTACGCTAATTCACATTGTTTTATTCTTTTTATTTATTGGATCACCATTAGATATAGGTACAAAGCTGTTTATGATTTGGTTTTAGTCATACAATGTTCCACACCCATCCCTTCACCAGTGCACATTTCCGACAACCAATGTCCCCAATTTCTCTCCTGTAGGAGAACATTGGTTTGCCTTTCCTTCCCAGCCACAGGGAGATTGGGGTTGTTGATTGCTCCCTTAACCTGTCGATTACCTTTGCCTCCTGATCAGACTCTGCTGACTTGTAAATATTGTTTTTCTCTCTTAATGTCCTTTGCGTAGTTAGCTACCTCAGAGCAATGGCTTTTTGTATGGACACAGGAAGACAGTTAAAAAGACATGCTTTTGTAACTTGGGAGTTGATTGACTCCAGATAATATTACCTCGTAGACATCTGCTCTCTCAACTTAAGCCTCAGTTGCCCTTACAGCCTAGATCCCCCAAATCAGGGCCCCAATGAGGGACTGGATGGACCCAGGGCAAGCGGTGAGTTACCCTGGCATCAAAGTGGGCCTGGCCAAAGTTGCCTAACACTAAACTATAAGTTAAGAATATGGTCTTGGACAAATTCTGTCATGATCCAAAAGTAATAACTAGATTTCGGTCCTGCTGGGGTTAGGAATGATTGGTCCAGCCTGAGCACTGTAGTATGAGTCTGTGGTGAGATGTCCCCAGGAGAGTTGTCCTACAAGCCTAATTGTGTCTATTACTCTGTCCTTACAGAATGGCAATGATTAGGAAGTTTGATTAAGATGTTAATTAACTTTCTGGTCTAAGGAGAGGAGAAACACACCTTAAATGCTGTTTTGCCCTGGTGGGCTTCATGTGGTCAGAAAGGCGTGAAAAACATGTTGATTGTACCTGGGATGGGGGGACACACGGTTTTGGAGGTTTGGTTGGAGAAGAGGTGGTAATAAATGTGGTTGCAGAGAGTTGATGAAAAAAGAAAGAGAGGTAGAGTCGGAGAGAGGCAGAGTTGGAGATGTGGGCAGAGCAAGAGACAGAGTTAGGAGCAAGGGTTGGAGAGAGAATTGTGGAGTGTGTTAAAGAGAGGTTGGAGAGAGTTGTGGGCAAATTCGGGAGAGATTCATGGACACAGTGGTGGATAGAGTTTGGGAGAGACAAGAGATGGAATAAGGCAACTGATTATCAACCAGCTTGGCCCTCGTTTCTCCTATGTCGGCCTCAGTCAAAGGTCATCCCAGGTGGGGAAGCGGTTCAAGAGCACTGAACAGCCAGAGAGAGCCACCAGGAGAGCCCATGAACATCCGCTAATCTGTGATCATTTCTAGAGACACCAGGGTAAAAGGAGTTTCAACAGTCAGGGAAAGGAGCTTAGGGAGGAGCCCTGGAGAGGAGAGCACAGGGAGGAGTCAAGGGCAGAAGAGCACATTGGAGCCCTGAGTGACAGCAGGGCAGGCCGCCTACCAGGTGTGGGGTAGCCTGGGAAGGAACCCACTGCTCATTGCCTGTCTGAGGACAGGCAGCGGGGTCTGCCCCAGTAACCTGCGTCTGCACGGTGACCGGGATCTGCACTGTGACTGGATTCTACACTGGGTGACCATGGGCTGCACCGGGTGACCCTGGTCTACACAGTGACCAGGGTCTACACTGGGAGACCCGCGACTGGAGCTGGACTAGAGGAAGGCGCGCTGGGACCCCTGAGTTCGACCCGCACCGCCTCCTCACTCAGGGCCGCACCCTCGGCTCCCCTCCTGCGACCGCCCGCGTGCCTGGGGTCTTGCAGAGACCCCCGCAGGATGTGCAGACACCGGAGGCCGGTCATACTCTGTCGGGAGCGAGTGGAGTCGGAGCGACACAGCCTGGCTCACCCTGCACCAGCAGCAGGACTGGAGGAGGAGGTGAGGGGCGGTACCAGCACTGCGCCTGCGCACTCGGAACAACGCGCCTAGCGTTTCAAGCCCAACACATGATCCCCCAATTACCACCAGAGGGCGTTGCGGAGCCAGGAGCAATCCAGACCTCCACCAGGGATTTCCCAAAATGTCACATATTTCCACTCATATTAAATTGCTTGTATTGGGAAGCTGCGGTTGGGGGGGCTGAATTTCCCTTCTAGCACTACATTCTAATGTCAGAATGTATTTTAATGACTTTTGCCACTATCGTCTAAAGCAACAGGGTTCAGGACTGGACAGATAATTCAATGGGTAGGGATCTTCACTTGTACATGCAGACCCGAGGTCCATGTGTACCCGAGATCCATGTCTGGAATCCCATATGGTCGCTGAGTCCACCAAGAGTAATCCCTGAGCAAAGCCATGTGTGAACCAAAATCCAAACTATAAAGAGCAGGAGGTAGGATGCTTGCCTTCACGCTGCAGATCCAGTTCAGATCCACAGCACCACCTGTGTTCCATGAGAGCCAGAAAAATAGGAGCACTGTTGGACGTGGTCAAATTGACCCCCCACCCAAATACTATTGATTCAGGTGCAGCAGAAGAGGCGGCAGTGGGTTTCTATGTTCATTCGCAAATCCGGGTTCTTCAATATTTTCAAGAATGAAAATATTAAATACTAAAGATTCTCAGGCTAGAGTGATAGCACAGTGGTAGGGCGTTTGCCTTGCACGCAGCCAACATGGCTGACCCGAGTTCGATTCCTCCAACCCTCTCGAGAGCCCGGCAAGCTACCGAGAGTATCTCCCGGCATGTCAGATCCTGGCATGCTAACGGTGGCGTATTCTATATGCCAAACACAGTAACAACAAGTCTCATGATGGAGACGTTACTGGGCCCGCTAGAGCAAATCAATGAACAACGGGAGGACAATGACCATGAAAGATTGTCAGAGTCAGAAAGTAGAAATTTTATTGATAAGTAGAAGAGAAAGGAATAGGAGAGTCCCAAAGTGGGAGGGAACTTAGTGTGGGCCTATGTCTCTTTTTGTGAGACTTTTACAGAAAAACCAGGTCTTTGTGTGACAGAGAATGCAGGGAATCTACAGGGTGGTCATGCTGGTTTATCTTTCGGGTCATCTGCCTCAGGTATTGTTCATTATCTTAGCCTTGTGACTCCTAATTCTAGGACAGGAGAATATGGTCCTGGGGATCTCCAGGAATGTTTAAGATTTGAACTTGCAGATGAGGTGGAGTAGATCAATGGGGGAAATGGAACTGCTGGTGAGGGGAACAGTGGACACGCCTCTTGTTGGCAAGGGGAAACTGAGGCTTCCTCTTTTACTATCAAATGATGACATATTCATGAAGGTGTTTCTTGGTTACATGAAACACGTTATTAAGTTTTTCAACTTTCTTTATATCTATCTAAGTTACAGGATATATCAGTTTGGACTCATTTGTGAGTGAGAAGCAGACTGTCACTATGTATTTGGTGAATGAAAGCTCAATTGAGTCACTTAACACTCTTCTATTCTACTAGATTTTATCAGTTTTTCCTTTAACATTTTCTCATTTATTGGTTATTATTTATCTATACAACCTCTGAAATGTAATTAATGAAAGAAACATTATGGTAGGGCTGGAGCAATAGTACAATGGGTTGAGCACTTTTCTTATATGCAACCGAACCAGGTTCGATCCCTGGCACTCCATATGTTCCCTTCAACCTGGCCAAGACTGATATGTGAGTACAGATCTGAGAGTAATTTCTGAGTTACTTCCAGGTGTGGCCCCTGAAACAAACCAAACAAAAAGAATTTTTATGGATCAGTAATATAATGGACTGAGTGCATGCAAGAGTCTCAAGTTTAATCCCCTAACAGATCCCAGGCCCCCCAAGCACTACCAGGAATAATGTTGAAAAACAAAACAAAATAATTCCATCAAACTCAAAATTATTTATTATGATGTGGATTCTGTCTTATCTGGAATGAGAGGCTATGTGTTAGATTACATCCAGGGGATCTTCCACTGGGTGCAGTTATCACTGCACCATAGTAGAGCTCTAGCCAGAGGCAGTAGAGATTTGCTTAAACAAAGGATTATTTTGTAGACATGTGAAACGGTGATATTTCTGAACAATTTCTCAGAGTGGAGCTTAATTTATCTGAGTTAGATGACCAGATACGTAAAATTTAACACAGATCAAGGTGAAACTTACCATCTCCTTTCCAAGTTCACTGCCTTAGCAGTGGTAGGTTGGTGTGTGGGTTTGAAGTAGAGCATTAATCACCTTTTGGGTTACTAATTGTTTTTTTCCATCTTTAGTGTTTTGCCTTTCTGACCCTGGCTAATTTGAATTGTATTTACTAATGTGATTGTGTAGTTTCCCCATCTTAGGGGAACATTTGCTTTTGTTTCAATATCTCAGCTGTGCTCCTGTTCTTTCCTCCACCTAAACATTTTCTAAGAAGTGTAACTTCACCATTGGAATGAAGCGTTAGTTAACTCTCTCATCCTTCTAAAGGCTGTTCAATTTCTCTGACTCCTTGTAATCCATAAGTAACCCTTTGCAGTGCATCCACATAAGATATAGTTCTGAACTCTGGAGTACTGTTTGTGGCTGACTTTACAGCCATATATTTCTGCGTCAGGTGAACTTGATCTGACACCATTTAATAATATCTAAGCCATTTTGGGGGTTTGATGGTGGTGGAAGGAAGTACAGTAACGTTCTACATGCTAAACGTGAACATTAACAATTATAAAAAGCAATAATCAAATAATAACACGCATATTCGGTGTGTGTGTGTGTGTGTGTGTGTGTGTGTGTATGTATGCTGATGCCCAGGCATTGTTTTAGCAGAAGAGAAGTGTTTCATTTCTGGCTGCATTTTCTCCCAGTAGCCAGAGTGAAAGTGAACAAAAAGCGGGAGTACAACTTAGCTTTCAGGATGATATGTTCATGGTTTTATCCTGTTTTAACAGTTTTAAAATGAGTCTCACTCAGTATTGTGAAAAAATCAAGTTTCTCTGATGAACTCATTCTAAGGATATTTCTTGGGGATACGGGGGCATGTATGTTGCTACTACCGCCTAAATGGTGCTCTGAAGATCTGGGACCCTTCTTGGAATTTCCTGGAGGCTGGGCATGAAGTTCATTTCAGGATGCTGTTTGGGCCCGAGAGTTTGGCGAGGCAACTCTGTTGGTAGTCAAGGGCCTCCGAGACCAGAATTTATAGATCCCAGGGATGAAGCTGGAGATGGTTGGGGAACTTTGTGATGTCAGGGATCAAACCAAGTTTGCTTTCATGCAAGGCTTGCACCTTAATCCATGTACTGTACCCTAAACCCTATTCTAAGAATCCTTAGATTTATTTATACGATTTAAATCGTATTTTTAATTATTAAAAATACCCTTCCCCCCCTAACTTCTGAAAGTCTTATATACTGATTGGAAAAGGTAGAACATATTGAAAATTATATGAAAGTCAAAAAAGATCTATAAATCACCTAGATAATTGCTGTTAATTGAACTTTTATTTCTAACTAGTCTTCCATATTTTTGCACTTTGTAACTTTAAAGTGTTTGAAGAGAGACGCCTGCAGAAAAGTAGCTCTGAGACTCAGTCTTTTCCTCTTCACTGCTCACACTGCACTCATCTCGTCCCAAATCCAGCAACATGAAGAAACAATGCAAATCCCCACCACATGGGGAGAACAAGAAAAATAATGCAGAAGAGTCTGTCAATACTGTTCACCTAAGGGACCTCTCAGACAAAGAATTCAGATATGAAGTCTTGAAAATGTTCAATCAACTCAACCAGATAGTTGGACCGATATCCATTAACATGACAGAAAAAAATGACAAATTACGCTAGGAAATGAGAGCAGAAATGTCATGAATAAAAGATTCCGTAGATGAAGTGAAAAACTCAGTCTCGTCTCTCAACAATAGAATGACCGCAGCTGAAGAGAGAATCAGTGAGCTGGAAGATCAGCTGCACCAAGCCAACAGGCAACAACACAAAGTGGCAAGGCACCTCAAATTAGCTCTACAGAGAATCAGAGTCCTAGGAGATGATTCCAAGAGGAACAACATTAGAATCATTGGACTACCAGAAGCTCAGGGAAACAATCCAAATGAAAAAAAAACACGGTGAAACAAATCATTCCTGAAGTATTCCCAGAGCTCCACAATGCAGCCATTCAGGTTCAAGGAGCCCAAAGGGTACCAGCTAAAAGAGACCCTAACAAAAACACTACAAGACATATCATAGTTAGAATGATTGATGCTCCTGATAGAGATACAATACTGCAAACAGCAAGGTCAAAGAAGAAAATCACATAAAAAGGAGAACCCCATAGATTCACAGCAGATCCATCAGAGGAGACCCTCCAAGCCCTAAGGCAGTGGCAAGATATAGTGAAAAAAAAAAACTCACTGAAATGAATGCTTCACCAAGAATACTCTATCCAGCTAAACTCTCACTCAAAATTCAAGGAGTGGTACAGTATTTTCTTGACAAACAACAGCTCAGGAACTTCAGAGACTCAAAACCAAACGTAAAATAAGGGCTAAAGGGGCTACTATAAGACAAGACAAACTCTACATCCACAATATACCCTTACAGAAAGATGACACAAAACTCCATTACAATAATCTCTCTCAATGTCAACGGTCTAAATTCACCACTTAAGAGACACAGAGTGGCAAAATGGGTTCAGAGACAGAACCCAACATTCTGCTGCCTACAAGAAACTCATCTCAACAGCCAGAGCAAACACAGACTCAATGTCAAAGGATGGAAAACAATCCTGCAAGCAAACAGCTCCCTCAGAAAAGCTGGGGTGGCCATACTAGTATCTGATAGCATTAATTTTGCATTGAAAAAGATTAGAAGAGACAATGAAGGCTATTTTCTCTTCATCAAGGGACACAGATAACAGGAAGAAATCACACTCTTAAATGCATATGCACCTAATGAGGGAGCAGCTAAATATTTAAAACAACTGCTAACAGATTTTAAGGAGGACATTTCTAGCAACACAATAGTAGCTGGAGATTTCAACATCATCTTATCACCTCTGATAGATCAACAAGAACAAAACTCAGCAAGGAAACGTTGGCTTTGAAAGAAGAAATAGAAGAGAGAGGGCGTATAGACCTGCACAGGGCTTTCTACCCAAAAAAGAAAGAATACACATTCTTCTCCAGTGCGCATGGAACATTTTCAAAATAGAACATGTCCTAGGCCACAAAACATACCTAAATAGAATCAGGAAGATAGAAATAGTATCAACAATCTTTTCAGACCACGATGCACTGAGAATAGGAGTGAATCACACACAGATACAGAGAACCAAATCAAACACCGGAAACTAAAAAACTCAATGCTTCAAAACGAGTGGATCAGGAGGGAAGTCAAGGATGAAATCAAAAGATACTTGGAAACAAATGAGAATGAAGACACGAGCTACGAAAACTTATGGGATGCAGCAAAAACCGTTTGAAGGGGAAAATATATAGCTGTGCAAGCATATCTCAGGACAGAAGAAAAGATGCACATAAACAACCAGACTTCACAGCTCAAGATGTTAGAAAAGGATCAACAGGAGGAGCGGAAACTGTGCAGAAGGAAAGAGACTATAAAACTTGGAGCAGAAATCAACGACGTGGAAACAAACAAACAAAAAAAAAAAACCAAATCGAAAGATCATTGAAACCAAGAGATGGTTATTCGAGAAAATAAATAAGATAGAAAAACCACTAGCAACACTCACAAAGAAACAGAGAGAGAACCCTAATAAATCAAATCAGAAATAAGAATGGGGATATCACAACAGAAACCAAAGAAATTTAAAAGATCATCAGAGACTACTTTAAAAGTCTGTATGGCACGAAACAAGAGAACCTAGAAGAAATGGATAAATTCCTGGATTCCTATTATCCCCCAAGGCTGAATCAAGAAGATACAGTGTACCAGAATAGACCTACTCACATCAAGGAAATTGAAACTATAATCAAAATTCTTCCCAAAATCAAAAGCCCAGGTCCAGAAGGATTCACTAGCCAATTTTTCCAAACATTTAAAGAGGACCTATTGTAGGTTCTTCTCAAGATTTTCCAGGAAATTGAAAAAACAGAAACTCTCCCAAACAGTTTCTATGAAGCCCATATCTCTCTAATACCAAAAGGAAACAAAGACACCACAAGAAAAAGAAAACTCAGGCCGATATTCCTGATGAACACGGATACGAAGATACTCAACAAATTAGAAGCAAATAGAATTCAACAACTCATCAAAAAGATCATACATGACCAAGTGGGATTCATCCCAGGGATGCAAGGACGGTTCAACATTCGGAAATCCGTCAACATAATCCATCATATCAATAAAAGAAAATATGAAAATCATATGATCATATCGATAGATGCAGAGAAAGCATTTGACAAGATCCAGCAACCGTTTATGACGAAAACCCTCACCAAAATGGGGATAGCGGGGACTTTCCTCAAGATAGTTAAAGCCATCTACCACAAACCTACAGGAAACATCATCCTCAATGGGGAAAAACTGAGAACCTTCCCGCTAAGATCAGGGACGAGACAAAGATGCCCAATCTATCCACTACTGATCAAGATAGTACTGGAAGTACTTGCAATAGCGATTAGGCAAGATAAAAATATTAAGGGCATCCAGGTAGGGAAGGAAGAAATCAAGCTCTCACTATTTACAGCTGATATGATACTGTACTTAGAGAATCCTAAAACTGCTACCAAGAAACTCCTTGAAACAATAGACTTGTATAGTAAAGTTGGAGGCTATAAAATCAATACACAAAATTTCATGCTTTCCTGTACGCATATAGTGAAAGAGAAGAAAGTGACATAAAGAAGACAATCCCATTCACAATTGTACCCCAGAAAATCAAGTACCTAGGAATCAGGTTAACTAGGGAAGTAAAGGACCTGTACAAAGAAAACTACAAAATGCTTCTTCAGGAAATAAAAGAGGGCATGAGGAAATGGAAAAATATCCCCTGCTCCTCTTTACAATAGCCAGAAACTGGAAGAAACCTGAGTGCTCAAGAACAGATGACTGGTTAAAGAAACTTTGGTACATCTACACAGTGGAGTACTATGTAGCTGTTAGAAAAGATGAGTTCATGAAATTTACATACGTGGTACAACATGGAAAGTATCATGCTAAGCGAAATGAGTCAGAAAGAGAGGGATAGACATAGAAAGATTGTATTCATCTGGGGGATATAAAGTAACAAAATATGAGATTAATACCCATGAATAGCTGAGATCAGCACCAGGAAGATTACTCCATAGCTTAGAGGCCAGCCAGGTATTCTAGGGGAAAGGGCAGTTCAGATAGAGAAGGGAGCACCAAATAAAGGGTGTTTGGAGGATCCTCCCAGGAGGGGAGATGCATGTTCAAAGTAGAGTAAGGACTGAACATGTTTGACACTCAATGCCTCTTCTGCAGACCACAACACCCAAAAGGAGAGAGAGAAAAAAAGGGAATGCCCTGCCACAGATTCAGGGTGGGATGGGGGGAATGGAGGTGGGAGGGATACTGGGATTCATAGTGGTGGAAAATGGGCACTGGTGGAGGGATGGGTATTTGATCATTGTATAATCTAAACACAAGCACAAAAATTTGTAAATCTACAACTGTACCTCATGGCGTTTCACTAATAAAATTTTTTTTTAAAAATCCCTTGCTCATGGATGGGGAGAATTAACATTGTCAAAATGGCAATACTTACCAAAGCACTGTAAAAATTCAATGCGATCCCTATAAGGATAGCCATGACATTCTTCAAAAAAAATGGAGCAAACAATCCTGATATTTATATGGAACAATAAGGCCCCAGGAATAGCTAAAGCAATTCTAGGGGAAAAGAAAATGGGAGGAATCAACATCCCTAACTTCAAACTGTACTACAAAGCAGTAATAATTAAGACAGCATGGTACTGGAACAAAGGCGGAGCTGTAGACCAATGCAACAAATCTGAATAGACTGTTATCTTCCCCCAAGCATATGATGATCTAATTTTTAATAAGGGGACAAGAAATGTGAAGTGGAGTATGGAAAGACTCTTTAACAAATTGTGTTGGCAAAACTGGATGGCTACATGCAAAACAGTGGACTCAGAACTCTACCTTACGCCATATACAAAAATAAGATCAAAATGGATTAATGAACTCATCATCAGACCGGAATAAATAAAGTTCATTGAAGACAAAGTTGGCAAAACCCTCCATTATATGGAAGCTAATGGTATCTTCAAAGATGCCACACCACTGGCCAAGCAAGTGAAAACAGAGATAGACAAATGGGACTATCTTAAACTAAGAAGCTTCTGCACCTCAAAAGAAACAGTGACCAAAATACAAAGACAGTCTACAGAATGGGAAAGGATATTCACTGAATACACATCTTACAAGGGGTTGATATCAAGGATATATAAGTTACTGGTTGAACAACACAAGAAAAAAACACCCAACCCCATCAGAAAATGGGGCGAGAAAATGAACAGAAACATTCGCAAAGAAGAAATCCGAATGGCTAAAAGGCACATGAGAAAATGCTCTACGTCATTAGTTATCAGGGAGATGCAAATTTAAACAACAATGAGATATCATTTCACACCACAGAGACTGGCCCACATCTAAAAGAAAAAAAGCAACTGATGTTGGCTCAGATGTGGCTAGAAAGGAACCGTCCTTCATTGTTGTTGGGAATGCTGAATGTTCATCCCTTTTGGAAAACTGTATGGACGATTCTCCAAAAATTAGATTGAGCTCCCATTTGACCCAGCAATACCATTCCTAGGCATATATCCCAGAGAGAAAAAAGTATAGTCGAAGTGATGTCTGCACTTGATTGTTCAGTCCAGCTAGTGTTTACAATACTAGCATCTGGAAAAAAACCTGAGTGCTGGAGAACATGACTGGTTAAAGAAACTTTGGTACATCTACATATGGGAGTACTATGTAGCTGTTAGAAAAGATGAAGTCATGAAATTTACAGGGGACTAAAACACAAGAATAGCCGAGAGATTAGTACCAGGAGGTTCACTCCATGGCTTGGAGTCCAGCCGCACATGCTGGGGGAAAAGGCAACTCAGATATAGAAGGGAGCACCAAGTAAAGGGTGTTGGGAGGATCCTCCAAGGATGGGCTATGCATGATGAAACTAGATTATAGACCCAATATGATTTCCACTCAATGCCTCTTTTGCAAACCACAGCACCCAAAAGGAGAGATAGAACAAAAGGAAATGACCTGCCAGAGGCTGGGTGGGATGGGGGGATGGTGTGTGGGGGGAATACTGTGATAAATGGTGGTGGAAAATGAGCACTGGTGGAGGTTTGGGTACTCGAACATTGTATAACTGAAACCCAAGTACAAAATTTTGTAAGTCTACAAATGTACCTCATGGTGTTTCACTAACAAATTTAACAAAAATTTAAATAAAAAAGCTACTCCAGCCGTACCTTCCCAATAAAAATACCAAATGCGCTGAACAAACACGATGACCTCAGTACATGTATTGCAAACCATAATGCACAAAAGGAGAGGGAGAGAGAGAAGAAAAGTGTCTGCAATAGAGGGATGCTGGAGGGCTGGAGGAGGTATATATTGGCAGACAGTGGGAGGAAAACAGGGCACTTTGGTGGTGGAAATGTATAATGGTAGAGGGATGGGTGTTATATCATTGTATGACTAAAATTCAATCATGAACAGCTTTGTAATGTCTGTCTCACTAATACTAAACAAAAAACTGAAAAAGAGAAATGAATAAAACGAGACATTATGGGGGAGGGATGTGTTGATATGTGTTAGAATTTTCTATGTATGAAACATTGCTCTTGAAAAATATTGTAAAATTATCAAAGAGTGGCTAAAATAAAATTTAACACTGAATTTAAAAATTTTTAATATTGAATTTGCTTTCTAATATAATTGGTCATTTCACAACATGCCAACTTAACTATACCTAGTATTATTCCTTGTATTGAATTCCTCTGTATCTATTTCAGTTTTTTTAGGTGGGTGGTGTTGGGTCCACTCCCATCTTGCTTAGGTGGTACTCCTGGCTGTGTGCTTGGGAGCACTCTCCAGGGAGCATATGTGGTGCCTGGGAATCAACTGCAGTTGGTGACATGCCAGGGAAAAGTCTAAACCCTTGTGTGACACTGCAGCCTGCTTTCGGGGATTTGAAACACAGTGTTTGCTTTTTCCACGTCCAAGTGCAGAGCTGTTCAGTCTTTATGGTGCTGGGGACACCAGGCCACCCAGAGAGTGCTCTAGTGCTCTTGGGGCCTCCAGCATCTCACCTTGAGGTGGCCAGGGGACTCTTAAATCTATTTAGCTCCCAGTGTTGAGGGAGGGGTGATGTAGTGCCCACATCAAAGTCAGGTTCAGCACCTGCGAAATATGCACCACTGACCAATGAGCTAGCATTTATTAAGAACCTAAGAAATAAGGGTCCAGCTAATCCAGTCAACACCTATTGAAAATTAGGGTACCAAATAAATAAGGCCTCTAATAAAGCATTTTCTGTCCAGTCCCAATCCTCAGGAGCAGTGGCCACCAGCTCTGTCATAGCTGCAGGGCTAATGCAACAGCCAAAGTCAGTGTCAGCTCACTGCACAGAGGTAACAGACTTCGACCTCTGGTCAACACGGCATTCCTCGGCTTCGGCACTGCTGGCCAGATAGTTCCTAGGATGTGACTGGGGTAGCGCTAGATCTTTTCGGTCACCTGGAAATCCTCAGGAGTAGCTTTCTCAACCTGAGTGGTGAGTCTGCTGGTTTTCTTGAAGTAAACCTACTAAGACAAACTCACACACTTGGTGAATGCAAGCTCTAAATATGACAAAAAGGGAAATTACTGAAACATTGTTTTCTCTTCTCCTCTGCTAGTAATTCATGAAATAATCCACAAAGTTTACTTCTGATAAATAGTGCCACTTATTTGCATCAACACATTAAGAAATACACAAATTCCTTTCATCTAAAACTTAGTTTCTTTGGACTCAGCGTAAAAGTTTAGAGCAGAGTGATTTTTTCTGGGGACATCCCGTCATATTCCCGTACAAGAGACCTTCAGGACAGTTTCGTTTAACCTTTTCCTGTTCCTTAAAGTCTTGTCACTTGTTTCCTTTGGGTCAGAATCTGTTCCATGATTGTGCTCTTGACAAATTATATTACTTCGGCAGACAAGTGCTCAGAAATAAGAGTTCTCATGACCGACAACGAAGCTGTAGTAGACAGAGAATCAATTCAATAGTAGCGAAAGAATCAACTATTAGTTATCTGGGAATAAAAATAACTGAGTCACTTGGGAAGAAAAATATTTCCACTTTCATCAGCCACTGCCAGATCGAAAGGCTGCTTCTCCCGAAAAGGAGCATAACTTGAGACCCCCCATAACCATGCCACTGGACTCCGCACCAGGCTGTTTCACACAGAGCACTTCAGAGAGGGGCAGGTAAGAGCCCTCCCCGCCCCAAGAGACCCAGCTCTGACAGCCAAAATCTCCACAACCCTACCACCCTACCGCCACGACGCTGTGGGGTCATTCCCCATGTGCTCAAGCTGAGTCTCACACATGACTGAACATATTCCTGGAAACAGCATAAAACACCCCCTGCCCAGTCTCCATAATTACCACACCACATTTGATGGGGCTCAGATAGTAGCAACAAATCATCGAGGGAAATATATATGCATATATATATTTCTTCACAGTTTCCTATATGAATAATGTTTGTAAGCATTTTCAGCAGTACTACATAACAGACAATATGAAATATATTATTTCTGTTGTGTTTGGGACAGGGATTGGGGCATAGGATGGAAATATCCTTAATTTGGTGGTGGTAAGATGTAATGGTGGTGGGATGGGTGTTTGAATATTCACGATCACCATCATCCTCTTGTTCATAGATTGCCTCGAGCAGGCACCAGTAACTTCTCATTTGTCCTAGCCCTGAGATTCGAAAAAGTGCCACATTCAAGGCCCTTTCAGGTTTAGGGGAATGAGGCCCATCATTCTTACTGGTATTTGGCATATTCGGTATGCCACCTGGAGTTTGCCAGTTTGAATATTAAATGTAATCAAATATTGTGAACTAACATATAAAATAAAAAAAAATCTCCACTTTCTTACTGAACACATTTAGCAAGGGCTAAATTATGTACCATTGTATTTCTAACATAAAAAGCTCTGCTTTAGTTTTTTAATTTTTTATCTGTTTAAACTGTTTTAGCAAGTATAAAACTACTGCATAAGAATGATCTTTGCAGATATTTGTAAGAATCTCTTTTGTCTCTGTAAAAATACTTGCTGTTGCTAAGGTTTCTTGTGCTCTACACTACATAGATGTTCTACACTAGAACTTTGTAGAAAAAAATTTATTTCTTGTGGGTGAGTAGGCCATCTAATGTCGAAGACAGGGTAGCAGAATGCTTGCCACAGGACAATGTTGTGTCCCCTTCTACTCATGCAGTGCAACTCCTTCCACATGAGTGCATGCAATGCTGTTATGAAATAACATGAAAACCTGGTCATGTTATGACCAGGCACTTTAAGGTCTCTCATGCCATTTACCATATATTTGCAACACAGTTCTAATAGTAAAATAGTAAAGGTATTTAGAAACCTGCTTTAAAAACCACCTTTTCTCAAATTCTAACACACGCACAGACAAGACAACATTGTGGTAAAGCAAAAGAGACAAAACCAGGTTTCCAATGTGACAAATCTTAAATCTGAAACAGAGGTACAATAAATTTTGCAAAGGATCAACGATTTTACTTACAATTAAATATCTTATGATACAGAGTAAACTAGGCAGAAAGTCTGCTCTGTATTGCAAATTAACCGGGATACACTCTCCAGCCTTCAAAATTTAATTTCTAGGAAGACAAATGTTAAAGGGTTTAATAAAGCATTCACTTAGGTGATTATGAACAAGCAAGACTTTTGGGCCGGAGCTATAGTACAGCAGCAGGACATTTGCCTTGCATGCGGCTGCCCGGGTTGGATCTTTGGCATCCCATATGGTCCCCTGAGCAATGCCGGGAGTAATTCCTGAGTGCAGAGTCAGGAGTAACCCTGAGCAATGCCAGGTGATCCAAAAAGCTAGGAAAAGCAAAACCAAAAACACATAAAAAAAAAAAAACCACAAAAGAAAACAAAAAACCAAGACTAGTTTTGGACATGGTAACAAAGCTGACACATAATAAAATCATCTTCATATATTGCACTTTTAGGTACTTTGCAAAATAATTAGTAATATCATTTAACACTGATTACAATAGTTTCCCACAGTTTTGCTCAATTATTTAAAAAAATTATATTTATAAAGTTGTTCACAATACTTTATTACATACATTCACTATTTCAACACCAATCCCATCACCATTACACCTTCCCACTATCATTATTTCGAATTTTCCCAACCCCACCCAAGCCTGCCCCAAAGGCAATGGCTAAATAATTGATTTTATATTGCTTATTATAAATAATAGACTTAAAATTATCCAAAAAGACTTCCTTAGAGGAAAGTGTGTGAGATTTGTTGTATCTCACCAGCAGCCATTAAGCCCCGTGTAGGAAATCACTAACATGTTGTTACAGGTTGTGCCCTGTATATATATATATATATATATATATATATATATATATATATACACACACACACACACAGATCAGTTGCCTTCTACCTTACATCCCATCAAATGTAAATTTCTGACTTCTTTATTTATTGGGACGATAACTGATGCTACTTGGCTCAGTGTTTGGGTAACTCCCAGCAGTGGTTGTGGAATCGTGTGTTGCTAAGGACAGAACTGAGGGCTCACATATGTAAAACATGCACAACAGTCCTCTGAGCCATCTCCCTGATGCTCCTTCCTTATATTTATCGGAGGTGACTTGCACTAAATTTTGAGAATGGGGTGAGGTTTAGGTAATCTTCCCAGTTTAGTGGGTTTTTTTTAGTATTGGAAATGATGCTTTCTGAAATGCTCTCATTCTTTTTCTTCATATAGTTTGTTGTGGGCCTTCTCTTTGTCTTTATTCCCCCCATCCTATTCAATTTTGTTTTTATCCTCAGGACTTTTACTTTGCATGTGGGCCCTGGCCCTGGATCTTTGGTAGGTCACTTTCGACTGTTCATGAGGCTAGACAAGACCAACTCTTTCGAGTCTTTCTAATCCTGCCTATTTCTTATGTCATCATGAGATGGGTACACTTGTTCCAGTGCCAATAACTATTCTCTAATTTGCTGGTTGTATTTTTCATTAAAGTTCCTTTTTTGAAGGGGTGGCAGACCCTATCAGATGCAGCCTTTTATTCTCTCTGGCTTCTCCTTTATTGAGACCTCTATTTACATGCAGATTTTGTGGCCATTCGTGATTTGCTAGTATTCATTTGTAGTTTGTGGTTCCTTTTGTTATGAACTTTGGCCCGTTTCCTTATTTTTCTAGTTCCTTTAGATAGAATAAATGCTTTTCTTTAAATGCACAAAGAAATTAAACTACAAAAGGCAAAATAACTTTGTGAAAGATATAGGTAGGGCTGGTGATAGCCAGTTTCTTTATGGGGACCTTCCCCTGCATTGCCCAAGTACCTATTGGTAATCAAGCCCTGTGCTGGAGGTACCTGTTGGCCCTGCAGTGTGTGGTGTCAGGAGGTGTTGGGAATGAGCCCAGGCCTCCCACGTGCAAGGCATGTTCTCTACTACTGGATCCATTTCTCCAACGCAAGAACTCATTTTTGTATTTTACCTGTTAGTCAACATTTTTTTTGACAGTGGTTGGGGTGGTATTTGGGTTTTGGGATCATATCGAGTAGTGCTTAAGATTTACTACTATGATTTTTAAATTCAATCACCATGAGATACAAAGTTACAAAGCGGTTCATGATCCAGTTTCAGTCATACAATGTTCTGACCCCCATCCCTCCACCAGTGTAGATTTCCCACCACCAGTGTCCCCCAGTTTTTTTACCACACCATCAACTCCCAGCCTATTGTAGACAGTCTATTGTAGACAGTCTCTCTCTCTCTCTCTCTCTCTCTCTCTCTCTCTCTCTCTCTCACACACACACACACACACACATTATGGTTTGCAATATAAATATTGAGAGGTTATAGTATTTGTTCCTTTTCCTACTTTTAGCACTCAGTTCTTATCCGAGTACTCATTTACAACTATCGTTGTCATAGTGGATCCTCCTCTATCTCAACTCTAGGTACTTTCCTCAAGGGATCACTCCTGGCAGTGCTCACGATGTTGTGCTTCCATATATGGTGTTAGGGATCAAACTGGGGTTGGTTGTGTTCAATGCAAATGCCCTATCTACTTTTTTTAATATGCCTGACCGGCCCCTCAACTTCTTAATTAATTATTTTTTGAGAGAAGCTGGGATTGCCAAGGATAGAACTCAGTACATCATACATTGCAAGCATGTATATCATTCATATATACTCATGTATATCACTGAGTAACAAGTACGCTGGTAGTACAATATGAGGACCTGAGATAATTCAGCCCTGTTTTGGGGACCATGTGGTATCGGGGATCGAACTGTGGTTGGGCACATATAAGGCATGCACCTTAACATCTACTGTCCATCTGTCCCCCATCTAATCTTTTAAATTGCAATAAAATACAGCTTTAAAAACTTGCAGAATATACCTATTTCTTATATAGTAATTAAAAAATACAAATTAGTCAAATTCATATCACCCATAGTTTCAGGAATCACATATATACCACTGATACCTATTTATATCTCTATCTATCTATCTATCTATCTATCTATCTATCTATCTATTTCTCTTCTTGCACATTTCTTCCCAGCTAACTCATTTCCAGACATCTTGGAAAATTTTAATTATCAATAACAAAGTATATTTTGAAAAAGTTGGAAGACTGACCAAAAGTTTAAACACTTCTATTCATGCCAGTAGTCAAAGGTAAGACTTCCGGGTCTTCTCTTAGTTGAGGGATGTTTTTGGTTTCAGGGAACCAGGGGAAGAAACGTAAATGAATTTTGGGTAAGTGGATATCAGGTTGACTATACGGATTCTCCTGGTAAGAAAAGCAGAGAAGTCCTGGAACTGAAGGAAGCATTCAGGGAACTAGGACTAGACCCAGACTCTGCACCTTTTTGTGAACTCAGTCCACAGTAATGTGTTTATTTTCTTCTTAAACTGAGTAAATCTTTCTTTCCTAGTGACTCAAATCTTTTCTTCCTGATATTTCTGCTTACCTTTCTAGGTTCCCTATTAGAGAGCCTGGCAAGCTACCGAGATTATCCTGACCACATCCGCGAGGTGTATTTGATAAGCCAAAAACAGTAACAATAAGTCTCACAATGGAGACATTACTGGCGCCCGCTTGAGAAAATTCTCTGCTTGGGAGGACAGTGCTACAATGCTGTAGTATATCAGTAACATGTTCTTACAGGTTGAGCATTGTGTGCTTATATATATATATAATTATTTTTTTATGAATATCGATTGCCTTCTACCTGAAATTCATCAAATATGGTGTGCTACTATTGGTATATCAGTGGCATACAGTATGAAATGTCCAGGAATTCTAAAATTTTAAAATGGCACCAGAGCTGAAGTTAAATTTTTAACTGGCTGGTGGTTTGCAGTTCGGAAGCATCTCTGTATCATGTTGGCTCTCTTCCAAAATTTATTTGTGAGTCTCTGGATCCTGGTCATTAATGAGCTAAAAAGGTCACTACTTTTTTTCTGTTTTAATTAGCAAACAATGAATTCCTGAGCTGGAGACTTCCTCCAGTCAGAAGGGGAGAGAAGTACAGAACAGAACTACTTCTAAATTTACTCAATAACACTAAAATTTAAACAACAAGAAAATCTCAAAAAGAAACTATTCCTAAGTGTGGTCAATTTTGGTGTATACATTTGCCTTTCAACTAAGTAAAACTGACTGAAATTAGTTAACACATAACTATATTTTATAGCTATATAATTCTAAACTCTCCCCCAAAAGGCAATGCCTCCCATGAAACTCCAAGCAGGTCTGAATTTATAAATAGCAAATTTCATGGATTGTGCTAGAAAATCTTCTCAGACTCTCACCCCCTTTTATTTTCTTCCAATTCAAATTTTTCTTCAGAGTTTAGTTCTGGAAGCCCTGTTTTCCAAAAGTTACCACAAAATAATAACTACTTATTTATTTCAACACAGAAGTCCTCAGAGTCTATATTTTTCTCCATTAGAACACTAAACATCAAAGTTGAGTCTTAATCCAGTAAAACTGGAATCATTAAAGTTTAAGTTGCCAAAAACCTGACGTGATTCTAAATATTTTAAACATTTTGGTCTACTTTCCTTTCTTCAATCTAAATTAGAAGCTACTGATACTCATGTCTTCACAGGCTGAGCTTTATTAATGATGCAGCTTTCCTTGAGGGCTTCTACTGCTTTCAATCTCGCTCTAACTTTAAAGCCTTTTACAAACAGACAGTTGGACAAACTGACTGCAAACATGTGCAAACTAACATGCACACACATGCATACTCACAGTCCATTGAATGAGTTTGCTATTTCTCTGATCCCTCCTCCCCCCATCCCCAAATGGCCAGAGGACTTCAGGGTAGACCAAGAAAGACAGGGTGTTCCCCAGGACAAGTGGAGCCCTATTGGCCTACTGAGATCATCCAGTGTCCCTTCAGACACCCTCCACCTACAAATGCCCCTCTGCCCTGTCTGTCTCTTAGAGAAACAGTTCAGAAAAGAGCTCTCTTGGCATCAAATTGGCAAAGAGAAATTATGAATAAGTGACTACCACTACAGTGGTACATAAGCATTCTCAGCTTTTCTAGTTCTGAGAGAGGCATTTTCTCAGCAAACAAGGAGACTCCAGGTGGCTGTCTTTCTGCAGCTTAAGTGCAAAGGCGGAGGTGCTGCAGCCTGCTGAAAAGGAAGGAGGGCGGTGGGCACCACCGACACCATGGAGGCAGGGAGAGGGTGGGAAGGGGTGTATACCAGGGATATTGGTGCTGGGAAATGTGCACTGGTGGAGGGATGGGTGTTTGATCATTGTGTGATTGTAATCCAGACATGAAAGCTTGTACCTTTCTCATGGTCATTCACTAAAATTTAAAGAAAAAAGGCACCTCTCTCTTCAGAGAGAGAAAGCCAAAAAGTAGTTCTCTTATCTCATGTCTCAGATTAGCTCATTTTTACCCTATTTCTTGGGTCTGTATCAGTCTTTTAAACAAAACAAACTCAAAAGCTCACAAGCTCAAGTGTTGGAATCTTCTGTTTTAGCCCTTTATGTCCATATATTTTGAGAATAAGAAGTGTAAAGTAAGAATTTCTCAATGTTCCTTGGGCAGGGAGGGCTTTCACCCGCCTCCCTTGGGGCGCCTGGAGTGAAGCAGCCTGGTGCAGAGTCCGGTGGCTTGGCTATGTCAGGCGTCATGTTACTCCCTTCCGGGAGAAAAAGCTGGACCCAAGCCCCGGCAACTGAAAGCCTCCAACCCAACTGCCACCACACTCAAGGCTGATTCCCACATGCTCAGGCCGACTTGTGAATGTATTCCTGGATGAGCGACACATCATAAGACATTCCCTACCTGTTCTCCATAAGTACCACACCACATTTGATGGGGTACAAATAGGAAACAAAATCATAGAGGGAAATATATATATATGCATATATACATATTTTCAGATATATAAACGAAAGCTCATATCACTGAACCTCTAATAACATGTTAGTGATATCCTAAAGTATGTTTTAATGACCCCTGACAAAATAGAACAATCTTCACACTGTTTCCTCTTTGGAGACTTTTTTTTTGTAGCATTTTCAGTGGTTTTTCAAAACAGACAATACAAAATATATTATTTCAGTTGTGTTTTGGGCCTGAAAGATAGCACAGCAGGTAGGGCGTTTGTCTTGCACACAGCCGGCCCAGTCAAGCAGGGTTCGATTTCTTTGCCCCTCTCAGAGAGGCTGGCAAGCTACGGAGAGTATCTTGCCCACAGGGGTGAGATTGAATATAATATATATTCAATATTCCAGACACAGTAACAATAACTCTCACGATGGAGACGTTACTGGACCCTCCGCTTGAGCAAATCAATGAACAATGGGAGGACCGTGACCCTGTTTTGGGACAGGGACTGGGGCTTGGGATGGAAACATCCCAAATTGGGTGGTGGAAGGTGTAACGGTGGTAGAATTGGTGTTTGAATATTAAATATAATCATTTATTGTGAACTACCTTACAAAATTTAAAAAAAAATGTTTGTTTTTTGTTTTTTTTTTCTTTTTGGGTCACACCTGGCAATGCTCAGGGATTACTCCTGGCTCATGTACTCAGGAATTACTCCTGACGGTGCTCGGGGGACCATATGGGATGCTGGGAATCGAACCCGGGTAGGCCATGTTGGTTGCGTACAAGGCAAATGCCCTACCTGCTGTGCTATCGCTCCAGGCCCAAACATTTTTAAAAAGGAAAAGAATTTCTCAGTGTTCCGTGTAGGAACCTGTCAGCTAACAAGTTTCAGAGAAATGACTAAAGCAACTTGGATGATGCCAACAGAGAGGAGGAGTTCTGGTTCTCTTGCCACTAAAAAACAAACTGTCACGGACCCCTTATGCTTTCTTCCAGGGAAGCTATTAACCCCTTGCTTCCTGGGGAATGGAAATCTTGGTAAAATAACGGTGAGTTTCTGAGGATAGGTAAGAAAGACGAGTAACTCCAAAATATTTCCTCCCAGCCGTCTAAGACAGAAAAGTTGCTCACTCCTCCACATGCAGAGTAATATGAAAAGAAAGTCTCAGCTCACCAGATGAAGTGGGGTAACAGGAAAGAGAAAAAGATGGTAAGCAGGGAAATGAATACCAGATTCTTGGGAATTCCACAAAAGAAAAACACAAACACTACACATGGGTGACGGATTAACCCTTCCCCACACTGAGTAGTTAGGTGATCAATCTCTCCCAGGCCCCTGAGTGAGAACCATTGTGAAAGCACTGTTCAGAACAGGCAGCACTCTGAGGTCTGTTTCAGGCCAGTCCTGGCACCTGAGAATCAAACTCCATCCATAAGGAAAACTCACTCCCCACATTCTGAAAAGGACTCAGAATCCAAACTCTCCATGGGAGAGGAGCTAATGGCTTTCCTGGAAGTCTGTCCAGGTAAAAAGGTGTTAGGGAAGGTACCTGTTGTCAGTGAATCTCATTGATCCCTAGCCCGCCTGCCCAACTTCTCTTGGAGTCTGTGGGCTGCTAAGGAAGGCTGGTACCCTTAGACACCTTCTATTAGGATCCAGGTCTCCTTTCAGCCACAAAGCCAGGAATTCCAAGTTGTCTTAGTATCATACCAGGGCCTTCAAATGTAACAGTTCGATGAATCCATCACAACAAAACAAACTTTAGGACATTAAGCAATGAGAGTGAATTATTTCATGGCAAAACTGACCGCAACCAGGCAATCTGCTGGAACTGTAGTCAGACAGGGGCACTGAGCACTTAAAATAGGAACATTCCTGAAACCACTCACTGGGGGCAAAGAGAAAAGGAGCAAATAAATTGGGCTTCGCAATTGGTTGTGTTGTGACAATACACTAAGTTACACTGAAGCAGGAGGGGTCTTAGTTGTGGTTCCTGTTGCTGGAAATCTTTGTTATGGACACATTCTTTTAGGTTCCATAGAGACATCTATAAATTGACTAATTGTTTCTGTGACCCTTGCCTACTTCTCCGCCCGGGTAACAGGTGGGTTTGGGTCCTTCTGCTCCATTCTGAACCAAGACTTATTACTGATGACCTATTCTTCTCTGCTAGGTTCCTAGAATGAGCCACTCAGAGTTCCTGCCTCTGGCTGTCTCCTGGTTGCCTTTGCTTAGCTCCCGCTCACATTTCTAACTTTGCTGTCACTATAGCAATACATCATGAGAAGGTATTTCTTAATTCAAGTGGTACAGCAGAAGCAGAGCAAAAGTACAATTTAACCCTTACATATCAAAGCAGCCTGAGACACCAATGGGAACAGGACATCACTGCTCAGACCACCTTGAACCCAGGGTTAAACCCAAAACTCACATGAAGCACTAGTAATAATGAAAAAATTAAGAAATTTCACCATTCTTTGGACAGGGACAGAAGCCCAGAACACTTCTCAAGTGCATCATAAATTCTGACACTGACTGACATGACCTAAAGCAACAAAATGCTCTACATAACCACTGAACTACTAAAGCATCACAAGAGTCAATGAACCTACAATAAGACCGAGGGGAGAAACAATAAGTATTTGAACAGAAGAGGTAAAGAATAAAATAGTAGGACTCAGCATTAGAATGGAAGAAGCCAAAATTGAATCAGTGACACACTTGGCGGTGGGTGGGGGGAGTATGATTCTGACAGCAGGTCAACCTGTTCCTTCAGGGCGAGCACATCATCAGCCTACTGGTGTCTTCAATGCTGCTGTGCCTTTGGTCGGACCCCAACGACTTGGGTCCAAGTTTACTAGGAAAGTAAACCGAGAAAAGTTACATATGTGGGAGCCACACAGACAAACCACCGCTGGCTCAGCTATACAGGCTCATTTCTTGGCCTTATTTTAAGAGACTCATAAATTTCGAAAGAGAACAAAAGCCATAGTTAAGGCCGGTGGTGCACTGTGGGAGAGCAGGCGTGCCCTGCATGGCATATGCCAATTTCTCTGGAAAAGATGGAAACAAGGGCCATGATCTAGCGACACAAAAGAGTCTCGAGCAGAGCAGCTCACTGCAGAGATGCCTCCAGAATTCAAGCCAGACCAACTTCACCGAGATGCCCAGATTTTCGGGGCGGGGAAGGCATTGTCCCTCCACATGCCCCCTAAACCCCACCTCCCTGACGGTTGTCAACTTTCAGAACCCAGAGAGAAGTGCAGGTAAGCGGGTTCAGAGACAACAAACTCCTGGCATCAATGGATAGGGGATGGGATGGTGGCTCTCTTCCCCTATCCCCAAGGGACCCTGGATGTCACGCCCAGAAACTGCCTCTGGCTGCTACTTAAGCTCCATAATGGCCATGATCCAGAGACACACAAAAGAATTTCTGAATCGAGCAACTTGCTGCAGAGATTTCTACACATCCTACTTATGTAGAATTTTAGAATTCCAGGAGCATGCTGCCGCTCCTTGACCACGCGACATCTTATTCGAATCATAACAAGCAATACAAAAGAGAGTATAGGGGAGATTGTCTGCCATAGAGGCAGGGGGAGGGGTGGGACGGTAGGGATACTCGGGACATTGGTGGTGGAAGACGTGCATTGGTGGAGGGATGGGTGTTTGATCATTGTATAACTGAAACACAAATAGGGTAGTTTTGTAATTATCTCACAGTGATTCAATAAAAATTTTTTTTAAAGACAGTACACATGTCCTTATCAATAAGCAAGAGATGGAGGACAGAAAGCTAGCAAATCAGGTAGGGTACTTACTTGCACATGACTGATCTGTATGATCTCTTGTTCCCCATGTGGTCTGCTTAGCCAGCCAGGATTCTTCTCTGCATGCAGATCCAGGGTAAGCCCAGAGCACCAGTGGATGTGGCCCGCACACAAATAAAAAAGAGGTCTAGAAAAGAAAATTTTTAAATAAATTATGTAAGCTATTTAACTGACATCAGAAGAGAAAAATCACTGAATTATAGAATTGAGAGAAGGGCAGTAAAGAAACAAATGCAATAGTGTAGTGGGTAAGGTACTTTCTTGCATGAGGCTGACTTGGATCCATTATTCAATATCACCCAGAATCCTCCAACTCCCACCAGGGGTGACCTCTGTGTACAGAGCCAGGAGTAAGCCCTGAGCACTGCTAGTGTAGACCCCCCCAAGGTAAAGGTAAAGGCCCTCCCGTTGATCGTCGATTTGCTCGAGCGGGCCCAGTAATGTCTCCATTGGTGACTTTGTTGTTACTGTGTCTGGCATATCGAATACTCTCGGTATCTTGCCGGGCTCTCCGAGAGGGGCGGAGGAATTGAACTCAGGTCGACCATGTTGGCCGCGTGTAAGGCGAACGCCTTACCCGCTGTGCTATCGCTCCAGCCCGTAGACCCCCCAAAAAAAATTAAAATGAAAAAAAATCAGTAAAAAACCTCCCCAAGCAAAAGTACAGATCCAAAATGGATTCACTAACACTCAGCCAATCCAAATTAGATCCTCAGCACTCCTATGTTTTCCCAAGACCTGTGGGTGTCACTCACGATCACTGAGGCAGTAGTAAGACCTGAGCTCCTATGGGAGTGATGCAAAAAAAACAATAACCGAAAAATCAAACTAATATTCACAACAAATGTAAAAAATTACGTGAGTATTATTAGTCATTTACAAAGGAAAATAAAAGGACTCTGGAAATGGGAAAACACTACATGTTTGTGGATATAAAAAATTAACATTTCCCAAATGATAATACCCAAATTATACATATTTCATGCAGTTGTTCAAGATTCTGATGACATTCATCAACAATTTAGAAAAATTTTTAGTGAAATTAACACAGAATCATAAAACTCCCTGTGAACTAAAAGCAATTGCAAGAAAAAGGAGGGAAGGAATGCATTTCCTGACTTCATATTGTGCTATAGTAAATTTTCCCATTATAAGGATGTATAGTTGTCAGTGAGACCCCAGAAATACTCAAAGGGGGCATGGGTGAAAATTAGTTAACTGGAGGTGGTGGTGGTGGTGGGCATAGCATGAGAGTATAGGGTTAACCAATAAGATAGGGAGATATAGGAAGAATCAAGATTGGAAGGGGGGCACATTAAAGGAATGGTCAAAAACAATGTTGCAAAACATAGTATTCAAAATTATGATCTATTCAAAGAAAAGCAAACTCTCAGGACCATGGGGTAGAATTGACAGCACACAGATATAACACAGATATATACACAGATATTTATTGAAAGTCTATGACAGAGTTTCTGGGTACATAAAGTGGGGCAGGCAAGTCCTCTTCAACTAACATGTTGGGAAAACTGGAAAATAAAATGTAAAAAAAGAGAAATATGTATCTCATATCCCCCCAAATGTAATTCAAAGTGGATTATAGACATTGAACTTGGTCCATAATCCATACAATACAATTATGAAAGCATATGCAGACCTGTCTAGGAAAGGAACCTCATGGGTGTGTGCAATGGTTTGACTTCTCTGGTAAAAGAAATAAAAATACAAAGAGGATTAAAGCAAATGTACAAGTGTTTACAGAACAAAAGAAACTTGGGATAAAATTTTCAAACTGCCCTACTTAGTGGGAGAAAATATTTTCAAACATATAACAAATGAAGGACCAATATCAAGATGTATAAAGCATGCAAAAGCTCAAAAAAACACAAATCATCACATCAAAACAGGAGAGAAGTGAGACCCATCCACAAAGAGGACATACAAATTATCAATAAGTGTATGAAAACATGTTTAGTATCAACTATTACCAGGAAGTTGCAAATCAAAACAATGAGATATTATCACACACCATTGAGAATGGCATATGTCACAAAGAGTAGAAACAACCACTATTGGCAGGAATGTTAATAAGGTTCCCTCACGGGGGAAACGATCTGGTTCAACTTCTAGGGAAAACACTCCAGAGATTTCACCAAAACAATAAAAATATAATTTCCATATGATTCAGAGATTTCACTTGTTGGCATTGTTCCCCTAAAAACAAAAAAAATCTGAATTTGGAAAAATATATGTATACCTGTGTTCATGGAAGCACTGATTAGAATAGCCAAGATATGGAGACAATGCAAACATCAATGATGGGTGAATAAAGAAGTTAGGACACACGTGCACACATGCAGATGTACACAATTGAATTTTACTAAGGTATTACTAAATAATGAAATCTCTGACTGGAGCTGGAATAAGTAACATGGATTAAGACAAAAACCTTAATTTCAATAAGTAAGTTAGTTGAAATAAGTAAGATGTATTAAGACAAAGCTCACAGGATCTCACTCATCTGTGATAATTGGGAGTCAGAAAACAAGGAAAGAGAGAGTGTCAAATATGGCAACCCCTTGGCTTGAATTGCAAACCTGAGATTACCATGCACTTGAGGGTGGAGTGGGACATAACAAGAGGTAGCACATGGATAGAGGTGGAAAATCTTGGGCACTTGAGTGGGGTGAACTGCAATGACTGTAATAATAAACACTGTTCCCCAAGAAAGCAATGGTTAGAACTGTTGGTTATTAATTCTATGCTAACAGGGAAGGCACACATGACCTGCAAAGATTAACCTTAGACCTGTCACTCATCATCCTCATTTAGGAGGACTTGAAATGTTCTTGACTGAAGTAGTGATGGTTTCCAATGAGAAAAATTCTCTCTTGCTTTCACATGACTCAAACTTTGCACACAGCCTTATTATTTTAACCATCTTAGACATCCATAAACTCCTTTGGTGTTCAACCCACTTGGGAGCTAGATGGCAGTGGGTGCTGGTCTCCTGGTGTATTTAGGGCTCATTCAAGCCCGGAATGGGTGGAAGGGAATACAACAATCTATCTGGGGTCTCCACCTATAGACTCGGAGTGCAAATAACCCGGAGCACTATCAACACAGTAGAGCCAGAGAATGAGAAATCAAATTCAAAGCAATGAAGGAAAAATATACATGCATACATATTTACTACATATATATATGTATATATATAGCATTCAATGCATCACAATCTTTTCAAGTGCACATGGTTACATTTGCTAGGACTGATCATTTGTTAGACTACAAAAATTTTCTTAGCAATATCAAGAAGATCTAAAACATGCCAAGTAGCCAATGTGAACACAATGGCAAGAAAGAAATTAATCATAAAGAAAACTTAGAACTACTTATATGCATGGAAATAAAACAACTCTGAACAGCCAATGGTACAAGAAAGAAAGTTAACTGGAAATTAGAGGAGAAAAAATGAGACAAATGAAAATGGAAACACAACTTTCTAAAACAAGTGACATGCTGCAGAGTTAAGAGAAATTTCACAGCATTAAAGGCCTGCGTCATCCCCTGATGTAGGATAACACTCTTTTGTCCTTCCTCAGGTAGCTTAGGTTTGTCAGGTCACACCCATCTAAGGACACTGAACTTGTAAGCAATGTCCTTTCTGTGTGGACACAGGAAGACAGTTAATATTATGCTTTGTAACTTGGGAGTTGATTGACTCCAAATAATATTTACTCCTGGGCATCTGATTTCTTGACTCAGTTGCCCTTAGTTCCTAGCACCCCAAGAGCAGGGTCCCGATGAGGGATTGAATGGACCTAGGGCAAGCGGTGAGCTACCCTGGCACCGAAATGGGCCAGGCCAAAGCGCCACGATACTCAACTATAAGTTGAGGGCATGATCATGGACAAATGCTGTCATGATCCAAAAGTAAGTAATGACGAGACTAGGACCCTGCTGGAGCTAGGAAGATTAACCTGGCGTGAGGACTGCAGAATGTATAGTGAGATGTTCTCAGGAAGAACCAAACTAAGTTTATATCTCTTACTGTGCTCATACAGAATGACATTGCTAGAAATAGTAGAAATAGATTTATTACAACTATTTAAGTAGATTACTAACTGAGGGAAGAACACACCCTTGTTGGGATCCCACCCTTGAGCAGATCTCCTAGTAATCTGGAGTAATCTCTTTAGATGAGATTTTATCCTTAATCTCCTGGAGCAGTGGTCTTACCTCTCTTTGTTGATTTGTCAGTATTCAACCCACCTTTATGTCACCGCCTTACGTGATTGCTATATAAACTAAGACTGTAAACTCAGAGAGGAGAGTCAGAGCAAGAGGGGCTCAAGCTTGAGAGAAAGAACAGCCATCCTGATCCAGGCACACACAGGACTCAAGAGCACTGAACGAAGGCAGTGAGAAAGGGCCATCCAGTGAGCCCGTGAACACACAACCTTCAGCGTGATAAGATTTTACACCCTGGCAGCCAAAATCCTCCAGAACTCAACTGCTGCCATGTTCACAGCCGTTCTTCACATGTTCAGGCCAAGGCTCACCTATGAGTGAACGTATTCCTGGACCATGCGGCTGCGTCTCATACCTGACCCCACCCATTTTCCAAGAGTGGCACACCACATTTGATGGGGTTTAAAGGAGAAGGCAACCAATCCTATGCTTCCTGTTCATTGATATCGACTTGCTCCAGCAGGCCCAATAACGACTCCATTTTGAGACTTGTTGTTACTGTGTTTGGCATATTAAAATGTCACGGGTAATTTTCCAGGGTTTTCAGTGCCGGCGAGATACTCTGGGTAGCTTGCTGGGCTCCCTGAGAGGGAAGGAGGAATTGAACCCAGGTTGGCCTTGTCGGCCACATGCAAGGCAAACGCCCTACCGCTGTGCTATCACTCCAGCCCAATATATATGCACACAATGTTCAACATTTTACAATATGCTCATAATCTCTTATAGAAGGGCTTAGTGGGTCCTGCGTGAAATGCAACAATCTTCACACAGTTTTCTCTAAGGAAACATTTTCGAGCATTTTCATCATTTTATTCAGAACAAACAATACAAAAGAAATCATGTTGGTTCTGCTTTGGGGCATGGGTTGGGGTTTGGGGTGAAAACATCTGAAATATGGTAGTGGGAAGGTGTAATGATATTGGGATTGGTGATCAAATATTAAATGTAATCAAAGATCGCCTTACAAGCGGCCAACATGGCCGACCCGAGTTCGATTCCTCCGCCCCTCTCGGAGAGCCCGGCAAGCTACCGAGAGTATTTGATATGCCAGACACAGTAACAACAAAGTCTCCAATGGAGACGTTACTGGGCCTGCTCAAGCATTGTGAACTACTTTATAAAAATAAAATTTAAAAAAAGAAATAAGAAAATTCTCAAATGAAAGGGAAAATTAGCCAAGCCACCAATTGATGCTGGTATAGTAAATAAAATTGACAAAAAAATAAGTAGCCTACAATGCTACAACTTGCAAAGGAAACATTTAAACCAACATTAAAATACAAAGAAGAACACAGCTACTGTGAACAATGGTACACCAACAAATCTAAACAAGATTGACTCAGGATAAAAATACATAAAATAAAACCAGAAATAAACAAATGGGCCTACATCTGAAAGCTTATGCATGGCAAAAAAAAATCAGACTTCTTAAAAATCCAAATCAGACTTTCTTAAAATTGAAACACTTCCTACGAAATGGGAGAAAACATTTGCAAACCATGCTTTTCGTAAAGGCTTAAATATTACATACACATAAAGCGTTATAAAGCTCAACCAGAAAAACTCAACAATTACATAAAATTGGAGATGAGCATCCATTTTCCGAAAATGGCTAAGAAAAGCCAGCAGACATCTGAAAAGATATTACTAGTCACTTGTTATCTAAGAAATGCAAAGCAAAAATTAAAAAGCAATGAATTTCAAGTCACAAGAATCAGAAAGATATATATATCTTAGCTAAATATATATCTAAAAATAACTGATATATATACATATATGTGTGTGAGTGTATATATATACATATATGTGTGTATGTATATATATATATATATATATATATATATATCTGGAAACAACCAGTACTGAGAAGGGGTGGTGTAAAAGGGGTGCTATTTCATTCACAGTCTGTGGGAACAACATTTGGCTGAACCTCTGTGGAAAAGTTTGGAAACTTCTCTAAAAGCAAGAATCACTCTATCACTGTCATCCTGTTGTTCAACAATTTACTTGATGAGCTCAATGAAGTCAGGTGCCAGCAATGTCTCCATTCATCCAAGCCCTGAGATTTTAGCAGCCTTTCCTTACTTGTCTTTCCCAATGATTGGAGGTTCTTTCAGGGTCAGGGAAATAAGACTCATTATTTTAATAATTTTGGCATATCGAATACACCATGAGTAGTTTGCCCGGCTGTCCAGTATGGGGAGAATACTCTCGGTAGATTGCTGGACTGTCTGAGATATATATATATATATATATATATATATATATATATATATAAATTCCCTCTATGATTTGTTACCTATTGTCTGAAACTATATATAAATATATATATTTATATATATAAATATATATATATATTTCCTCTATGATTTGTTACCTACTGTCTGAAACCCATCATATTGGTGCTGTAATTATAGAAAATGGGTAGGGATGTGGCCAGGAATATGTTCACTCAGATGTGAGGCTCGGCCCAAGTGTGTGGAAAGCGGCCTGGAGTTGGGTAGTGGAGCAAGAATATAGGTTCCAAAAGACCTAGTGATTTCACATTTGCATGTTCCCACCAAAACCCCTTAATAGAAAACTCAAAATGATATATGCACTCCTGTATTCACTGCAGTGCTAAGTACAATACTCAGAAAAACCCCAAATGGACACATAAACGGACAAAGTTGTAGTATAAACACAAACAACAGAACCCTACTCAGCTACAAGAAAAGGTAAAATCTTGCAGACTCCTGCAATTTGGATGAATGGAGGGCATCCTGATGAGCAAAATAATTCAGAGCAAGGACAAATACTGTATGATCTCAGCGTGCTATTTAAACAAAAGAAGGTAATTTAAAAATCCTGAATGAAGAGAAAGTCTTGACTTTTGATTACACTAAGAAATCCTCAGTCAAGGAAGAAGCAGACTGAAGGTGATCTGAGGACAATGGTGGGGAAAGGCACCCACGTCGAGAGTTACTGATGACAACATATATGACCTTAGTTGTGCGATGCACGTATAACATGCTGAAAACCACATGCCATGACCACTACATATGTGCCTATCTTTGCAAACACACCAACACTTGACCTTCACTCCTCAGGTACACAAAGCAACTTAAACTCCCGAAGTTGCTCATGGGGAAAATGAAGGACACCCTTCATTCTGTGTCCTTGGGAAAGAATTCATAAGAGCTTCCATGACTGGCTACTCCCAGGACAGAGTGGAAACGCTCAGTGAGCTGCTGCCTTGTCTGCCCAGTACACCGTCTTCCTTTCCTCTGGGATTTCTCAAGATTCTTTCCAATTGCATTTGCCCTTTCTCCAGCAGATATTTATCATCCTAACAAATTCTTTGTGGGATGAAGGAAACTGAATTAGTGTTGCCATAATACCAGAACCACCACTACCACAGGTCCCTCATATTTAATGGGTCACCATGTTCAGCTTGCTCTGCTGGGCCCAAAATTTCACTGGCTGCTTACTGAAGTAAACAACCTGAAATGCGTGTTTCTGCCACTTGGCCATCCTACTGGTTTCTTGGAACTGGTTATCACGATGCTTCAACTCAAACAGATCTGGGATGGCAGCATTACACCCATGTACTTGTGAGCTGACAATGGCTGGAACACTTCTACCTGTTCTCTGTAAATGAAGTGTCTGTGTCCAAAAGTACTACAGATAATGAACACACATTTTAAATATTTTAAGGCATTAAAATGTACAAAAATAAAGTTTCACTGTCAATTTTGTAAGCTAAACTGAGCCTTTACCTATCTTTGTTGATATTTGCTTTGTTCTTGCATCTCCTGCTAACCTGGCTATCAATTGCACAACAATTGGACGTCATATTATGATTGATCCATTATTTTAAGTCATGAAAACTGTTTCATTTATTAACGAGGGTATAGTGACGGAAACTAATTGCTGGTTCCTAAAACGTTTTGGGAAACAAAGGAAAAGCTTTTCTATGTATTCATTTTCTATTTGTGTTAGAGATTTTCCCCATTTACGACGGACCTGACTTTCTTCAAGTTCAAGGGCTAATGTTTTCAATAAGAAAAAACTTCGTTTGCTTTTGTATCATACAAAAAAGGTCCACAAAGTAGTAGGGTTAGTTTGCTTCTGCTGTTTTATTGCTGTTGTGTTTTGGGATTCTTTTGTTTTGGTTTTAAGCTACACTGACTGTGCTCAGTAATTGCTCTGCACTCAGGAATTACTCTGGCAGTACTCAGGGTACCATCTGGGATTACGGGGATGGAAGCCATGTTGGTCATATGCAAAGCAATGGCCCTGCCCACTGCACTATCGCTCGGACCCCAAGTAGCAGTTTGAATGGTCCCAGGATTCCTTTACCTCCCTCGCGCTCAGCATCCGGCTCCGGAAAGGACATGGCGCAGGTGTGCGGTGGTGCCCACAGCCTGGGGGAGATGCGCCCCTGCAGACAGCTGGACAGGGCCACACACCTCTCTGTTGAATCTGATAGAGGCATGGGTGCAAATATCCCAAAGGGGAATCATTACACCCATAGCCTGTAGGACGTTGGTGGTTGCAGACCCCGCGCGAAATGCAGGTGCGCATGCGTGTCCGTTACCTCTAACTGCTTAGAACTGACCCAGGACAGCCCCAGTGCGCGCGCACCTACGGGCCGTGGTGGGTGCAAACTTCCGCCAGTCACGCACGCACAAGAGCCTCCAGAATTATAGGTGGCTTTTCAGGACACAGCAAGGAAGCAAACATAAAGTCTTGCCTGAAGCCTGAGGACAAAGTTCAAGCTCAAAATCCATCTCATGAGAAATCCCTGGCTGAAAATCAAGTATAGTTTCTTCATGACAGAATTGGAAGTTTCAAGAAATTTCTCGAGTCCTCGTTCCCTGTGTCCAACATTGTTTGGGGAAGGATGTTCTTGATTTTGATAGAATTCTTATGACCTGGATACCGCTGTTGAACCAATGTACAGTGACAGAGCAGCTGCTGGGAAGCGTCCGGAGATTGGTGTCTGCAAAGGCAGCTTGCCACGCTGCTTAGGATGGAATGATCTGACGGCTACTGGCTGAGCAGGTCATTCCCTCCATAGAGACCAAACAGTGCAATGAATGTTGTATTATAAATGCATATTCCCAAATCCTTTCAGACTGAGATTTTGGGGAGATCTTATAAATCATTCCAAAACTAGACTGAAAAATTATTTTCTTATAAACACTGAAGAAAAGAGTGTAGAGGAAATTTGAATCAGGTTTTCCCAGCCACGGATGAAAATATGCAGAAGGTAACTTTGTTGCTGATCTGAACATTGAAGTCAGTTGCACTTCCATTCTGCTCCACTTCCTAATTCAGACCTCCCTATTCCATTCGCCACTGAATTGCCAGACACTGTAAGGATTTAGTTAGGGTCTGCAGAATTTCATGCTGTGGGGATGGAGTCTCCTGAAAAAGAGAGAAGCCGTTTGACGAATATAAAAAAAATCACTACACATGCCAGCTGGTAGAACATACATGTGCTTTTAACCAGAGTGGAAACCAATAGTGAGTTCATAAAAAATGAGATTCTTTGGGGTTTCAGTACATAGTACATATCTAGAATTATGTTAACAACAGAAAACTACTTTGGTGTGGGAGAGAATTGTACTGACCAGAGAAAGTAGAAGGGAACACCCAGCACTGCATTAAACACACATCATTGACTTTTGTCAAAGCTTAGCTTTGAACCATTAAAAATATTCCTCGATTCAACGTTTTATTTAGGAGGCAAATCATCCATAAAATATATTGCAAATACAAAGAAAGTAAGTTTGAGTTTGGAAGCTGTTCCAACTTGATGTTTCGTGGCTATTCTACGAAGGATAAGAGCTTCCAGTAGAACAAAACTTTGAAAAAGCTAGTCAAACATGTTAGACAAATCTACATTACTTTCAGTCCTAGGGACTGGACCCTAAGAAGGATCAGCAAAACAAACAAAAAAGCAAAACCCACAGCATTTGCTGAGGAAAACTCCGTTCAAATTGTGACCTACAGGGGTTCACAGGTCACTAATGACTGAATTTTCCAAAGAAAGAGTAGACTCTGTTGAAGGAGGTCATCAGGGAGAGAGGAAGGAGAAAGATTTGAGGGGCACACAACTAGACTGGTGGATAAAGTATTGAGATACAGCGAAGACCATGCCAACCTATGTGCTGAGAATTGGGAAACTGTCTAAATTGCTGGAAGAGGCCATGTGAGCTGTGCTGCCACTGACAAGTTTGAAGGAAAGTTCTTGTTCTGATCCTCCAATGAGATCCCTTCATGGAATGTTGCCCCAGCCAGGCCCTCCTGGCCCTCCCCCTGTACCATCTCCCTCTCACTCCTCCTCCCTCCTGTCCGCAGTGTCTCCTGTGCTGCTCCCAGAGATGACCATGAATCTTGGGGTCTTCGGCTCTGCTTTCAGGGTCTCGCCCTTTCTCAATCCAGGGCTCCCCCAGCCACCACCCTGGGAACCGATCCAGATGCCCCCTCTGGTGACCTCGGCCATTGCTCCTGGCAACCCTCTGGTGCTGTCACCTTTCCCCATGATGCCTGTGGTGGCAGGAGCTGCTGGCCATGGACCCCATGTCCCTGGACCTTGCAAGGTCATCATCTAGGTCAGCCCTGAGGCAGCGCTTGTGGAGTCAGCCCAGAACCAGCCTGTCATCCTGACACAGGCTCCACTCAACTGTGGGGCCGCAGAGGCTCCATCTTCCATGGCCGGTCATCCTGCACCCCTCTACTTGGTATCGTCTGTGCTGGAGACCGTTATTCCAACTCCAGCTACTATTGTCACCCAGGCTGGAACGAGAGACCATCCTCCTCAGGTTCCACTGCCAGTGGCCCAGGTGGCTCCCATCATGCTCCCATGCAGCGGTGGACCACTGTCCCAGTGGGTTTGTGGGTAGAGTGGTCTGGCCACCACCAGAAACCAGGCATTGCCAAAAACCTCCAGCAGTCCCAATAGCGTCTATGAGAACTTCCGGCGCTGGCAGAGCTTCAAGGCCCTGACCCGGCAGTACATTCCTCAGACTCTGGACACTGAGGCCCTTTCCTGCTTCCTTATGTGAGTCCCTCAGGTGATCTAGAACTAATGGTAGCTTCCCAGAAGGTACTGGTGTGACCCCCAGCGTAGGGTCCATGGGAGAGAATGTCCTCAGGAATGCCATCCCAGAGTTCTGGCTCAAAAGCCTGTAGTGACCAGCCATGCCTTAAAGCCTCAGCTCAGTCCCCTATCAGGGTTGGTCCTGACCTATGGAATGAAGGACAGACATTCTGTTCCTAAGACCAGACACAGCACAGATGCACCAAGGTTCAGACAGGCATGACTGCTCGGCCTTGGCGTCTCATGACTTATCCCCAGAGCTGAGGCTTGACACTAGAATAGCCACCGGTCTGGGGTGTAGGAGGCGAGTCAACTCTGGGAGGGGAGGGGAGACCAGGCCGTCATCGGGGGTCAAGGAATGGGTGTGGGGCAGCGGGGGCTCCCACCAGACGCAGACCCTGACCAAGCCTGTCCTTGCAGCCCAGTGCTGCGCACCTTGGCCTGCCTGAAGCCCACCATGGGCCTGGAGGAAGGCCTGCGCCGTGCCTTGCGGGAATGGCATGGCACGAGCAACTTTGACCGCATAATCTACTACGACGTGGCTGCCAAGTGAGTCAGTTCTGGGCAGTGAGTGGGAGTTGGGGCTGGCTGCGGGCCGGGGCTTCAGGGGCTACTCCCAGATGGCCAGGGGGGCCCTGGTATCCCCAGAAGGCCCGTCCCCTGCAGAAACTTGTCCTACCTGGGGCTGGGACAATTCTGCCCACCATGCTCTGGGGCTCCTGACCACAGTCTAAGGGTCACAGTCCCTTATTTTCTATGACCCTCAAAGGGCTGATATGGGGAATCACTGGAGGTGCTGGGGTTTGTGCCCATCCATTCTCCATCCTCCTGAGGGCTTTTCCATGAGCATCCCCTGTCCTGCCTCATCCCACGTGCTCCAAGCCAACCCGACTCAGTGGGGCCTGTACTCCCCACACCAGGTTCATGGAGTTTGAGGCTGAGGAAGAAACGGAGGCACAGAAGCTGCAGTCGAAGAATGGAGTGCAGGGCAAGCCACCCCCTGCCCCACCCAGGCCTGAGCCTCAGGGTGCTACAGGTCAACCACTAGGCCAGCAGCCAGATACAGACCCTGTTCCCCAGCTAATGGTCACAGGCCTGGGAAGGCCCTAGGGTTCCTGCCCTTCCAGGGAGCCTTCGCTCTCCCATGTACCCCTAGGCCTATGCTCAGCGGCTCCCTGTCCCTGGCTTTCTCCCTCTTCCTGCACACCCCATGCTGCCTGAGGGTGTCAGACTCACTTTTGAAGTGGGGTTGGAGACCCTGGGGACACTGTGGGCCTCTCCTCCCATTGAGGTTATCCTCATCCCTCACGCAGTCACGGGATTATAGTACAACAGATGTAGGCACTCACCTGACCCAGCCCACAGGTACCCATCCGCAACTCTGTGCTCAGTGCTATGTGCCTGAGGGCATGGACCTGGGTTCCCTCACATCCCTCTCTTCTTCCTTCCTCCTCAGCCTGTGTCCCTAAGAAGGCCGTAACCCGAGCTCCGGCAGCCCAACCCAAGACACACAAACCACAGCGGGCCCCCAAGACCAAGGCCCCCAAGGAGATCCCCCCTGAGGCCGTGCAGGAGTACATGGACATCATGGACGAGCTGCTGAAGGCCCCCGACACAGTCAGGAGGGCACCCCTCGGGCGACGGGCAGTGGGCACGAAGGAGCAGCAGGAGGAGGCCAGAACCTGCCCTAAGCCGTGACTCCTGAGCTACGTGGACGAGCTGTGCTCCCAGGAGGCCTTTGTCACCAAGGTGGGGGACTGGGCTCTGCTGTGGGGTGGGGAGGGCGCAGGACTGCTTCTGTCCAGGGCTTGGTAGTGACGTGTGCTCTTTGCTTTGAGACCACCTGTGCTTGCATTTTTCTACTTGTGTTTGTGTGCATATGTTCACGTGTGTCTCTCTGTACAAACATTGGCCCTTGTTTGTGAATTTCTGGGTTTGGCCGATGTGTGAACATCTCTGTGTGTCTCCATTTGTGTGTACTGTGTGAGCTCTGTGCAGAAACGTAAGAGGATACATGTACATGTTCCTAGAGGTCGAAGAGTGTGTGTCTTTGTGTCATGTGTGTATATGCATCCATGTGTATTTACATGTGCTTCTCTGTGAGAGTAGGTGAATAGTCCATGTGCCTTTGTGAGTGCGGATTGTCTGGGCCTGTGTGTGTGAGAGTGTGAGCGCTCCCGGCTTGTGTCTGTGTGAGAATTTGTGCAGCCGTCCAAGCCCCTGCACTGTGCTGGGAACGGGTGTGTTTGCTTCCTCATTCCCATTGGTCCTTATGAGGACCCTCACTTCCGCTTCCCCCTTCCAGGTCGAGGCGGTCATTCATCCCAGCTTCCTGGAGCACCTGCTCTCCCCAGAATTCCAGCTGGATCTCCTGGCCCTGGTTGAGGAGTTGGAGGAGGAGGAAGGTCTCACCCACACACAGGTGAGGCAGATGCGTCTCTGGGGTCCATGCAGGGCCCAGGGGAAAAAATGTGAGGGTTTCCTGCAAGGCAGTGGGCAGCTACCCAGGGCAAGGTCCTTAATCTTTCCTTGTCTGTCCCGTCTCGACTTCTGGAACTGAGCATGGTGTCCTGAACCTGCAGTTTTCTTTATCCCTGATAGTTCAGGATCTATATTGCCTTTGGTGCTCTGTTACTTTCTGCCTATTTGGAGACAGTTCAAAATCACAGGTAGTTCCTGTCAGGAATGGGTTTCTTTTTTTTTGTATGCAAAATAATTTTTTAAATTTTATTTTCATAAAGTTATTCACAATAATGGATTACATTCAATATTTCAATCCCACCACCATTACACCATCCCAACACCATTATTTCTAAGCTTACCACCACCACCTCTCAAGCGTGCCTAAGAGACTGATACTTTATTTTGTATAGCTTATTATGAATAGCATGAGAAGTCACATGGCCACAAAAGTGGCTGCACGCCCTGGAATTCTAAAATATTAAATAATTAGTGTCCGAAGAAATCTCTGCAGCTGCTGCTGGATTCTGAGATTCATTTTTGAGTCTCTGGATCATGACCATTACTGAGCTTAAATGGCACAAGGAGAAAGGCAGTTCATGGGCGTGATATAGAGGCTAGGAGATGGGAAGGAGCAGCTGTCCCTGATCCTTTGAGGACTAGAGTCAGCAGTCACTGGTCTCACATACCTGGGTTTTCCATTGGGCTCTGGATTCGTAAGGGGCAGGTGGAAGTACAACACCTGCCCCTGTCTGAGGAAACCCGGTGAAATCGGCCTGCTGCAAGATCAGGAAACATCCCTTCAGCAAGCTTCCTGGTTCCGAGATTCATTTCTTGTTGGGAATGTTTTAGGGGAAACTTGAGGCTCCTCCACAGCACCGGAAGCGTCTGGTGTGAAGTGGCTCAACATGCCTGATCATGCATTTGGTCCCTAGAAGCAAGAACAGTTCCTGGGCACCACACCAGTTTTGTTCTACTCTCTCTAAAACTGTGATCAGTGTGGTAGAAATGAAGTATGTCCAGACTCTGTGGCACAGCTGAAACAAGGTGGTCAGACCTTTCTACTGTTCCTGCATGCTCCCTTATGGGCACACAAAGTCCAGCATCCAGACTTCAGAGCAGATCAGCTGCCCTGTAGGGGACCCAGATACAGCAGCGGGGCCTGTGCTCATTCCCATAGACTAGACCATAAACTCCAGGTTGTTCCTATTGGCGAGCTCCTTGACACCTGGCCCCACCCTAGCAAGCGGTGGGAGTTTAAACAACACTGACCTGTCTGGAGAAAGCTCTGCTCTCCACTGGGGAGCACTGAGGAAGCCCAGCAGTCACAGTCAGGGAGCTGAGGGGTCCCTGGGCTCTTCCTCCTCCATGGAGCAGACCCTAGAGGGGCAGCCGAGCTGTGGAGCTGGGTTGGATGGAGGAGACTCTGGGGTGGTGGTGCTGATAAAGGACCTGAAAAGTTGGATCAAGCATCTGGAAAGCCCTGGGGACCTGGCGTTTACCTGTTAGAGCAGGGATGGCAGCTTGCTGAGACCAGCTCTTCATTCCTCTGAAGTGGGAGGGGAGTGAGGGTGGAAAAGGGTCCATGTGGGGCTTGGGAGGTATTAACACAGTCTGCTCCCAAGAAAATGCACATCACAAAATCCCTGGAGAGGGGACCATGTTTTATGTGACCAGGATAAAGATTGAGGGGTGCATTTTCATGGGATAGGTGGAAAACAAAGGTCTCATTATCAGGCCTTGAGGATCCTGGAGCCCCAGAAGAGTCTCGCTGTTTGTGTCAAGTTCTTGGGATTGGGTTGTGTCAGACTAAAGCCATCCCAGAGCACATACAGGCACACCTGTGGCCGTGCCTGGAAAACACTTGCAGGTGTTCCTTGCATTGTTGGTGCTTCGACAGGCTTTGGTGCCCTCTTTGCCCAGGTCCTGTTCTCTCTGTATGTGTTGTCTCCAAAAGGGGCCACCTGGGATAGGCTCCGGAAACGGCAGCAGTCTCTGCACTGGCCAAAGGGCCATGTTCCAAACCCCACAGTTGGAACAGCTCTGGTGAGGGTCCAAACTGCACATCCAGTTGTGGGCTAGGTAAGGGCTCAGGCACTGGATCATGGAAGGGAAAACAAAACCCGCACCAGAGCTAGGTGAGAAGAGTTTCTGCAAACCTGTGTAGGCAGGTTCAAGCTGTGCAGGGGCTAGGGACTTACATGAGGAGATAGTCCACAACTCTGGGCCAGAGGGCTCAGGACAGGGATAGCACAGGGGCAGGTCCAAAGTCAAGGAGGGCTCAGGAGAGAGCTGAGTCCAGTGGGAAGGATGGGATTAGAGAGGTCATATTTTAGGGGTCAGAGGTCAGAGGGGTGCAGCCAGGGCTGAAGCCACTCTGGCCATGGGCATGGAGACTGGAAACCCCTGGCAGGAAGAACCAGCCCCGCAGCCCTTGGCTCAGCAGGTGCTTGGGGCACCCGGGGCTCAGGTGAGCAGATGGGCTGTGGGCGGGGAACAGCCGGGCGGGACTGGCCCATCAGTCTCCTCTTTTCTCCTCTCTGTGTTCCCCAGTCTTCGAGCGGGCAGCCGGCCACGGCGTCCTTACAGTTGGTGCACCCGGAACACCCTGTCCAGGTCACATGGCCCACTGCCCCTCCCGGAGACAGTGGGGAGGTGGAGGCAGGACACTAATACAGCCCCGCACACAAAGCTAGTGTCTGGGCCGGGGGTGGGGGTGAGGGTTGCTGAGGGCATGGGTTTTTCCGGGATGCAGCTGTGACCAGCTGTGGCCACCATATCCCTTCCGCGGCTTCCCACGGAGCTTGCTCACTGTGTGCTCTGCTGTCCACGTTCCTGTTGCCCAGGCAGCAGACAGGGATATCAGACACCAAGCTGCCCTCTCACTCTGGGACTGGTTGACCCCTGCTTCTGCTTTCCCACTGAGAAGTGGTCAAGGGTCTACTGGAGAGGAAATGGGGACCTCCTGTTTACCACATGGCATCGGGATGGTCATCACAGTGTGCGGGAAGCCCAGGGGGTATGGATGATCTCTGGTGGCCACGAGGCTGTGGAAGGCCAGTGGCCATGGCAGGCCAGCCTGCAGTACCAGAGCATTCATCCCTGTGGAGCTGTGCTCATTCATTCCCACTGGGTGTTCTCTACCGCCCCCTGCTTTACAAAGTGAGTTGTTTCTCAGGTCCTAGAGCCAGGCTGGCAGTGGGAGAGGGTTAAAATATTAGAGCCCCTGCATCTTCAAGGCTGTGTGCTGGGACAATCTGTGTCCTTCTAGTCCAAGTCTTTCTGCCTGTGACCTGTCCTCTACTGTATTGTCCTCTCTCCTCACCTGATTTTGCTCATCTTCTTATCCTCATCCCTGTGCCTTACCCTGAAACAGGTCTGCCCCTGAGACGGCAGTGTTCATCCTGCCTCCCAGGTGCAATGCCAGCTGGCTCTGTGTCACCTCACACCACGGTTTCTCTCAATGTCCCTGCAATCCTGGTTGTCAGAGGGAGGCTGGAACCTGGGATGTAGTGGCAGATGCTGGTATTCTGTACGTCTCTGGCCTGGGGTCTCTGCTCACCACATGTCTATTGGTCAGCTGCATGGACACTAGATATGGAGTCCCTGACCTTGAAGAAGAACAGAGCTGCTCTCTGTTCTGGGTCTGGTTGGGTGTTCCCAGTGGTTTGGGGGGTCAGTAACCAGGAGCTGGATCTTTGGTACGTAAGGAGGCCCACAAACACCTGCTCTGTGCTGTGTACCACTGGAGACCCACTGTGGATAAGGTTGGCTTGACCCACCTCACTGTGTCTCCATTTAGTCAGAGAAGAAGTTCCCCCTGTGGGTGAGCAGGGCTGACACCATTGGAGTGGAGAACTCAGATGGGCAGGCTCCAGTGGGCATGGGTCAGTTTGTGGATGCGAGAGTTTGGTCACCGGCTTTGTGGGAAGGAATTTCCAGGTGATTGAGTGGGAAGGTGGAATGTTTCGTCCCTCATGGTCAGAACACAGGACATCCTGCACGCATGGTCTCCTTTGACCAATGATTTTGTGCAGTTTCAGAACAGGTGAGTACCAAGGAGGAGTGAAAGAAAGGAGTGGTGCGAGAGCAGTTTGGTCATAAGGTGGGTCAAGAGCCAAGATGGAGCCAGGGCGCTCTGCATGTACCCAAGGAAGGTCAGGATTGTCCAGCTCCATGGGACCTGCATCCCTCCGTGATCCTTTCCAATAGTGGTTGTGTGCTGACTTGTGATTAAAACCGCCCTGATTGCTAGAGAGAAGGTCTGACAGAAAGGGAGGGTTCTGTGCGGTGGTGCAGACAAGGCAGTGCTGGGGGTCAGATGATGGTGAAGAGGCACAAGCTGCCATATGCAGAAGATGATGACTGTCACCTTCCCTCCTGCAGGAAGTCTCATGCCCCTGAGGATTACTGGGTGTGTTGGGGAAGTACCCAGCTCTACCAGGACACCCAATAGGCCAGGAGGGTGGCTGTGAGCTGCATTATCATCCATCCAGACTTTTAGAAGCTCCAACATTTTGCAGCGGTGTTACAACTGCACCAACCTGTGAACTTCAGCTCCTATATCATCCCTGTCTGCATTCCAACCGCTGTCATGGAGCTGCTTCTTGGCACATCTTGTTGGATAAGTGCCTGGGGAAAGCTTACTGAGGACAGTGAGTGGTTGTGGTGTGGGTGTGAATGGGAATAGGATTCTAGCTCATCAAAATCTCTAGTTAGCGTGGAGGCCTACGGACCTTGTGCTTCTGTGCCTTATTTCCTGAGAACTGGACTCTTCTCATTCCTCTTGTGAAAAATGTATCCTTCTGAAAGGAGGACAAGTTACTTCAAGTTACTCAGGTCGAAGACACTGAAGTTCTGGGTCCTTTGCTTTGGGGAGTTAGGAATCTGGAAATTAAAGTTTCTCTGTCTTGGGTGTAAAAACTTAACTAATAAGTGAATTGATTTAGGGTTTCTCAAAAATGCTGTTTAGGTGGCCTGAGAACTCCTCTCAGTGATGTATGGCCCACCTTCTCAGTTTGAGGATCCAGTGTTGTTAGGTTCTGCAGTGACAGGGTTAACCAGGCCACCTCAGTGAAAACTGGGGGAAACCTCTAGGCCACATCTGGTTGTGCTCAAGGGCCTGTAGGGCTTTATCTTGATGCTCAAGGAACATGTCATGCCAGAGATATAACTAGCAACGATTTTGGGAGAAGCATGTATTTCACACTTCTGTTCTCTTCTAGCCCCTTGGTTCTAGTATTTCAATTTGATGTAGATCAGACATGACTTTATCAACTCAATTTTTCTGAGTATTCCTCTTTCTACTGTGAAATACCTTAATTTTTCCATGGCCATAGAAGGAACATGTAAAAGTAAGAAAAAAGCTCTTGGAGAACCTCGGGGAAGAACGATGAAGACCTAAAATCATCTCAGTTCCATCACCTAAGTTTTGTTCTTCTCCTCACCTGTGTCTCCTATCTGCATCTTGGATTTGTCAGGTGAATGGTGTAATAGGGTGAATACAGGGTAAAACTTTGTGGAGATTTTTAGTGAAATGAGAAGTATAAAAATTTGCATAAACATGAACTTGTTCAGAGAAGTGTGTTTATACCTTAGTGAAATATTGATGCATAATAATTAGGGAAAAGGAAATATTTATTTGCCTTTTAAATTTTTTATATTTATAAAGTTGTTCACAATAATTTATTACATTAAATATTTCAACACCAATCCCACCACCATGTACCTTCCCGCCACCATTATTTTGAATTATATCTTTAACTTTATATTTTTATATCTTTATATCTTTATGGGCTGGAGCGATATCACAGCGGGTAGGGTGTTTGCCTTGCACACAGCCAATATGGCCGACCCGAGTTTGATTCCTCTGCCCCTCTCAGAGAGCCCGGTAAGCTACCTAAAGTCTCTTGCCCGCATGGCAAAGCCTGGAAAGCTTCCTGTGACGTATTCGATATGCCAAACACAGTAACATGTTTCACAATGAAGGCATTACTTGGCCCGCTCGAGCAAATCGAAGAACAACTGGAGGGCCGTGGACCGTGATATCTTTATATTTCTCTTTCTTTTTTTCTGTCTGTCTGTCTTTTTCTCTTTTGGTCTCACCCAGCAATGCTCAGGGGGTTGCTACTGGCTCTGCATTCAGGAATTATTTCTTGGGATGCTCAGGGGACCATATGGGATGCTGGGAATTGAACTTGGGTCAGTCGCATGCAAGACAAACGCTTTACCTGCTGTGCTATTGCTCCAGCTCCCCAACTGCCTTTATTTCTAAAGTCATTATTTGGTACACTGCTTCTCTTCAAAGGTGCTACAGGCATTTCAGACAGACCATATCTTACGGAAATGGGGTACAAAAGCATTCCAGATTCTTGCCTGAATCAGTGGCAGAAACACTTCCTTCCTCGTAACCAGCCCCCAACTATACATGCACATGCACGCACACACACACACACACACACAAACACACACACATGCTCACAGACACACTCATACTCTCACTCAGTCATACAAGCTTATACTGCGTTTGTCTTGAGGTCCAGGAGCATGCCACAGACTTATCATTAGTCAGCCTATAGAATTTCAGACAATCAGCTTCTGACTTTTATGGGCTTAGCTGTGACCAGGTGGCCTCACCTCCAGTGCTCCCATGCCAGCCCGCCATCACAAACATCCTTCTGCCCATTACTTCCTCTCCCCTTCTCTTTTCTCTCTAGAAACTTCTTTGTTTTCACTGGGTCTGCAAATTAGAGTTGTCATTTCTTCGTGATTGCTTGCCTTAGGAAATCACTTTTACATTTGAGCAAAATCTGTTAATTGTCTTTGGATAACTAATTAGTAGTGGTACTTTAGAATCATATGGAGTTTCTGTATTAATTTTTTAAGGACTGCATATCGCTATCCCTAGCAACTACACTAATTTCATTCCCAGTACCAGAGCCCTTTTCTCCACATCCTTGCCAACAATCATTTCTTCTTCAACCATTTTCCCAACTATGAGCCATTTCCCTAGTTATAAGTAATTTTGAATTTCTTAACGTGTCTGTGCGCCATCTTTGAGGAAGTGTCTGTTTATGTCTTTTGAATAATTTTTATTGTGATTTTTTCTCTTTTTTAGTTATATGAGTTAATATATTCTGGGTATTAATCCTTCGTTAGGCATGATGATCAAACAGCTTTTGCCTATTGCTCAGTTGCTTTTATTTGTTTGTTTGTTTATTTGTGTCCATTGTAGTTTCCTTTTCTTTGTAAATGCGTTTTAGTTTTATGTTGTCCCATTCTATTGGATAACATTGGGTGTCCTTGCTCCTCCTGCAGAGAGATTAGGTTTTTTGAGCTGCTCCCACAACAGTGCCCCTGAGGCATACCCAATTCCATCAAGCACCAATAATCCTATATTACTTTTCTCTTTCCTTCATGCCATTTGCAAGGATTATTTAGCAATGTCCATTTTGTATAGACACAGAAAGACAGTTCATGGCTATGCTTTGTAACATGGAAGTTAATTGGCTCCAAAATAATATTTACTCCTGGTCATCCATATTTACTTGACTTAAGCCTCAGTTTCACTTGGTTCCTAGCTCTCCAAAAGCAGGATCCTGACGAAGGGATTGGATGGGCCCAGGGTAAGCTGAAAACTACCCTGGCATTGGAAAGAGATAGGCTAAGTATATGAAGTATAATAAGTTAAGAGCATCATCAGGGAAAAGACTCTCTCATGACCCAAGAAGAAGTTACTGAATAAGGACCCTGCTGAGGTTAGGATCAACTAGCCTGGCCTGAGGACTGTGGTTTGGAATATATAGCAAGATGTCCCAGGAAGATCCAACCTTTAAGCTTAATATAGTTCTTACTGTGTTCATACAAAACTGACTAGAAATTTTATAAGAAGTTACTATGGTTGTTTAAATGGATTACTTACTAGCTGAGGAAAGGAGAAAGCAATACACCCTAAATGCAATCCCGCCCTTGTACAGATCTCCTAGTAATCTGGAGTGCTCCTAGTTATCTGGAGTGCTGAACCCTCAGATGAGATTTTGTCCTTGAGTTAATCTCCTAGAACATCCCCTGAATGACTAGCTTTATCTCTGTTTGATGTTCTGATATTGTTCAACCCCTCCTATGTGTACCCCCACTCTTCATGATTTCTATATTACTATACTGTAAGGGGAAAGAAGGGTCTAGGAGGATGACAAGGAATCCAAGGACGATGACTGGAAGTATAGGACTTTGAGATCTATGAGGAGACTAGTATGATGGAACTATGATAACTGGGACTACGAGCAAAAGTACAACGATGATTTTGCAGTAAGGAGAGAGATCAGACTACATTTGGGAGGAGAGAGAAACTGGCTACTGACAATTCTGGGGTCCAGTTCCCCTGTTCCTTCAATCCTTTGTCCATCTCTTGCTGTCATCTAGCCTGAAAGGTGGCTCTCGGCCACCAAACACTTGAGTCCCACATGTGTGCCCACTCCTTTATTTGGAAACTCACACCATTCATGTATTCTTGATTGCTTTTCCCTCCCCATTGGAGATGTGTCTGAATGTATCCCTAATGTTGAAATCCCAGAATATATCCCCTAACTTTTCTTCTGTGTGTTTTATGACTTTATATACAACATTTCTCTGTATGTGTTTCTCTGTGTGTTTGGGCCATTTCTCAGAAATTTCTGGGAAATTTCTGACTCTGGGGGTGAGGGTTTCACTCCTTTAGCTTTAAGGGGACCTGCAGTGTTGGATAGTGACCTTTACTCCTGCATGCAGAACATATGCTCAGCACTTTGACCCAACCATCTCTCTGACCCAAGATCCTTATGTCCAGGCAATATCTTCAGACAGTTCTCCCTGCCCCATGCTCTATATGATTTAGTGTCCACACAACTTTATGAGGGTTTGCTGGAAGACTTCAATGCATCATGGTATGAAAAGTTAGTGGATACAATTTCTATCTTCCTGATTCTATTGAGGTGTGTTTTGGGACCCAGCACATAGTCTATCTTGGAAAATGTTCCATGTGCACATTTGCAGAAAAGAATGTGTATTTACATTTTGGGGGATGGAAAGCCCTGTATACATCTATTAGCCCTCTCTCTTCCATTTCTTCCTTCAAAGCCTTTCTTCAAAGCCATTCTTCCTCCAAAGGCATTCTTTCATGTCTTCCTTCTGAGTTTTAATCTCGTTGATCTACCCAGAGGTGATAAGATGGTGTTGAATTCTCTAGCTACTATTGTTTTGCTACCAATATCCTCCTTTAAGTTCCCAAGAAGTTGTTTTAAGTGTTTTGGTGGTCCCTCATTGGATGTGTATATGTTTAGGAGCATGATTTTATTCCTGCTGTACATATTCCTTGATTATTAAAAAAAATGGCCTTTGTTGTCCCCTAAAATCTTTTTCAGCCTAAAATCTTTGTTGTTGGATATTAGTATGGCCAACCTGGATTCTTTGAGGGAGTTGTTTGCTTGAAGGATTGTTTTCTATCTTTTGACTTTGAGTCTGTGTTTGCACTGGCTGTTCAGATACGTTTCCTGTAGGTAGCAGAATGTTTGGTTCAGTTTCTTAATTCATTTTGCCACTCTGTGTCTCTTAGTTGACATTGAGAAAGATTATTGTATGGGGTTTTGTGTCATCTTTCTGTAGAGGTCTTTTGTGCTTGTAGGGATTTGTCTTGTCTTACAGTAGCCCCTTTAGTCCTTCTTTTAAGATTGGTTTTGAGTCTACGAAGTTCCTGAGTTGTTGTTTATTCATGAAATAGTGCATTATTCCTTTGAGTATCATTTTCCTCCTTTCCTGAGGGGCTTGAATTTTGGTATCAGCTAAATAAATTCTCCCTATAATTTCATCTCCCTACTGAATTTTCTTCACATTATTTTCTAGGTTTAGCTCTAAAATAATCCTTTTTATTTTACTTACATTTTTATCTCTGAACTAAATATATTCTCCTGTATTTTTGTTGCCTAAAGGTAGTAATGAGATGGCAGATGAGTACTGGAAGCCAGGTGGGAGGGTAACAGGGAAGATGGTGGGTCTGTCATTGGATGGTGGAAAGGGAAGATATATTGGCTGATCGGGGATTTCTATGAGAATGATGGGAGAATGGATGGATAGATGGACAAAGGTGAATGAATAACCAAGGGATAGGAGGGTGTGTGAGTGAATGTACACGAGGAGAGAGAGGCCAACGGAAGGGTGACTGCTGATCTGGAAGGACGGGAGAAAACTGACTCATGGAGAATGAATGGATCTTGAAAGGGGAGTTGTGCTGGTGATTGGTTCTGCTCTGTGTGTTGCATGCATTGGTGGGGGAATTTGACATTTTTTTGTGTTTAATAATAGGGTTGGGTATTTGTTTATGGGAGAGAGATGAACAAAGTAAGATAAGTTAGGAGGCATAGGGAATCAGGAGGAGGATTTTCTTGCTGGTGGGTAGGGGGCTGAGGCAGTGCTGAGGCTCAGCTGGGCTGAGAAATCTTGTTCTTTGGGAGTGCTAGAGAGTGGCAGAGTGAGGTGGGGGTAACTGAAATGCCGAAAGCCTCCTCTGTCCTTTGAGAGCCAGAGACTGGTAGTGAGTTGGAGGCTACAAGGACTCCTGGTGGGATTTTTAGGGAAAACGATGATTGTCACATTCCCACTCTCCAAGATTAGCCCAGCTCTCAGGCACCAGGGAAGCTGTGACAGCTCACCTCAAAATAGGTGACTACTATAGTGGAACTGTGTTATGATTTTTGGGTCACACCCAGCGATGAACAGGGGTTACTCCTGGCTCATGCACTCAGGAATTACTCCTGGCAGTGTTCAAGGGACCATATGGGATGTGGGAATCAAACCCAGATTGGCCACATGCCAGGCAAATGCCCTACCCGCTATACTATCGCTCCAGCCCCTAGAAATGAATTATGATGTCGCTGGAAGTGAAAGTCTGAAATCGAGGTACAGCCTCTGGTTCCTTTGGATGGTGTATGGCACATGGTCGCCTTGGCTATTCCAGCTTCCAGATGCTGGACCCATTCCTGGCCCAGTACCCCTTCTGGCATACTCAGGGAACAAATCTGAGTCTTCCTCTGTCACCAGATCTGTTCTCTCACCTAAATCTCCTGCCTCCTTCAGCTGAAGGACGCTTACAGAGTGGAGTACCCTGAGTGGCAAGGGAAGAGAATCTGGGGGAGAGGAACTGGCTGGGGAGAGGGGACTGGAGCCATGGCTGGGGTGGGCAATGTACCCTCTGGTGCTGGTGTGGTGGAGGGTCACTGTGTCCATTGCCCGCTACCACTGTAGCAGTGGGCAGTGCTGAAAGAAGGTAAAGGGATACGCATGATACCCTTTCAGTAACAGTATTGCAAACCATACTGCCTAAAAAGGAAACAAGAGGGGTGGGGGGAGACAGGCAGACAGACAGACAGACATGCGCTCTGGTCTGATGTGTAGGACACTGTGTCCATGGTCCCCTATCACTGTAGCAATGGACAGTGAGCAGTGGGTAGTGGGTGCTCTGGTGCTGCTGTGTAGGACTCTGTGTCTATGGGCCCCTATCACTATAGCAGAGGGCAGTGGGCACTCTGGTGCTGGTGTGCTAGAGGGACACTTTATCCATGGAACCCTATCGCAATAGCATTAGAAATCATGGTACCAAATGTTTTAGAAATATAAAGAATTACTCATGGCGCCCCCAGATCTCCTGAGCATCATATGGGTAGTCTCCCCAACCCCAGGAGAGGAACCAGTCCAGTGGTTGCACATGCATACTGAGGGGCGCAAAGGCCATGTGCTGCCAGACACGCCCAGCCCAGCACCACTGCCAGCGGGTGTCCTGTCCTCTTGCAGGCCCAGCAGCCAACATAGCCTTCCTGGGGAACATAGCCAAGGTGCCCCGGGCCTCTGCCCAGGCCCAGCACCCACAGAGGGGCAGTCCTGTATGGGGCAGCAGACAGGCACCTTCTGAGGCAATAAGGCCCCAGGAGGCTCCAGATGTCTCCCAGGGTTTAGCAGCACTGTAGGGTAAACTCACAGGGTTGGTCCCCGGCACAGTGTACGTTCACTGGAGCATTCAAGAGTGACTCCTCAGTACAGAGCCAAGAGGAGCCCAAGCACTTCTGGGTGTGACTCAACTGCCCCCAAATTGTTCTAATATTTCTTTGTTTTAATATTGCTTTGGGGGTATATGTTATTCACTTCCATCTCCACTAATGTGTTCAAACACCAACTGCCACTGATTTTTATCATGTCTAGTCTGTCCCATCCCTCTCTATAATGTAATTTTATATAAATTTAAATTCACTAAATATTTTAAGAAACACATTTTATGCTTAACTTTTCATAAATAGTAGCACTATAGCACTGTCCTCCCGTTGTTCATCGATTGGCTTGAGCGGGCACTAGTAATGTCTCACAACAAATTGTGAGGCTTGTTGTTACTGTTTTTGGCATTTTGAATGCAGCACGGGTAGCTTGCCAGGCTATGCCATGCAGGCAAGATACTCTCGGTAGCTTGCCGGGTTCTCCAGAGGGGCAGAGGAATCGAACCTAGGTCGCCCGCATGCAAGGCAAACACCCTACCCGCTGTGCTATCGCTCCAGCCCTCATTAATAGTAATAAGTGCAAATAATTAAAATGTTTTACACTGAAGAGTTGTTTTCCTACTGTTTCTCAATTATTAGAGTTGTTAAGTAGTTTTGAAAAACTACGTAGTAGTCTAATTCCCTGAGAATCTATAAGATCCTGAGTTTCAAATATCTTGTCACTGAAAATAAAGAATGGCTTTCAGACACCGGTTCTACAGGTACCTGGACCATCACGATCACAATCACCATCAGCCTGTTGTTTGTCGATTGCCTTGAGCAGGCTCCAGTAATGTCTCCTTTCTAGCCCTGAGATTTTAAAAAGCCATATTCAGTGCTCTTTCAGGGGTAGGAGAATGAGACCTATCGTTTTTTCTGGTATTTGGCATATTGAGTATGACACGGGAAGTTTGCCAGACTCTACCATGCGAGCAGGACACCCTCAGTTGCCTGCTCGGTTCTCCAAAGTAAGAATGAGATAATAAGATTAGTGGCCACGCGCTTCCGGGAGCTGGGTTTTTATAGTCTCTGGGTCTTAGCCGTTGATGTTTTTTCATACATGATTATATTAGGATTCTTTATTTCCTCAGAAGGTCTTTGCTGCCTCCTTGCAGAAAGCCCTTCCTCACCAAGCACACACCTTTAAACACTGATGATTCAGCCTGCTGGAGCATGCCTACTCAGGGCTGTTAGGGAACTTCCCCCTGGAAGCAGCCCCATCACCTGCCTGATTTAGAACACACTTTCTCAAGAGACCCCAGGAACAGTGGCTCAAGCGAGGCCCCACCAAGAATGAAAGCCTTGCCCTGAGTGCAGATTCAGCATCTCACATAAATGGCGATTTCTTACTGTTTGTTTTGTTTTGGAGTCACACTCAGTTGTGCTCAGAGCTTAGTCCTGGCTCAGAGATAACTCCTGACAGTGCTCAGGGAGCCACATAGGATACCTGAAGTGGAGCCTGGGTTGACCATGTGCACGGTAAGTGTCCTACGTGCTATACTATTTCTTCAGGCCCGCACTTAGGTATTTAAAATAAACAGTTCCTTCTGCTGTTTTATACTCCAGACAGCATCCTAATGCCTGTTGGTTCTCGAAGAGAAATGTGTGTGGACACAGGACAGGAGACGTCGCAGGGCTAGAGTCTCAGGAAGAGGACGTCCATCAAAATCCTAGTTTCAAGGTATCTTATCCACACCAATAATTCTGCATTGATTACATTCAGGTGATCTATGCTTATTTAACAGTCTGTATCCAAAGGGGTTTTGCTAAGGGGGTTTAATGTTCCTTTTTTATACATGTTTTTATCCTCCATTGTCAGATATAAATTAAGGGGCTGACTCAGATCTGGCTATTTCATGCTGAAGAAGATCACAATGAAAGAAGTGTGAACAGAATTAATTGATCTGGTGAGGAAAATATCCCTTCAACTGTAAACTACATTCTATCTTCAGAATCCCTGCCATGAAATTCACCTTCAGTCCAAGACATATTTTGCTTTTGCTCTTTCATTTTGGAGGGGCCACACTGGCTTATGTTCAGGGCTTACTCCTGGTGAGACCAGATGGGGTTCTGGCGACTGAGCCCAGATCAGCTCTACCATCTCTCCAGAAACTCCAAGACATAGTGGCAAGTTTTTGTTTCTCTACTGTCATATCTTTGTAAATTCTTGAGAAGCTCCATAACTCAAAGCTGTTTTGTCCAAATATTTTTTGAAAATCCTTTTAACAGCCCATACGAACGGTTTAATCTAATCTTTCCTAATAGTCTCAACTAAACAATCGCCACCTACTTAACTTCAATTTTCAACATTAAACACAGACAAACCTATACCTTCACTATAACAGAACACTAGTCATAAACCTAACCAAAGGCTTGCCCTAACCTTATCTATTAGCCTTAAGCGAACAATCTCCCCATACTTTACTCTCATCAAGTAATTGTGGGTGGAGTGATAGCACAGTAGATAGGGCGTTTGCCTTGCACGTGGCTGACCCAGGTTTGATTCCTCCGTCCCTCACAAAAGCCCAGCAAGGTACTGAGAGTATCCTACCCGCTTGGCAGAGCTTGGCAAGCTACGCATGACGTATTCTATTTTCCCAAAACAGTAACAAGTCTCACAATGGAGATGTTACTTGTGCCCTCTTGAGCGATGAATAACGGGAAGACAGTGCTACAGTGCTTGTACTTGTACAAGTAGCCCAGTCCTTATCCTTACTCAAACAGAACCCAAACCCTAATAACAGTAAACCAAAAACAGCAAAGCCACGTTCTTATAATCCCCAACCTAAAGGCTGGGCATTAATTTACCTATTATCCTCAACTGAACAATCTCCCTAGACTTTACTTCATTTTCAGTTTTAAAAGCAGTCAAACCCTTATCAAACAAAACTTTAATCCAAACCCAAACCTGAATGCAATCCACATTCTTTTAGCAACCCACACCAAAGGCTCTGCCTAATTAGCCTCAAATGAACCAACACTCTTTCTCTAATAACCCCAATCACGTCCTAATTCACATTGTTATAATATCCCATATCAAATACTTGGCCTAAATTTACCTGTTGTCCTCAGATGAAAAATTGCCCTATGTATTATTTTCTCTTTTCAATTTTAAACATAGTCAAACCAATACTTACTTTACAGAACCCTACCCTACCCCAATTCACACTGTTTTATTCTTTATTGTTTTTGGATCACCATTATATGTAGGTACAAAGCTGTTCATGATTTGGTTTCAGTCATACAATGTTCCACACCCATCCCTTCACCAGTGCACATTTCCGACAACCAATGTCCCGAATTTCTCTCCTGTAGAAGAACATTGGTTTGCCTTTCCTTCCCAGCCACAGGGAGCTTGGGGTTGTTGATTGCTCCCCCAACCTGTCAATTACCTTTGCCTCCTGATCAGACTCTGCTGACTTGTAAATATTGTTTTTCTCTCTTAATGTCCTTTGCATAGTTAGCTACCTCAGAGCAATGGCTTTTTGTACGGACACAGGAAGACAGTTAAAAAGACATGCTTTTGTAACTTGGGAGTTGATTGACTCCAGATAATATTACCTCGTAGACATCTGCTCTCTCAACTTAAGCCTCAGTTGCCCTTACTGCCTACATCCCCCAAATCAGGGCCCCGATGAGGGACTGGATGGACCCAGGGCAAGCGGTGAGCTACCCTGGCATCAAAATGGGCCTGGCCAAAGTTGCCTAATACTAAACTATAAGTTAAGAATATGGTCATGGACAAATTCTGTCATGATCCAAAAGTAATAACTAGATTTGGGTCCTGTTGGGGTTAGGAATGATTGATCCAGCCTGAGCACTGTAGTCCGAGTCTGTGGTGAGATGTCCCCAAAGAGAGTTGTCCTACAAGTCTAATTGTGTCTATTCCTGTGTCGATACAGAATGGCAATTATTAGGAAGTTGAAATAAGATGTTAATTAACTTTCTGGTCTAAAGAGGGGAGAAACACACCTTAAGTGCTGTTTTGCCCTGGTGGGCTGCAGGTGGTCAGAAAGGCATGAAGAGTATGTTAATTATACCTGGGTGGGGGGAGGAACAGTTTGGGAGGCTTGGTTTGAGAAGAGGTGGTAAAAAATGTGGTTGCAGAGAGTTGGTGAAAAAAGAAAGAGAGGTAGAGTTGGAGAGAGGCAGAGTTGGAGATGTGGGCAGAGCAAGAGACAGAGCAAGCAAGGGTTGGAGAGAGAATTGTGGAGTGTGTTACAGAGAGGCTAGAGAGATTTGGGGGCAAATTGGGGAGAGAGTCATGGCCAGAGGGGGGAGAGAGTGGTGGATAGAGTTTGGGCGAGACAAGAGATGGAATAAGGCAACTGATTATCAACCAGCTTGGCCCTCGGTTCTCCTCTATCGGCCTCAGTCAAAGGTCATCCCAGGTGGGGAAGCGGTTCAAGAGCACTGAACAGCCAGAGAGAGCCACCAGGAGAGCCCATGAACATCCCCTAATCTGTGATCATTCCTAGAGACACAAGGGTAAAAGGAGTTTCAACAATCAGGGAAAGAAGCTTAGGGAGGAGCCCAGGAGAGGAGAGCACAGGGAGGAGTCCAGGGCAGGAGAGCACATTGGAGCCCTGAGTGACAGCAGGGCAGGCCGCCCACCAGGTGCGGGGTAGCCTGGGAAGCAACCCACTGCTCACTGCCTGCCTGAGGACGGGCAGCAGGTCTGCACCAATAACCGGCGTCTGCACGGTGACCGGGATCTGCACCTTGACTGGAGTTTACACTGGGCGACAGGGGTCTGCACCGGGAGACCCGCGGCTGGAGCTGGACAGGAGGGAGCCGCGCTGGGACCCCTGAGTTTGACCCGGCACCGCCTCCTCAGTCAGGGCCGCACCCTCGGCTCCCCTCCTGCGACCCCCCGCGTGCCTGGGGTCTTGCAGAGACCCCCTCAGGATGTGCAGACACCTGAGGCCGGTCACACTCAGACGGGAGCGACCGGAGCCGGAGCGACAAAGCCCGGCTCGCCCTGCACCAGCAAGGGGACTGGACTTGGCGCTGAGGGCGCTGTATGTGCACTGCGCCTGCGCACTCGGAACACCGCGCTCACCGCGTCAAGCCCAACACATGATCCCCCAAGCAGCACCAGGGGGCGATGCGGAGCCAGGATAATCCAGACCTCCACTAGGGATTTCCCAAAATGTCACATATTTCCACTCATATTAAATTGCCTGTACTGGGGGGCGGCGGTTGCGGGGCCGAATTTCCCTTCTAGCACTACATTCTAAAGTCAGAATGTATTTTAATTACTTTTGCCACTATGGTCTAAAGCAACAGGGTTCAGGACTGGACAAATAGTTCAATGGGTAGGGATCTTCCCTTGCACATGCGGACCCGAGGTCCATGTGGACCCAACATCCATGCCTGGAATCCCATATGGTCGCTGAGTCCACCAAGAGTAATCCCTGAGCAAAGCCAGGTGTGAACCAAAATCCAAATTATAAAGAGCAGGAGGTAGGATGCTTGCCTTCATGCTGCAGATCCAGTTCAGATCCACAGCAACACATGTGTTCCAAGAGAGGCAGAAAAATAGGAAGACTGTTGGACGTGGTCAAATTGACCCCCCACCCAAATACTATTGATGCAGGTGCAGCAGAAGTGGCGGCAGTAGGTTTCTATGTTCATTCGCGAATCCAGGTTCTTCAATATTTTTAAGAATGAAAATATTAAGTACTAAAGATTCTCAGGCTGGAGTGATAGCACAGTGGGTAGGGCGTTTGTTTTACCTACAGCTAGCATGGCTCACCAGAGTTCGATTCCTCGGCCCCTCTCCAGAGCCCGGAAAGCTACTAAGAGTATCTCGCCCGCCCGACAGAGCCTGGCAAGCTAACCATGGCATATTTAATATGCCAAACACAGTAGCAACAAGTCTCATGATGGAGACGTTATTGGGCCCGCTAGAGCAAATCAATGAACAACGGGAAGACCATGACCGTGAAAGATTGTCAGAGTTAGAAAGTAGAAAAATTTATTGATAAATAGAAGAGAGAGGAATAGGTGATTCCCAGAGTGGGAGAGAACTTAGTGTGGGCCTATGGCTCTTTTTGTGAGACTTTTACAGAAAAAACAGGTCTTTTTGTAACACAGAATGCAGGGAATCTACAGGGTGGTCATGCTGGTTTATCTTTCGGGTCATCTGCCTCAGGTATTGTTCCTTATCTTAGCATTGTGATTCCTAATTCTAGGACAGGAGAATATGGTCCTGGGGAGCTCCAGGAATGTTTAAGATTTGGCCTTGCAGATGAGGTGGAGTAGATCAATGGGGGAAATGGAACTGCTGGTGAGGGGAAACAGTGGAGACGCCACTTGTTGGCAAGGGGAAACTGAGGCTCCCTCTTTCACTATCAAATGATGTTATATTCATGAAGGCGTTACTTGGTTACATGAAACACGTTATTAAGTTTTTCAGCTTTCTTTATATCTAAGTTACAGGATATATCAGTTTGGACTCATTAGTGAGTGAGAAGCAGACTGTCACTATGTATTTGGTGAATGAAAGCTCAATTGAGTCACTTAACACTCTTCTATTCTACTAGATTTTATCAGTTTTTCCTTTAACGTTTTCTCGTTTATTGGTTATTATTTATCTATACAACCTCTGAAATGTAATTAATGAAAGAAACATTATGGTAGGGCTGGAGCAATAGTACAATGGGTTGAGCACTTGTCTTATATGCAACCGAATCAGGTTCGATCCCTGGCAGAACATATGGTCCCATCAACCTGTCCAAGACTGATATGTGAGCACATATCTGAGAGTAATTCCTGAGTACTCCCAGGTGTGGCCCCCAAAACAAACCAAACAAAAAGAATTTTTATGGATCAGTAATATAATGGACTGAGTGCATGCAAGAGTCTCAAGTTTAATCCCTGAAGAGATCCCAGGCCCCGAAAGCACTACCAGGAATAATGTTGAAAAACAAAACAAAAAAATTTCATCAAACTTGAAATTATTTATTATGATGTGGATTCTGTCTTATCTGGAATGAGAGGCTGTGTGTTAGATTACATCCTAGGGATCTTCACTGGGTGGAGTTATCACTGCACCATAGTAGAGCTCTAGCCAGAGACAGTAGAGACTTGCTTAAACAAAGGATTATTTTGTAGACATGTGAAACGGTGATATTTCTGAACAATTTCTCAGAGTGGAGCTTAATTTATCTGAGTTAGATGACCAGATACGTAAAATTTAACACAGAGCAAGGTGAAACTTACCATCTCCTTTTCAAGTTCACTGCGTTAGCAGTGGTAGGTTGCTGAGTGGGTTTGAAGTAGAACATTAATCACCTTTTGGGTTACTAATTGTTTTTTTCCGTCTTTAGTGTTTTGCCTTTCTGACCCTGGCTAATTTGAACTGTATTTACTAATGTGATTGTGTAGTTTCCCCATCTTAGGGGAACATTTGCTTTTGTTTCAATATCTCAGTTGTGCTCCTGTTCTTTCCTTCACCTAAACATTTTCTAAGAAGTGTAACTTCACCATTGGAATGAAGTGTTAGTTAACTCTCTCATCCTTCTGGAGGCTTTTCAATTTTTCTGACTCCTTCTAATCCATAAGTACCCCTTTGCAGTGCATCCACATAATATATAGTTCTGAACTCTGGAGTACTGTTTGTGGCTGACTTTACAGCCATATAGCTCTGTGTCACGTGAACTTGATCTGGTACCATTTAATAATTTCTAAGCCATTTTGGGGGTTTGATGGTGGTGGAAGGAAGTACAGTAACTTTATACACGCTAAACATGAACATTAACAATTATAAAAAGCAATAATCAAGTAACAATACCCATATTTGGGGTGTGTGTGTGTGTGTGTGTGTGTGTGTGTGTGTGTGTGTGCGTGCTGATGACCAGGCATTGTTTTAGCAGAAGAGAAGTGTTTCATTTCTGGCTGCATTTTCTCCCAGTAGCCAGAGTGAAAGTGAACAAATGTGGGAGTACAACTTATGTTTCAGGATGATATGTTCATGGTTTTATCCTGTTTTAACTGTTTTAAAATGAGTTGAGACTCAGTACTGTGAAACAATCAAGTTTCTCTGATGAACTCATTCTAAGGATATTTCTTGGGGATATGGGGGCATGTATGTTGCTACTACCTTCCAAATGGGGCTCTGAAGATCTGGGACCCTTCTTGGCATTTCCTGGACAGCTGGGCATGAAGTTCATTTCAGGATGCTGCTTGGGCCCTGAGAGTTTGGCCAGGCAACCCAGTTGGTTGTCAAGGGCCTCTGAGACCAGAATTTAAAGGTCCCAGGGATGAAGCTGGAGATGGTTGGGGGACTTTGTGATGTCAGGAATCACACCAAGTTTGCTTTCATGCAAGGCTTGCACCTTAATCCATGTACTGTACCTTAAACCCTATTCTAAGAATCCTTAGATTTATTTATATGATTTAAATCATAGTTTTAATTATTCAAAATACCCCCCCCCACCCCCGGAGCGATAGCACAGCGGGTAGGGCGTTTGCCTTGCAGGCATCCAACATGGCCGACCCGAGTTCGATTCCTCCGCCCCTCTCAGAGAGCCTGGCAATTTACTGAGAGTATCTCCCCCGCACAGCAGAGCCTGGCAAGCTCCCTGTGACATATTCGATATGGCAAACACAGTAACAACAAAGTATCCAATGGAGAAGTTACTGGGCCCGCTCGAGCAAATAGATGATCAACGGGAGGGCCTTTACCTTTACCTTTTACCAACCTCCCCCCCCCCCCCAAACATCTGAAAGTCTTATATACTGATTGGAAAAGCTAGAATATACTGAAAATAATATAAAAGACAAAAAAGATCTATAAATCACCTAGATAATTGCTGTTAATTGAACTTTTATTTCTAACTAGTCTTCCATATTTTTGCGCTTTGTATCTTTAAAGTGTTTAAAGAGAGACGCCTGCAGAAAATTGGCTTTGCCACCCTGCCTTTCCCTCTTCACCGCTCACACTGCACTGATCTCGTCCCAAACCCAGCAACATGAAGAAACAACGCAAATCCCCACCACATGGGGAGGACAACAAAAAGAATGCAGAAGAATCTGTCGATACTGTTCACCTAAGGGACCTCTCAGACAAAGAATTCAGATACGAAGTCATGAAAATGTTCGATCAACTCAATCAGACAGTTAGACAGATATCCTGTAACATGACAGAAAAAATTGACAAATTACGCTAGGAAATGAGAGCAGAAATGTCACGAATAAAAGATTCCGTAGATGAAATGAAAAACTCAGTCTCTTCTCTCAACAATAGAATGACCGCAGGAGAAGAGAGAATCAGTGAGCTGGAAGATCAGCTGCACCAAGCCAACAGGCAACAACACACAGTGGCAAGGCACCTCAAATTAGCTCTACAGAGAATAAGAGTCCTAGGAGATGATTCCAAGAGGAACAACATTAGAATCATTGGACTAACAGAAGCTCAGGGAAACAATCCCAATGAAAAAAACACGGTGAAACAAATCATTGCTGATCTATTCCCAGAGCTCCACAATGCAGTCATTCAGGTTCAAGGAGCCCGAAGGGTACCAGCTAAAAGAGACCCTAACAAAAACACTCCAATACATATCATAGTTAGAATGATTGATGCTCCTGATAGAGATACAATACTGCAAACAGCAAGGTCAAAGAAGAAAATCACATACAAAGGAGCACCCCTTAGATTCACAGCAGATGCATCAGAGGAAACCCTTCAAGCCCGAAGGCAGTGGCAAGATATAGTGAAAAAAACTCACTGAAATGAATGCTTCACCAAGAATACTCTATCCAGCTAAACTCTCACTCAAAATTCCAGGAGTGGTACAGTATTTTCTAGACAAACAGCAGCTCAGGAACTTCATAGACTCAAAAGCAAACCTAAAGTAAGGGCTAAAGGGGCTACTGTAAGACAAGACAAACCCTACAACCACAACACACCCTTACAGAAAGATGACACAAAACTCCATAACAATAATCCCTCTGATTGTCAACGGTCTAAATTCACCAATTAAGAGACACAGAGTGGCAAAATGGATTCAGAGACAGAACCCAACATTCTGCTTCCTACAAGAAACTCATCTCAACAGCCAGAGCAAACACAGACTCAATGTCAAAGGATGGAAAACAATCCTGCAAGCAAATAGCTCCCTCAGAAAAGCTGGGGTGGTCATACTAGTATCTGCTAGCATTAATTTTGCATTGAAAAAGATTAGAAGAGACAACGAAGGCTATTTTCTCTTCATCAAGGGACACGGACAACAGGAAGAAATCACACTCTTAAATGCATATGCACCTAATGAGGGAGCAGCTAAATATTTAAAACAACTGCTAACAGATTTTAAGGAGGACATTTCTAGCAACACAATAGTAGCTGGAGATTTCAACATCATCTTATCACCTCTGATAGATCAACAAGAACAAAACTCAGCAAGGAAACGTTGGCTTTGAGAGAAGAAATAGAAGAGAGAGGGCGTATAGACCTGCACAGGGCTTTGCACCCCTAAAAGAAAGAATACACATTCTTCTCCAGTGCGCATGGAACATTTTCCAAAATAGACCATGTCCGAGGCCACAAAACATACCTAAATAGAATCAGGAAAATAGAAATAGTATCAACAATCTTTTCAGATCACGATGCACTGAGAATAGGAGTGAATCACACACAGATAGGGAGAACCAAATCAAACACTTGGAAATTAAAAAACTCAATGCTTCAAAACGAGTGGATCAGGAGGGAAGTCAAAGATGAAATCAAAGGATACTTGGAAACAATTTAGAATGAAGACACGAGCTACCAAAACTTATGGGAAGCTGCAAAAACCGTTTGAAGGGGAAAATTTATAGCTCTGCAAGCATATCTCAGGACAGAAGAAAGGATGCACATAAACAACCTGACTTCACAGCTCAAGATCTTAGAAGAGGATCAACAGAAGGAGCATAAATTGTGCAGAAGGAAAGACACTATAAAACTTGGAGCAGAAATCAAAGACGTGGAAACCCAAAAAAAAAAAGCAATTCAAAAGATCAATGAAACCAAGAGCTGGTTATTGGAGAAAATAAATAAGATAGATAAACCACTAGCAACACTCACAAAGAAACAGAGAGAGAACCCTAATAAATCGAATCAGAAATAAGAATGGGGATATCACAACAGAAACCAAAGAAATTCAAAAGATCATCAGAGACTACTTTGAATGTCTTTATGCCACGAAAAAAGAGAACCTAGAAGAAATGGATAAATTCCTGGATTCCTATTATCCCCCAAGGCTGAATCAAGAAGATATGGTGTACCAGAATAGACCTATTCACATCAAGGAAATTGAAACTGTAATCAAAAGTCTTCCCAAAAACAATAGTCCAGGTCCAGATGGATTCCCTAGCTAATTTTTCCAAACATTTAAAGAGGACCAATTGTAGGTTATTCTCAAGACTTTCCAGGAAATTGAAAAAACAGAAACTCTCCCAAACAGTTTCTATGAAGCCCATATCTCTCTAATACCAAAAGGAAACAAAGACACGACAAGAAAAATAAAACTCAGGCCGATATTCCTGATGAACACGGATACGAAGATTCTCAACAAAATAGTAGCAAATAGAATTCAACAACTCATCAGAAAGATCATACACCATGACCAAGTGGGATTCATCCCGGTGATGCAAGGATGGTTCAACATTCGGAAATCTGTCAACATAATCCATCATATCAATAAAAGAAAAGATGAAAATCATATGATCATATCAATAGATGCAGAGAAAGCATTTGACAAGATCCAGCAACGGTTTATGATGAAAACCCTCACCAAAATTGGGATAGAGGGGACTTTTCTCAATATAGTTAAAGCCATCTACCACAAAACTACAGGAAACATCATCCTCAATGGGGAAAAACTGAGAACCTTCCCCCTAAGATCAGGGACGAGACAAAGATGCCCACTCTCTCCACTACTGTTCAATATAGTACTGGAACTACTTGCAATATCAATTAATCAAGAAAAAGATATTAAGGGCATCCAGGTAGGGAAGGAAGAAATCAAGCTCTCACTATTCGCAGATGGTATGATACTATACTTAGAGAATCCTAAAACCTCTACCAAGAAACTCCTTGAAACAACAGACTTGTATAGTAAAGTTGGAGGCTATAAAATCAATACACAAAAATTCATGGCTTTCCTATACACAAATAGTGAAAAGAGAAGAAAGCGACATAAAGAAAACAATCCCATTCACAATTGTACCCCAGGAAATCAAGTACCTAGGAATCAGGTTAACTAGGGAATTAAAGGACCTGTACAAAGAAAACTACAAAATGCTTCTTCAGGAAATAAAAGAGGGCATGAGGAAATGGAAAAATATCCCCTGCTCCTCTTTACAATAGCCAGAAACTGGAAGAAACCTGAGTGCTCAAGAACAGATGACTGGTTAAAGAAACTTTGGTACATCTACACAATGGAGTTCTATGTAGCTATTAGAAAAGATGAAGTCATGAAATTTACATACGTGGTACAACATGGAAAGTATCATGCTAAGCGAAATGAGTCAGAAAGACAGGGATAGATATAGAAAGATTGCATTCATCTGGGGGATATAAAGTAACAAAATATGAGATTAATACCCATGAATAGCTGAGATCAGCACCAGGAGAATTATTCCATAGCTTAGAGGACAGCCAGATATTCTAGGCGAAAGGGCAGTTCAGATAGAAAAGGGAGCACCAAATAAAGGGTGTTTGGAGGATCCTCCCAGGAGGGGAGATGCATGTTAAAAGTAGACTATGGACTGAACATGTTTGCCACTCAATGCCTCTTTTTCAGACCACAACACCCAAAAGGAGAGAGAGAACAAAAGGGAATGCCCTGCCACAGAGGAAGGGTGGAAGGGGGGGGATATTATCCATGGTGGTGGAAAATTGGCACTGGTGTAGGGATGGGTATTTGATCATTGTATGACCAAAACCCAAGCACAAAGATTTGTAAACCTACAACTGTACCTCATGGTATTTCAGTAATAATATATATATATATATATATATATATAAATTTTTAAAAAAGGAAAAAATATTGTTTCTTTGTAAACTGCTAAGTTTGTTTAGTGAATGGATATGTTGAATGCTCTTTCTGCATAGAAACTGTGAACATAAAACTGACTTGTCAAAATGAACTGTGCAGACAGAAACATCACTTTGCTAGAAGATTCACTTTGTCTTGATTTATATAGAGGTGGTTTGAAATGTAAATTCAAAGGAATGAGATGTAATTTTTCTTTTCCTCTACTGTCTTTGTAATTTTTAAACTTAGAAACTCTATATTATTATATTGGTGTCGTAAATGAGTTAAAATGTGAATGGAAAAGATAAGAACAAAAGACGAGAACAAAAAAATAATAAATGACAGTATCCTGAACTTTATGGTCTACATTTACTATTTTACTTAAAATTAATTATCTAAGAAAATTATTCGCATAAAACCGTAATCCACATATTGAGGTCCTACAGTATTTATAAAGTTGTTCACAATAATTGATTACATTTAATATTTGAACATCAATTTCACCACCATTACACCTTCCCATAGCCATATTTCAAGTGTTTCCATCCCAAACCCCAAACCCTGCCCCCAAAGCAGAACCTAAGTAATTTATTTTGTATTTCTTGTTATGAATAATCCACTAAAATGATCCAAAAAAGTTTTCTTAGAGAAACTGTAGCAACGTCCACCAGTTGTCCATCGATTTGCTCAAGCGGGCCCAGTAATGTCTCTATTGTGACACTTGTTGTTACTGTGTTTGGCATATCAAATAGGCCACGGGTAGCTTGCCAAACTTTGCCATGTGGGCGAGATGCTCTCGGTAGCTTGCCAGGCTCTCCGAGAACAAAGATCAATAGTATTATTTAGTATTATTTAGGAGTGAACATTTCATTTGAGCAAATCTTTGAGAACCTAGGAATTATTGAAAGTAAATAAAACAATAGTTTACACTTGATCCCCTTAGTACTGTGAATCACTTAAAATATAGCTCAGTTTAAAAACTTAAATTTTTTCCTATTATTTTGTACTATATCTGATGATGACAAACTTGATTCTGATTTTTCTGCCCCTAAAATAAACCTTAAAATTGAGTTACATGGCATAGTAATTTAATTTAAAGTTTAAATATTTATTTTTTTACTTGTTTTTTAATTTTTATTAGTGAAACACCATGAGGTACAGTTGTAGAAGTACAAATTTTTGTGCTTGGATTTCAGTTATACAATGATTGAGTACCCATCTCTCCATCAGTGCCCATTCTCCACCTCCAGTACTCCCAGTATCCCTCCCACCACCCCATCCCCCCATCGCATACCACCCCTGTGGCATTCCCTTTTGTTTTCTCTCTCCTTTGGGGTATTGTGGTTTGCAAAAGAGGCATTGAGTGGCAATCATGTTTGGTCTAGAGTCTACTTTCAGCATGCTTCTCCCATCCTGGGAGGATCCTCCCAACACCCATTATTTGGTGCTCCCTTCTCTATCTGAGCTTCCTTTTCCATTTTCCCCCAGCACGTGCGGCTGGCCTCCAAGTCATGGAGTGAACCTCCTGGTACTTATCTCGGCTATTCTTGGTTGTTAGTCTCTTATTTTGTTACTTTATATTCCCAGATAAACGCAATCTTTCTATGTCTGTCCCTCTCTTTTTGACTCATTTCGCTTAGCCTTGGAGTGTTTTTATTCGGGTCTCTTTTAGCTGGCACTCTTCTGGCTCCTTGGATCTGGATGTCTGCATTCTTTAACTTTGGGAACTGTTCAGCAAGATTTCTAAGAGTTTCATTGTATTGGTGGTGCTGTTTCTGTGCTGGTGATAGAGCCCAGGCCCATGTACATGAGGAGCAGATTCTTCATCGTTCAGCTGCTTCACCCCTCCCCCCACAACTCAGTTTAAATTTATTTGAAGAAATTCATCTATATAGTAATATTTAGAATTGAGCAAGTAAAAATGTGAACAATTAAAGAGCTTTTTTAAAAATTTTATAGTACTTCAGTGCTATGGATCTTCTTGAATGAGTTCATATGATGAAATAAAATCTGAAAGATAGCAAATTCAAACCTGATGGATGTTTTTACAACAACACAAGAAAATAGTAAGCTTCCTTAATTTTTTTTTTTAATTTTTAAGAATACAAATAAATTTCTTGGCACTTAATGATTTTTTGAATTAAAGACCTGCTGTAAGTTATAATTTGATATATAGCTGGAAATAGAGTGACTTACTTTTTTAAAAAAAATTTTTTAAATTGACAGGGTCAGAGAGACAGTACAGCAGAAAGGGAGCTTGCTTTGCAGGCTTCTGACATGGGTCCATCTATGGTCCCTTGAACCCTCAGAAGTGATCCCTGAGCACAGAGCCAGGAAGAAGCCCTGAACACAGCTAGCTGTGGCACCAAAACAAAACAAGACAAAACCAAAAAAATTGACTTGTGGTAAGTTAATTCTAATTTACAATTAGTATTACTGAAGTATCATTTACTTATAAGGTAAGGTAAAGGCCCTCCCATTGATCATCGATTTGCTCGAGCGGGCCCAGTAACGTCCCCATTGGAGACTTTGTTGTAACTGTGTCTGGCATATCAAATACTCTCGGTAGCTTGCCAGGCTCTCCGAGAGGGGCGGAGGAATCGAACTCGGGTCGGCCATGTTGACCGCGTGTAAGGCAGACGCCCTACCCGCTGTGCTATCGCTCCAGCCCTTTGAATTGCTCAATTCTATATCACATTTTGTTATATAGCATTATCAACACAAGATAATATCAGACACATTAAAACTGCATTATCAAACTTGTTTTTGAAAACCTAAAAATGTCAAGGAAGTCTATATGTTGCAATCCCTTTAGAAAATCCAAGCCTATAGTTACTCCTCTAAATTTTTTCCTTATTTCTAGAGCTGACAGTTGACTTATTAAAACTACTATTTAGAATTTAAATTACTAATTGGATTTAAATTACTATTTGGTCATTTAAATTGTCATTGTCATTGTCCTCCAGTTGTTCATCAATTTGCTCAACCAGGCCCAGTAACGTCTCCATTGTGAGACTTTGTTGTTACTGTGTTTGACATATCGAATATGTCACGGGTAGCTTGCCAGGCTTTGCTGTGCGGGCGAAATACTCTCGGTAGCTTGCAAGGCTCTCTGAGAGTGGCAGAGGAATCGAACTCGGGTCAGCCATGTTGGCTGCGTGCAAGGCAAACGCCCCACCCGCTGTGCTAGCACTCCAGCCCTGGGTAATTTAAATATTACCCAAAATGTTACCAAAAATATTTCAATGATTTGATAGAGCTATGTTATGTTTATTCTAATAAAACTCATTCCTTTGCTTATTTTCCAAAGAGAATGATAAAATTATTGTATTAATTCAAAAAGGGTTGAATATAAGTAAATGTATAGGTAATGTTCAGTTGGCATTGTACATTTAGAGAAAAAATAATATAAAAAAATTTAATGCTATTGGTTTGAGCATATTAAATATATGGGGGTTTTTTTTATTTGAATATGGGAATTCTGCTGGTAGAACAATTCTTGAAGGAAATTTTGCTCTCCAAGTTACAGATGTAATCATGGAAGCATATTGGAAGATATAGGATAAAAATGAAGCAATAAAAAGAACTATGTTAAAAACAAATAATAAACTAACAGTAAAGAAGCCATCTTCTCTACCCAATTGTAGTCCCTGAAAACTAAAAAGAAGGCCAGGAAGGCATCCGGGACTCTGGTTTGAATTCAGGGGTGCCATTTTGCTCCCCAGGTCAGGATTGAACCCCACCTATGAAGAGTGACGTCGTGGAATGAAGAGGAACAGCCATGTATTTCTTCACCTCTCCATAATCATAGACATACACAGACATTCTAACTACGACAATGCACAAGAAACAACTTCAAATTACAACAGTCACAATGGTAAAGCAATGCAGAAACCCACTAAACTTAGAGCAGATTCTAGCCCAGATGAACCAACCAGTAGCAATGAGCTATATAACCTCTCTGATAAAGAATTTAGAATGAGATTGATGAAGATCCATAGGAAACTCAAAGAAACAATGGAGTGCACCGCCAATGAAACACAAGAGGATATGAGAGCAGAAATAAGGAAAATACAAATGAAAACACAAGCATAAATGCCAGATCTAAAACCTGGAAGATGAAATGAAAAACTTACTGGGAAACCTCCTCATTAACAGAGTAACAGCTTATGAACACAGAATCAGTGAACTCCAAGATGAGGTGCAGGAAATCTTCAGAAGACACCAGAAGATAGAAAATAGCCTCAAAATAAACCAATAGATGACAGGAGAACTTTGGGATGAATTCAACAACAATGTAAGAATCCTTGAGTTCCCAGAGGGACAGGGGAAAAAACCCTATGTAGAAGCAACTGTCAAGGCCATCATTTATGAGTTCCCATAGCTGAACAGCACATGCACCCAGATCCAGGGGGCCCAACGGGTGCCAGCTAAAAGAAATAAAAATGAAAATACCATGAGATGCATCTTAATCAGAATGCTGAAAATGATAGAGATAGAATACTGAAAGAAAACATCACAAAAGGACATCACTTACAAAGGAGCATCCTTAATATGTACAACCAATTTATTGGATTAAATCTTCCATGCTTGAAGATAGTGGTGAAATACAGTGAATAAAATTCAATGAAACAAATGTCTCACCAAGAATACTTTACCCGCCAGATTCTCATTCAGATTTTGAAGGAAAAAAACACAACTTCACAGCTAAACTTCATAGACTTAAAGCCATTTAGATGGGTCACTTTAAGATAAGACAACCCCCACAGACATAGCAAATTCTTATAAAAAGATGGCACAACCCCCCCCCCAACAAAAATCTCTCTCAAAGTCAGTGGGCTAAATATACCAATTAAGAGAAACAGAATGGTAGGATGGATTAAAAAATTGAAACCAACACTTTGTTGTCTGCAAGAAACATATTTAAACAGCAAACATAGACTCAAAGTCAAAGGCTAGAAAACAATTGTTAAGGATATCACTTGATCACTTGACTTCCTGTTACTCATCGATTTGCTTGAGTGGACACCAGTAATATCTCCATTTGTCCCTGTCATGTGCTGGTGTAGCCCAATGGCATCTGTTCATTCTAGGAACATGAAGAGCCTCAAGCAGATCATTCAGGGTCTTGATGAAGAAGTCTGACCATCTTGTAGGTGGGCAGCCACGCAATCTTTTGACGTCCCGTGGAATCCATTCGGTAATGGCTCTAGTCCAGTGGCAGTCTCCAAATCTCATTACATGTCCAGCCCATCTGATTTTCAACGCCTTGGCAAACAAGACAGCATCCCTGATTCTTGACCCTCGAAGGAGGTCAGAACTCCAAATTCTTTCTCTCATTTGAGTGAAAAGTGACACTCCAAGCATAGCTCTTTTGATTCCTCTTTGGAAGACCCGAATAGCATTCTCATCCTGTTTTCGTAGGGCCCAGGTCTCTGAGGCATATGTTAATGCAGGAAGAACAGTGGAATTGAAGAGATGTGCCCAGAGCTGGAAATTCTTTGTCCTCTTAGTTATTTCTTTGATGTTCTTGAAGGCGTTCTAAGCTGCTCTCTTCCTCCTGCGCAACTCAGGTGCCAGGTCATTCGTCATGTTGACTTCTCGACATAGGTACACATAACTGTTGCATTTGGAGATGGTCGTTCCATTGAGAGCGATTGGAACATCAGGAACAAGACTGTTTTTCACAACACTGTCTTCGTGAGATTCAGCTATAGACCGACCTTTCCACACTCATGGTCAAAGTCGGCCAGCATTTGTGCCACTTGGCTAATGTTTGGTGTTATTTAGAACGATGTCATCAGCAAAGCAGAGGTGATGTACTTGCCAACCATCTATCTTCACTCCCAATCTTTCCCATTCCAGTCATAGCATGGCGTTTCTGGGGGTGGCACTGAAGAGTTTTGGTGAAATGGTATCACCCTGCTGAACCCCTCTCTTGACATCGATGATCACTTCTTTGTAGAACTGTGAGATCCTGGTAGTGAACCTGTACTACAGCTCACAGAGGACCCTGATTGATGTATTGAGTTTGAATGCCCTGATTGGCTAGGGCTTTAATGACTGCTTCGGTCTCAATAGAATCAAAGGCCTTCTTTAAATCAATAAACGTTAGGCAGAGCGGCATCTTGAACTCCCAAGAAACCTCAATGAGCTTGGTTATCGTGTGGATGTGGTCAATTGTGCTGAATCCTTTGTGGAACTTGGCTTGCTCACATGGTTGTCCTTCATCTAGTGTTCTGTCAATCCTATTCAGGATGACTCAAGTGAACAGCTTGTAGATGACAGACAATAGGGCAGAACATGCGACAGAAGAGGCATCGGAAGTGTCGGTGTCCTTGTCAACACGAACTTGGCTACAGCATTAATTCTTTCGAATGCCTTACAACCTGAATAGGACAATTACACTTGAACAGATGCGGCTCACTGCCGGCAGTTTCTATCTTCGTTGTAAACGCATCAACATCCAATTATGATGAAAGAGTAATTGAGAAGTCCTACATGCAGTTGGAGAAGTTCTATAAAGAAGACCAGACCTTCTACAAGATCATTGTTGGTGATTTTAATGCCAAGATAGGACCGAGAAGTTCAGTTGAAGAACTCCACATTGGGACCCATGGCCTAGAATGGAACGAACAGGGTGAGAGACTGTCTGACTTTATTGTGTCGACCAAGACAAAGACTATCCAGGGTAACTCACAGTTCCAGAAGGCTGAATCTAAACGTTGGACATGAGAGTAAAGACCAAGTTACCAGAAATTGTGGGATGTAGCTAAAACAGTTATAAGAGGAATATTTAGTAAGAATTCTCTAAGAATTCATCAGGAATGAAGACCCACATATTCAGCTTAACTTCTCACTTTAAGATCTTGATAAATGACCATCAAAAGGAGCTTAAACCAGGTGGCAGGAAGGAAATAAAAAAAAAAACAGTAAAAATGAACGAGCTGGAATCACAAAAGATAATCAAAAAAAATCAATGAAACCAAGAACTTGTTCTTGAAAAAAAAAAGACAATAAACTGCTATCAAGACTTACAAAGAAAGAGAGAGAACCCCAATAAACTGAGAAATGAAGGGGGGACATCACAACAGAAACCACAGAAATTCAAAGAATCATCAGATATTGTTTTGAGAATCTTCATGCAACAAAACAAGAGAAACTTGAAGAACCAGATAAATTCTTGTATTCCTATAAACTCCCAAGCCTATACCAAATTTGGAATGCCTGAACAAACCTATTACTATTGAAGAAATTGAAATGGTAATCAAATTCTTTCCAGAAACAAAAGCCCAGGCCAAGATGCATTCACTGGTGAATACTTTCAAAATTTTAAAGAGGACCTACTGTCAATCTTTATAAAGTTCTTCCAGAAAATTGAAGAAATAGAAACACTCCCAAACAATTTCTATGAGAAAAATATCACCCTCATAACAAAAGCACAGATATTAAAAAAAAAGTCAGAAAGAGAGAGAGAGACACAGAGAGAGAGAGAGAGAGAGAGAGAGAGAGAGAGAGAGAGAAAGAGAAAATTATAGTCTGATATCCCTGATGAACATAACTGCAAAGATCCTTAACAAAATACTAACAAATCAAATCTAGCAGGTCATCAAAAAGATCATACACCATGACCAAGTAGGACTCCTCCCAAGGATGCAAAACTGATATAACATTTGCGATTCAATCAACATAATACACCATATCAATAAAAGAAAAGATGACAATCATATAATGACATCAATCGACGCAGAGAAAGCATTTGACAAGATCCGGTACCCATTCATGATAAAAACCCTCAACAAAATGGAAGTTTAAAGAAATTTTCTCAATACAATCAGTCATCTCACATAAGCCCACAGCAAGTATTATAGATGGCAAAAAACTAAAAACCTTTAAGATTAGTTACAAGACAAGATTGCCCAATCTCACAACTCCTATTCAATATACTACTGGAAGTACTGCTCATAGCAGTTAGGCAAAAAAAAAAAAAAAATTCAAGGGCATCCAGATATGAAAGAAAGAAGTCAAGATTGAACTATTTGCAGAAAATAGGATACCACATTTAGAAAATTCTAAAGATTCTACAAAAAAAAAAACTCCTAGAAGAAGCCATCTGCTGAAATTCTCAACTCTTTGGGAGGTAAGCAGTTAAAAAGAGCTTTGAATATTTTTTAATTAAATCATTAAATTGTTAGTGATTAATACCCTCTGAATTACTCAGTATAATTTTGACATTTTTATTTTTTTTTGCATTCCTAAATAAAATATGTAAACAGTAACACTACAAATGTGTCTGAGTCCTTTTGCCCATCTTACCTCCTATCTGCATCTTCTTCCTTTCCTTCCCTGTCCTTCTCAAGTTCTTTTCCTTCCCTTCCTTCTCAGGTCTATAATCCAGAGTAATCTAGGTGTTCCTCCTTTGATACCTTGCATTATCTCTCTTCTGGAGCTTCCATTCAGAGACTGGGGAAGTTCTGAGCTCTCTTCTACAAGCTACTTTTCTCCTTCCTCTTCATCCTCTTATCTAATATTTTCTTGGCATCTATTGATATGATTTTTAATTTTTTTGTGTTGATGTAGAGCATTGCATTGATTAACTTGAGAATGTTAAATAATTTTTGGAGTTATGTTTTGTGATTTTACTTGTCGTCTATCATGGAGAATGCCCTATGTGCATTGGAGAAGAATGTGTATACACACATACATATATATGTGTGTGTATATATTTGTATAATATATGTATATATACTAAGTTCCTCTCTTCTGTTTCTCTCTTCAATTCCAGTCAATTCCAGTATTTCCGCTTTTAGTTTTAGACTAGCTGATTTATCAAGTGGAGACAGAGTGGTGTTGCAATCTCTAACTATTATTGTGCTGTCATCAATGTCCTTCAAGTCTATTGGTCATTTTATGAATTTTAAATGTGTTTATGAGTATGTGAGTTCTTTCTGATGTTCATATCCCTTCATCACTGAGAAATGGCCTTCTCGGTCTCTTAAAACCTTTTAATACTATAGTCAATGTTGTCTGATATCAGTATGGCCACCCAGCCGTTTTTTGGGCTTGTTTGCTTGAAATATTGTCTTCCAATCTTTGACTTTGAATCTGTTTGCCCTTACTGCTTAAATTTAATTCTTGCAAGCAGTAGAAGGTTGGACTCAATTTTTTAATCCATACTGACATTTGATGTTTCTGAATTGGTACATTTAGGCCTCTGACATTCAGTGTGATTATTGCCTTGGAGTTTGTACCGTCTTTTTGTAGAAATTTGGTCTAGTTGTGAGATTTCTCTCATCTCTGGTAACCCTTTTCATTCTCTTTTTACAGCAGTTTTGAGTCATAAAGTTCCTGAACTGTTTCTTATCCTGAAGTTGTGTATAGTTCTTCAAATCTGAATGAGAGTCTGGCTGGGTAAAGTTGTTCATTGAGTTTAATTATCTCCCACCATTGTCTTGGGGCCTCATGTAAGAAATCTTCTGTCATTTGTACCAACACTCCTTTGCATGTTATTTTTTTCTTTAATCTTTAAGTGCTCTATACCTATCTAAGACATTCATCATTCTGAGTAGGTTGTATCTTGAGTATATTTAGTTTGGATTTCTTTTATCTGGTACCCTTCAAGTCTCTTGGATCTGGGTGCTTACCGCCTCCAGCTCTGGGAACTTCTCAGCAGTGATGTTTCTGACTGTTGCATCTTCACAAGAGTTGCCTTCCTGTCCCTCTGAGACAATGATTATTTTTATGTTGTTCCTCTTGAATTAATTCCAGAGTTATCTTATCAACTGATCCTTCCACCAGTGCCCATTCTACACCACCAATGTTCCCAGCATCCCCCCCATAATCCCCACCCCACCCCCCACTCCTGCCTCTGTGGCAGGTAGAGAGTACCTTTTACTCTCTCTCCTTTAGGGTGCTGTGGTCTGCAATCCAGGTATTAAGTAGCCATAATCTTTGGTCTATAGTCTAGGAAGATGTGTGCTTAAAGTGGGTAAAGGATCAAATATGATGGCCTCTCAGTATCTATACTGCAAAACATAATGCTCAAAAGGGGAAGGAGAGAGAGATGGGGGAGGTAAAAGAGAGAGAGGGAAAGAGAGAGGGGATAGAGGGGAGAGAGAGAGAGAGAGAGGGAGGGAGGGAGGACTGGGGACACTGGTGCACTGGTGGGAAATGTACACTGGTGGAGGGACAGGTGTTTGAACATTTTATGACTGAAACCAGATCATGAAAACTTTGTAACCATGTATCTCAAGGTGATTCAATTTTAAAAAAAGAGCTGGAATCCCCAAAACAATCCAAATGATCAATGAAATCAAGTGCTGGTTCTTTGAAAAAATGAACTAGATCAATAAACCATTGACAAGACTCTCAAAGAGAGAGAGGGAGAACCCTAACAAACTGAATCAGAAATGAAAGAGGTAACATCACAACAGAAACTATGGAAATTCAAATCAGAGATTACTTTGAGAATCTTTATGCCGCGAAATAAGAGAACTTTAAAGAAATGGATAAATTCCTGGACTCCGATACTCTCCCAAGGCTGAACCAAGATTTGGAAGAGGGAGGGAGTGAGAGAAATGGAGACAGAAAGACAGACAGGATGGATTTGCATATGGAGAGCTGTACTCTTTCCCACTTTCATCCTTTCTCTTCATTTAACCAACATTGGTTGACTTCTCAGGATTTTTTTTTTTTTTTTGGAGAATTATGAGGGCCTTTTTCAGTTAGAAAAACAAGATCTTCTAAGCCACAGATTCCCCTCACTCTGGAATTTTTTGCAAGATACTTGCTGTTTTGTACCTCTATAAAATGGAGGATAATGTAGAATTCATTGAGTTGCTTTGGGATAGAGATTTTAAAAAATGAGTAAGTTCCATTTTAAACAATACTATTTGCTAATATAACAATTTAAACTTTGAATTTATTAAAAACAAACCTTGATTCACAAGTACACTGAGTTTTAACTCCACTAACCATGAATACTAAATGCATTCAAAGTACCATATCAGAGACAGCTCAATGAGACTGAGCACATGCTTTGTTATGTAGAAGACTCTGGATTGGTTTGGATCCTTGGCACCTTAAGATCCCTCAAGCATCCCCAGGAGCAACTCCAAGCACAGAGCCTGGAGCTGCCAGCCCCTGCACACTACCACACAAGCAAAAAGCACCATATCAAGTACTGGGGAAATCATAATGGATGGCAACATCCCTGTCTTCCAAGGGTTTACAACCTAATGGAAGATATATCTGCAATTAAATTACTCAAGGGCAGAAATGAGGGCTGTAAAAGAACTATGACAAAGTGGTGGAGAGGACATTCTGATCAAACCTTCCAAAGGCTAAATGCTGAGGACTTACTCTGAAAGGATTTCAATTTAAGGCCTGCCAAAGAGAACAAAAGGCAGATTCCAAGAGCAGAGGATACATATGTTATCAAGATGCTTGAGTAAGTGGATGAGGGAAATACTGAGCAATGGTGAATCAGAGATGTGGGTGCGAGTCCGAAGGAAACTAAGCCTGAAGAGTAATCCTAGAGAGTCTGGACTTATCTGGAAGGGCAGTAGGAGGGACTTGGCTCTGTGAACTCCAGGTACACTTGCAGTGCTTGTGAAAGGAGGGAGTGATTGCAATATCCTCTCAAGAGGCAGACACTGGGGCAAGAAAGACAACCTCTTAGAATACCGTGAATGCTATGAGGGGATGGCGAGATTTCAATGTAAAAACACAGGTTTCAGGGAGAGAGGAAGACATGCATCTCTGTCTGCTGGATCAATGCAATTCAAACAAGCACCTCCGTCCCACACTTAAGAATAGGTACTTAAGTGTGGATGCTGGTGGTGGGAAATGTGCATTGGTGGAGGATGGGTTGTTCAATCATTGTATGACTGAAGCTCAATCATGAAAGTTTTCTAGCAGTTTCTCATAGTGATTCAATAAAAAAAAAAAGTTAAATTAAAAAAAAATTGGAAATGAGAGCATGGCAGGTAGGACCCGTGTCCTGACCTGGGTTCGATCCCTGAGCACTACCAGGAGTGATTCCTAAGTGCAGCACCAGAAGTAACCCCAAACCAAAACAGGACTGGAGATGTGGACCATCAGGGACACCCACGTCCATTCCTACCTGGTGCATAACCACTCAGAGCAAAGTCAGAATGCACAGCACAGAGAAAGCTTCCTGGGCCTCCCCTTGCAGTGCTGTGAAGGGAACATCTTCACATCTAAGGTCTTCTAGAAGTAGCTAAAGGGTTCACTCTCCAGAACTGTCAAAATTAACAATGATAAATACTTTTTGCATACCTCAAGGAATTTAGTAAGTAAAGTAAAGTAAAGGCCCTCCCGTTGATCATCTATTTGCTCGAGCGGGCCCAGTAACGTCTCCATTGGAGACTTTGTTGTTACTGTGTCTGGCATATCGAATACGTCACGGGGAGCTTGCCAGACTCTGCCGTGTGGGCGAGATACTCTCAGTAGCTTGCCGAACTCTCCGAGAGGGGTGGAGGAATCGGACTCGGGTCCGCCATGTTGACTGCGTGCAAGGCAAAAAGTAAGGAAAATAGAAATGAAAAAAGATCATGTAAAAGATCAGTGAAATCACTACTCACAATGAGAAAGACAAATACAGGATGATCTCACTTATATATGGTATTCAAAGAAATACACCACAAGGAGAGAAATGTCAAAGACAAACCCATAGACTATAACTCCCAAATTGAGCACACCAAGAGACAGGGCAGGGTTGAAAGGTCCAGGGGACTATGGCTGAGGGATACTGTCACTTTGGTCGACACAGGGTGGTGACATTATACCCCTAAAACATTTTAAAATAGAGGGCTTGACGCATACCACAGTGGCTAAGATGCTTGCCTTGTAGGTATATGGTCAAATGAGTTCAAATTCCATGTTGCCACATGTGCCAAGAATGTTCTTGGCACCCAAACCACTGTCACATGTTGTGACTAATAACCATGAACCCAAACACCACAGTCAGAATGTGTGAGCCCTGGGAACTTCAAACAGAGCATCACAGTGACCCCTCACCCTGTGAGCCCTGCAGCTAGAGCCCGCATGCCTCAGCCAGAGGCGCATGCCAGCAAGCAGAGATGCATGCACCACAGCCAAAGGAGCACAAACCCAAGAGCCTGCAGCCTAACACTCAACCTGCTAGGAGCACCCCAGCAGAGTGAGTGATTTATCCTGACATATGATGCCCCATCAGCACCCCAGCAGATTCTGTGAGCCCTGCACCCTGCCCACAACCCCTGCCAGCATCACAGTGAGAACTGCGAGTGCCACAATAAAGCTGCATGTGGACCCCACATGGCAAATCAACAGCAACAAGGGGGAAGGTCAGGAGAGGGAATAAGAGTGTGTTTATAGAACCTCGGTGCCTGAGAACAGATGACTGGATAAAGAAACTCTGGCACATCTACACCATGGAATACTATGCAGCTGTTAGGAAAAATGAAGCACAGAATTTTCATGTAAATGGATGGACACGGAGAGTATCATGCTGAGTGAAAAGAGTCAGAAGGAGAGGGACTGACATAGAATGACTGCACTCATTTGTGGAATTTAAAAAAAAACAGTATGAGACTAACACCTGAGGACAGTAGAAACAAGGGCCAGGAGGACAGGTTATGGTTGCAAGTTGGCTTCAAGTGCTGGGGAGAGGCAGTTTGGATAAAAAAGGAACCACTATGACAAAGACAGTTGGAAGTGATCACTCTGAATAAGAACTAAATAAGAACTGCTGAAAGTAAGTAAAGGAACAAGCATGATGACCTCTCAGTATCTGTTCTGCAAACCATAGTGCCAAAAGGAGATAAAAAAGGAAAGTGCTTGCCATAGAGAGAGGCTGGGCGTGGTTTGAGGGAAACTGGGGATACTAGTAGTGAGAAATATGCACTGGTGAAGGAATGGGTGTTGGAGCATTGCATGACTGAAACCCAGTCATGAACAATTTTGTAACTATCTCATGATGATTCAATTAATATAAAAATTATTTAACACACATACACACACACACATTTGAGGCCACATCCAATGGTGCTCCAGGCTTACTCCTGGTTCCATGCCCAGGGATCACTCCTGGTTTGCGCAGGGGACCATATGGAGTGTCAGGGATCAAACCCAGGTAGGCCACAGGCAAGACAGGCACCATACCTGCTGCACTATGTCTCCTGTCTTCTCTAAAACAAAGACAAGTGTGCCAGGGGTTGGAGTGAGCTCGATGGATTGAGTGCATGCTGTGCATGCAGGCCAAAGCTTCACGGTTCCCTGAGCAATACCACCAGCAACTCCAGAGTACAGAGCCTGTGGTAACTGAATATCTCTAGGTGTGGGACAAAATTCAGGGGGAGAAAGAGAGAGAAAAAGTGAGAGAGAGGAGAGAGAGAGAGAAGAGGGGGGAGAGAGAAAAGAGATAAAGGGACAAGAGAGGAGGGGGAGAGAGGAGGAGGAGAGAGAAGACAGGGGAGAGAGAGAAGACAGGGGAGAGTGAGAGGGGGGAGAGAGAAGAGAAGGGAGAGGGGGTGAGAGAAAGAGATGGAGAGGGTGAAAGAGGACAGACAAGAGAGAAAGAGAAAGAGAAGAGGGGAGGCAGAGAGAGAGACAGAGAGAGAGAGAGAATGTGAGAAGAGAGAGCAGAGAGACAGCGCAGTGTACCCAAACTGCTCTAGAATCAGAACTATTAATGGTTTAGTGAAAGGCCATCCGAGGCAGATCAATGGACCATAGGGGCACAGGCCGGTCTTTGGAAGTGCAGACACCAGTACTGACCTCTGTCCGGTCAGTTCCATTCACAGCTCTGGACACTTAGCATGTGCACCTGAATGAGGTCCACACTAAGCTGCTCTGTGGGCCTGGCTCCCGACTGAGGAACCATACTGCAAAGACTCCTGCCGGTGCCTTGGCTTGAGGGAGCATCCAGGACGTGCCTCGGCAGCAGGCAGGAATGAGGCCTTGGTCACTCGTCCCTCTCACCCACACACAGCACAGGGAGTCACCAGTACTTCCTGACACTGTGTGGTCCTATGGGTGTACAATGGCTACATACACGGCCAGGATCCTGCTCTTCAGAGGTAAAATCTTGCAGGGCTGGAGAGAGAGTACTGGGACAGAGGCACTTGCCTGTGCACAGCTGACCCCAATCCAACCCCCAGGAAGGCCTATGGCTTCCAAGATTTCCAGGAGTGACCCTTGAGTACAGAGCCAGAGGTGAACCCCGAGTACCACCAGGTGTGCCCAAACCCTCCACCCTCCAATTTTTTTTTAAGTAGCAGTATCTAAGTACTATTCAAATTATCATCCTATTTAATGTCATGTTACACTCGGCACAAGGGAAATAAGTGATGGTGCTCTAAGAATCTATAACAGGAGCTTTCTCCTAAATCAGTCAAGGAGGGCTTCCTGAGGAAGTGGCAGGAGCGCTAACATGTGAAGGATGAACAGGGTTAACTCTGTGGGAAAGGGAAGGAGACATCTGGCCACTGATAAGAACAATAAACCTGACTGAGGGTGAGGGTAGGTGGAGAGAGAGCACAGAGGGTCTGGCTCTTGAAACTTCCCACTAGTTTCGGGTCAAGACCAAAGAACCCCATGGCCACTCCTGTCCCTGGCCACTCTGTGCTCTGCGTATCCACCACATCCACTGTTCCTCTCACTCCCCTTACAGCCACACTTGAATAACATAGGGCCAGTTTTGTTTGGTTTTGGGCCACACCTGGTGATGCTCAGAGGTTGCTCCTGGTTTGCAATCAGGAATCACTCCTGGCGGTGCTCAGAGACCAGAAGGGATGCTGGAGATTGAATCCAGACCAGCTGCATATAAGGCAGGTGCCTTATCGCTCCAGGTGGGGCTATTTTTTGAGGGGGGCTGCACAGTTGGCTGTGCTCTGAGCTTTCTCCTGGCTCTTGCACACAAGAATCATTCCTGGTGGGACTTGCAGAACTATATGGGGTTCCATACTTGAATTTCAAAGATCTTTCTTGTTTTGTTGTGCTTGTTTCTGCTTTTGGGCTACACCTAGCCGTCTCTGGCTCAGTCATCAGGGCTCACACCTGGTGGGCTCAAGGGACCATATAGGGAGCTGGCGATCAAACCTGGGCTGGCTGTATGCAAGGCAAGTGCCTTCTCCACTGTGCTGCCTCTCCAGCCCCTCAAATCTCTTCCTGGTTTTGCGGTGGGTGCCACAGTGTGGCGGTGGCAGGAGGAAGGGACCAAGAAGAGGAGGCAAACTCGCTCACACATAAGGCACAGGAGCTTCTGCCTCTGCCCACGCGGGGGTCATGGTTTTGGAGAAAAGGCGAGGGCCACTGCCAATGAATGTAGAGGAGCTCTTGGGAACTGAGCTGGCTTCGGGAGCACCTGCCTCCGAATCACCTCGGGGCCCAGGAACTCTGTCCAAGGGATGCTGCAGGGGTGTCTGTGAGGGCAAGGCGTGGGCTGGAAAGAGACAGCAGCCATTACCTGGTCATCCAGGGGGATCCCGCTGCTCATCTTCACTCGATTTCCCTCCGGGTGATAGTCATCTGCATCATAGAATTTCCACCCGAGCTTGGAAACAAACGAAAGGAGTATGTAGCGGGCAGGGCGTCTCAGGCAACTGCAGCCACGAGGGCCCACACAGCAGCTCCGTGCTTCCCCCCAGTTGCAGGGGAGCATCCCCGGCCTCCCCCCCTAACCGCCCACAGGAAAGAAAAGGGGTTTGAAGCTCAGCAGTGTGCTGTGGGGCTCATCCATCATTATCTGTAATCACCCAATGGGAAACCAAAGCGCATCAGTGAGTGGCACTCTGTACTTGTTCGTGCTTACAGATCATCCTGCCTTCGGGTCAGGGAAGGGAGAGAACAGTAGGAGAGCAGTAGGGTGTGCGACTGAGGGACAGAAAGGCGGGTTACCTTGGATGCCAGCAGGGCGCCCACGCTCTATCTGTGGAGAGGATGCAGATGTTCAAATGACCACGCCCTCCCAACCAGCCCATCCGAGGGTGCCCCCCAGAACTCAGATCAAAGTATACTGATGACAATCTGCAAGTGGTTGTGATGTCTTGTTGGTTTTGGGTTTTGGTGATCCCCGGAGGTGCTCTAAGGTTACTCCTGGTTCTGTGCTCAGGGGCCGCTCCCAGTAGATGCTTGGGAAACCATGGGGTTCAGGAGCCTGACCCTGGGTTTCCGGCATGCAAGGCATGTACTTCAGCCCACTGCATTATTGCTCCTACCCCAAAAGTGATGCTCTTGACCATGGAATCTAGAGTATGGTTTTCGTTTTCTCCAGGAGTTTAAAGAAAGACATCATTACCCACGTGCCGCTAACCTCTCCCCCGAAACATACCATCCAATCTCATTAAACTCCTTAAGTGTTTTGGCCCCTGCTTCATAGATGCCTCCCAAGTGGTGCTCAGAAGACCTGAGAGCCCTTCTTGTGGTTCTTGGCCCACATGGCCAGGGGTCTTGTGCAAAAGCCAGAGACTGTGGTACTGCTCAGCCCTGCCATGCTTGGCCTCACCCAGGCCACAGAGGTGCTCAGAAACCTCCAGGGCTGCACCAGATGGTGCACAGGAGACCACGAGGCACTGCAGTACAGAGTGCTGGGCATGCACCCTGACTACTGTCCCAGCTCCAGCCCCTAGGTGTTTATTTTCTAAGGGAAAAAAAAAACTGAATTCCTGAAGTGCTCAAAACTCTCCTGAGGATGCTAGGAGGGATGTGAAGGGGATTAACCTCCTCTAACTCCTACAAGGTGCAAAGCACAGCACTGCCTCAGGGCTCAGGGCTACATGCTTGAGCAGAGAGACAGGACAACAGGGAAGGCCCTGCAGGTTCCACCCCCAGCAACCAATTTTGTCCCTGCCAGGAGTGATCCCTAAGCACAGAGCCAGGAGTAAGCTCTAGGCACAGTTGGGGGGGCCTCCCAAAACAAAAATGAAGAAATAAATAGAAGAGACGCACTCTTAATGGACACAAGAGACAGGCCAGCCCTTCGGACTGGATGTCCAGGGCTCTCTGCTCCGAGTATCTGATAAGGATCTGTTCCCCCTAAAAGGCAGTGCAGGTGGTGAGAAGGCCTCGGGGCTCTGAATCTGACATCTGGCAGGTTCTCTATTCTGTCATTACAGGACTAAGCTCCTGTGTAAGGTGAAATTATTTTCTCACCAGCAAAATGAGAGAACTGAGCCACAGTACCCATTCCCCATCGCTCATTTCATTTAGCCAGCACTGACTGAGCTACCTATCAGCTGGCCGCCAGAGGCTTGGTCTGTGCCACGGAAGATGGACAGAGAAGGCAGCCAATGAGAAATGAAATCCTTTCTGGCTTTCAATTTCTAAGGTGTTGCACAAATACCATTTACCACCATCACAATTTTCATATCCGCTTAATATTTATCAGACCTGGTCTCCCAAATTTTATATACCAGTCACAGTCACAGTCACAGTCACAGTCCTTCCGTTGTTCATCGATTTGCTCGAGCGGGCCCAGTAATATTGCGAGACTTGTTACTGTGTTTGGCATATAGAATATGTCACGGGGAGCTTGCCAGGCTTTGCCGTGCGGGCGAGATACTCCCAGTAGCTTTCCGGGCTCTCCAAGAGGAGTGGAGGAATCGAACTCGGGTCGGCCATGTTGGCCCTTGTAAGGCAAACGCCCTACCGCTATGCTATTGCTCCCGCCCTTTATATACCAACTCCACAATTTTTACAAACTGTGTTTAAGATAACATGGTTACAATTATACTTTTGGTGTATAAAGTTATTGTACCGCCAGTACCAAAATCTCTCCACCACTGCCCTTATGTCGCTTCTAGTCTCTCTTTTCCCTCATTCCTCAACCCCTCCCCCTTCCATCTGGTGACCTCAACTTTGTAATCAAAGTCCAATTTGTTGGTAAACATTTACCAATTCCAAAGTGTTTACTTGTTTCTCGGGGTCCACACCTGACAGTGATCAGGACTTACTCCTGGCTCTACATTTAGGTATTACTTCCGGTGGGCCTCAGGGGACCATATGAGGTGCCAGGAATGGAACCCGTGTCAGCCACATGCAAGGCAAACACTCTTACCCACTGTGCTACTGCTCTAGCCCCTACTTGATATTTTTATATGATTGCTTCACTTTCTGAAATCAAATATATTTTAAAAAAAGTTTGGGGGGGGTCACAGAGGTAGTACCTCCGCAAACTTCTGACTTGGAAAATCAATCCCCCATTTGACAAATTTATTTGAAATAGACTCAGTCCCACACTGAGCTCCAGATATTTTCCTTCCACATGTATCTCCTGCTTCTCCATGTCAGCCTATAACAGAGGTTCCCGAATTTCTTGGTCCTGAGATTCCCTATTCAGAAAAATTATTACTCCAGGCTGGAGAGGTAGTCCACGAGTTTTGAGGCTTGCCTTGTTCGTGGCTCATCCCAGCTGAATTCCTGCCACATGGTCCACTGTGCACTACCAAAAGAGGCCCTCAAGGAGTGCTTGGTATGACCCCAAACCCAACATAACATTACTCAACAACCCCTAATTTCATCAGAGTCTAATACTGCCCTTCTGGATTCTTCCAGAAATCCTGGAGCGGCATCTTCTTCTTTGGGAAACACTGGTCTACTTCTCCCTTCTCCAAGCTGCCCAGGTGCAAGTCTTAAAACCCCTCTTTACTTCTCATTCATAGTCCATCCACAACTCTCTTATTTATATTCCATAACCGAATCTCTAACTTCAGACCACCCGTCTTGCCTTGCTGGGGTTCCCTGATAATCCATAAGGCAGTCAGGCCTTTGGGCCTTGACATGTTCTAATCCCTCTGCCATAATGCTTTCCCACTGTTCTCCAGGCTTGTCCCCTCCTCTATCCTAACTCCCACATTTCTTCAGAGGGTCATTCCTTGACCCTCCTGCCTGGTGCTCTGCCCACTTCCTCCCCAGTCTCTCACCTGGAGGTGGCCACCACCGACACTTTTGGTTGATGTGTATGTATTCACTGCCATCCCCCATAGTGGCATATAAACTCCCTGAAGGTAGGGATTTTTGTCCCATTATCAGTGACAACCATGAATGACTGAGTCCAATATTTTTCTGAATGCATGAAACTAACCATCTGAATTGTATAGGATATCTTCCCTCTCGCCTGATGGAAATGTGACTAACTGCCCAAGCTAGCTCAGCAGGCCATGGTGGAACCAAGTCCTGCGGTTACTAAGTCCCTTACACCAAGCACAGGAGCAGTCTTACACTTTTTTTTTTCTTTTTGGGTCACACCCGGCAATGCACAGGGGTTACTCCTGGCTCATGCACTCAGGAATTACTCCTGGCGGTGCTCAGTGGACCATATGGGATGCTGGGAATCGAACCTGGGTCCGCCGCGTGCAAGGCAAACACCCTACCCGCTGAGCTATCACTCCAGCCTCAGGACACCACTTTTAAAGCAGGTAGCTAGGAAACTGCAGGCGCTGACTTTTAATGTCATCCCAGATTCCCTGTCTTTGAAGGTAAAAAGGCCCCCCCCCATTCTTCTAAAGATATGTCTATTTACCCGAAGCAAGCTTTTTAAATGGATACAACCCACATGGGTGGTTCCTGACTAAGGAGAGTCTAGAGCATCTGAAGGTCAAGCTACTTTAGCACAGTGGACGGGGATACTTTAGCAAGATACTTTAGCAAGTATCTTTAGCACAGTGGACCGGGCTCTCACTCCCGTCCCCGGGAAGGGGAAGGGGACTCCCCAGGGCTCCCGCATCCCCGCGGGCCTGTCCTCCTCCCGTGTGCCCGCTGCCCGCCTCCCGGACGTACTTCCATGAGCCGCTCATGCCCATCACCAGCAGAGCGCTCGGGGTCATCAAGTCGCCCCGCTAGCTCCAACCACTGGCTTCCGGCCCGCTCGCCCCGCCTCCCGCTCGCCCCGCCCCTCCGCCCCACCTCCCGCTCGCTGGCCCCGCCCCACCTTCCACTTGCCCTGCCCCGCCTCCCGCTCGCCCCGCCTCCCACTCGCCCCGCCTCCCACTCGCCCCATCTTGCCTCTCCCATCTTCAGGCTTCCTGTCCCCTTATAGCTGAATATGAATATTTATTTTTTTCTTTTTGTTTTTTCTTTTTGGGTCACACCCAGCATTGCACTGGGTTTATTCCTGGCTCATGCACTCAGGAATCACTCCTGGCGGTGCTTGGGGGACCATATGGGATGCTAGAAATCGAACCCAGGTTGGCCACTTGCAAGGCAAACGCCCTACCCGCTGTGCTATGGCTCCAGCCCCTGGATATGAATATTTATGAAGTGTGCTCATGATATAGTGTTTTTTTTAATGTAACCAAGCGTTTTGCCTCGAGGTGGGCATCCCAGTTGATATCCAGCATGTACTGTGAGAAATAACCCACCTGTCTAAAATGCATAGATTTAGAGCCTCAAAGAGAGGGGGGAAAGGAGGCTTTAATAGCAACTATTGATTTTTTTCAATTTGTTTTTAGTTTTATTTTATTTTTAAAAAGTTGTAGTTGACTACAGTTAATATTCAAACACCAATACCAACATCGTGCACCTTCCCACCACCATAAGAGGAAAGTTTGTGAAGATTGCTATATTTCATCCTGAAGTCATTTAAGTAAGTCCTTGTGTAAGAGACTGCAAGCAGTTATACCCAAACAAATGTGTGCTACTTTTTGGTACATCAGTGGGCTAGAGCATAAGAGGTCGTGCAGCCGTGAATTCGGCCTCATGCTCCAGGTTGTTCTATGTCACACTCTTCCATGAGCTTTATTTTATAGTCTCTGGGTTTTGACCTTGGATGAGATTATATGGCACCAGAGGCAGTTTGTTGTGTGACTACCAAGACACTGGAAAACTGGGGAGTTGAGGGGAGGAGGCCCAGACCCGTTCCGAGCAGGCTTGGAGATATCAGTCACGGGTCCCGAATACCTGGATTTTTCTGCAGGTTCCCTCATAGGTGAGGCTCATCCGAACCTGTGCAGAGAGGCCTTGAGCATGGATATGGTTGGATTCAGGAGGTTTCTGACTGCCTGGACTCTGCAGGGGTGGGGAGGGAAACTCAGCCTGTCCCCCTCCGAGTGGCCAGGGTGAAGACAGCCTGGAGCAGGATCAGGACGTTCTATGTTGCTCTCTTCTGAGAACTTTATTTAAGAGTCTGTGGATCTTGGCCATTGATGAGATTATATGGTGCCTAGAGTAGTTTGTCAACCATTGATTATGGTATTTCAAGATTGGGTGGTTGCCAAGTCGGCAAACTCGGCACACATGGGCAGGGGTTCTGACCGAATGCTAGTTCCTGGTCCTTTCTCTCATTTATTAGATACTATCAGGCCAATGTTCTAGGCCCAACAATGTTTCACTTCATATGTAGCTTCCAAATTTATAAAATTTGTAATTTACAAGTTATAGTTCCTCCTTCTTAGGCTTCAGGGCTAAAGACTGCATTTTAAAACCAAACTAAATTTCTTCTAACAATAATCTTTAACGGCAGGATTTTGAATCAGTATCTAGTGTCAGCACCAGAGGTCTAGTTTCTATTGGCCTAAATATGCTTCCCTATTCCTCTTACATGTACTGTGACTGTTTGGTATCCCTGAAGGGGAAGGGACATACCTTTAATATACCCATTTGCTAGAAAACAGAACCGTAAGTCACGGTCACGGTCATGGTCCTCCCGTTGTTCATCGATTTTCTCGAGAGGGCCCAGTAACCTCTCCATTGTGAGACTTGTTACTGTGTTTGGCATATCGAATACATCACGGGGAGCATGCCAGGCTTTGCCGTGCAGGCGAGATACTCTCAGTAGCTTGCCGGGCTGTGAATTAATATAGTTGAAGCCCCCCTTCTCATCCCTGAGGGGAGACAGCCTGGCATGCTCCAAGCTTTGCCTTTCATTTCCTAGGTCTTCTGATTTTCTCCTCAACACAGTCCATTAAGAATTGCTAGGCTGAGGATGGGAAATAGCCCTACAACTAAGTAGAGTGAAGAAATAACACTTTCAACCTCCAGTGTTACCCAAATTTATTTTCCTATCTATCCTGGAAAACAAGAAGGCTAACCCAGGGTCTTTAATGAACCTTTAGGTTACCACTGATGTGACTTTGTTTTTTCCCATATGGTGGCAAGACTTTAGCTTTCCTCTGTCAGGTACTGACAAAGAAGTCACGGCTGGCAGCTAAGGTCACTTGTAAAGTTACAGGTCAGTTATGGCTAGACCAGGGCAGAGGTAACTTCTACAAGAAGCCTTTGTAGTCAGTGTGTGTAGAAGCCCTGCACCATACCTCATATCTCCACGCCAGCCTCCTGCTGAGACGAGATGTAAGAACGACCAGGTCAAACAGTCATCAGACCAAAATATCTTTTTAAAAAACAATTTTTATTTCATTAAAGAACCGTGATTTACAAAGTTATTGAAACATCTAATGTTCTAGCATCAATTTACCATCACCAGTGACCCCAAGTTCCCTCCCACCCCCACAAGCTGCCAGCTTACAGGCACATCAGAATGTTTGGTTGTTGTCATTTGTGTCTCATGTTTTTAGTGTTGTTGACTCTGTTTTGCGTCTGTACCTACCCACCCGTCCACATTACTGATGTATCTCAGGCCCTTGACCCCTGCTTGCCCATTACTTTCTGTCTTCATCTTCTTTATCTCTTTCCCCAGACCCCCACCGCTATTTCTTTCCTTCTCTGTTCTACACACATAGAATACTACCCTTCTGTAAAAAATGATAAATCATACAATTAGCTGCTACCTGGCAGGATCTGGAGAGTATCATGCTGAGTGAAATTAGGAGAGATGTTGGATTGGTTTGTCCTTCCTCCCTTGCCTCAGGGAGGTTAGGTTAGGTTATTGAGTTACCCTCATCACACAGCCCCAGAGGCACTCCCATTCCTCTTTGTTTATCTTTAACTTATTCTTTGTGTTCTGCTTCCCTCTCTGTTAATCACTATATCCCAAAATCAAACCCTGTGATTTGTAAAGTGAGATTCTTCTCAGGACTCTGGATTTTGTATATGCAAGTGAAATATTTCCTTTTTTTCTTTCCCTTATGTCCTTTTCATAGTTTACTCTAGAGCAGTGTCCTTTTTGTATAGACACAGGAAGATAGTTAATGCTGTGCTTCTGGGAGTTAATTGACTCAGAACAATATTTATTCCTGGGCATCTGTCATATTTACTCGACTGAAGCCTCAGCTGTCCTTAGTTCTTAGCACCTCAAAAGGAGGGTTCCAGTGAGGGTCTTGAATGGACTCAGGGCAAGACGTAAGCTACCCAAGCATTGAAAAGGGACAAGCCATAAGCTATCCTGGGATCTAAAAGGGACAGGCCAACCACCATAAAATACAGTAAGTTAAGAGTATGGACATGGACAAATTTTGTCATGACCCAAAAAGAAGGATCTGAATAAGGACCCTGCTAAGGTTAGCAAGACTAACTTGGCCTGAGGACTGTAGTCTGGGATATAAGAGAGATGTCTCCAGGAGAGCCACCCCATCCTTTAAACTTAATAATCTTACAGTGTTCAGTTTCTCTTTATTTCAACTCAGAAATATTTAATTACTCGAATTATAGGACGTAAGTTGATCAAAAATAAACTTCTGTATAAAACAAAATGGGAATAGGAAGAACCATCCCTTTGTTCAACATAGCAATTTTCCAATAATACAAACCTTAATAGTGATAGCACAGTGGGTAAGGCGTTTGCCTTGCATGCGGCCGACATGGCTGACCCGGGTTCTATTCCTCCGCCCCTCTCGGGGAGCCGGGAAAACTACTGAGAGTATCTCGCCTGCATGGCAAAGCCTGGCAAGCTACCCATAACGTATTCAATATGCCAAAAATAGTAACAACATGTCTCACAATTTGTTGTGAGACATTCCTGGTGCCCACTTGAGCAAACAGATGAACAACAGGAGTACAGTGCTACAGTGCTACGGTGTTCATACAAAATGACTAGAAATATTAAGAAGTAAATTTAAGATGACCATTTAAATGGAAATAGACCAAGGAAAGGAGAAATATGCCCCTAGATGGTCTTCTTCCCTTGGGTGTATCTTCTTGCAAGATGAGATTTTGTCCTAGAAGAAGGTTCACCTGAGGGAAGGGCCTTACATATATTGAGTGTGCAATCACTACAAGATGTATTGCTACCCCCAACTCTGGGGGCCTGGGTGAATAACGAAGGCTGTGAGATGGGGCACGAGGGAATGGGAATGAGGGCAGAGTGAGACTGGAATGAGGGACAGGGTGAAACTGGAATGGGGCATGCGGAGAGACTGGAATAGACACATAGGGAGAATGGAATGCATGGAGGAACATAGACTGTAATAAATGGCGATTAATCACCAACCATTTTGGCGGCCTTCTTTCTTCCCTCATGTCTTGGTATGCAGAGGCTGATTGGGATGCGGTAGTGACTTTTGACCACCAAATGCACGTGGTGAGTGCCCTCACTCACAGAGAGAGAGACACACACAGAATGAACTCTCTCCTGATGGAATATAAAGACATGTAGCAGGGGATTAACAAATACCCAAAGGTCACAGAAATTGAGAACTGGTCTTAGTCGTAAACTACCTTGGTGAGTGAAGAGGAGAGACACTGGAACAATGATCAGGGAAGTAGACATTCAGGTGAAGGGTTTGGTGCTAAACCGTGTCGTGCACGAAATGCTACTATTTATTAACAGCATAGTAAACCACTGTGCCTAAAATAAAATCAAAACAAAATTCCCTTGACTATCTACCATTCTCAAAAGTCTAAAATTGAGACCAGAAAGATAGCACAGCACTTCAGGTACTTTCCTTTCACATAGCCCATCTGGATTTGATCTTGGCACCACATATAGGCCCCAGACACTGCCCAGGAGTAATCCCTGAGCACAGGTGGGTGTGTGGCCCCAAACAAAGCAAAACAAAAACCCCTCCAAAAATTAAATTGATGACCCTTAACAACCGAATAAAAAGTCGAATTGGGAGACAATCAGAGTGTTTATTTGGGCATAAAAAGGGCACCATATAAACTCATTAACGGCCATGATCCAGACAGTCACAAAAAAATCTCGAAAAAGCGCAACATGTGGCAGAGATGCATTTAACTCAAGCTGTATCATTTTATTTAAAATTTTGGAATTTCTGGAGTTACATCTCATACTCTATGCCTCTGGTGTACCAACAGTAGCACAACAGACGTGATGGGCTGTAGAGTAGAAGGCAACTGATCTTGCTCTATCTATCTATATACACATATATATATATATATATACATACACATATATATGTACACATATATATGTGTTCACAAGGCTCAACATGTAACAACATGTCAGTAATTTCTTATACAAGGCTTAACAGCACCAAGATGAGATACAACAATCTTCATACATTTTCCTCTAAAAAACCCTCTTTGGATCATTTTTAGTGAATTACTCTTAACAAACAATAAAAATAAATTATTGAGGATCTGCCTTTGGGGCAGGCTTGGGTAGTAGTGGTAAAATTGAAAATAATGGTGATGATAAGGTGTAATGGTGGTGGAATTGGTTTGGTGTTAGAATATTGAATACAATAAATTATTGCAAACAACCTTATAAAAATTAAAAATAAGAAAAAAAGAGTTGTAGAGGGGCAGGAGTGATAATATAGCGGGTAGGGAATTTGCCTTGCATGTAACTGACCCAGTTTCGATCCCCACATCCTATATGGTCCCTATATGGCCCCCCAAGCACGCCAGGAGTGATTCCTGAGTGCAAAGCCAAAAGTAAACCTGGAGCACCCCTGGGTGTGACCTCAAAACAAAAATAAATAAATGAAAGGGTTGTAGAGTTCATATTCAGATAGAGTCTGAAGAAGGCACAAAAGTGAGTTTTTATAAGGGAAATAAATGCTCATATTCAGATAGAGTCTGAAGAAGGCATAAAAGTGAGTTTTTATAAGGGAAATAAATTTTATGAGGTAATAAATGATATGCTGATCAGGTGAAAGCATCAACATGGTCAGGAGGTAAAAGTAGATTAAAGTTCACTTTTTATCTGTCCTTTCAAACAGGATATTCTTTTTTTTATTTTTCTTTTTTCTTTTTTTCTTTTTTTATTATTTTAGTGAAACACTATGAGGTACAGTTGTAGATTTACAATTTTTTGTCCTTGGGTTTGATTATACAATGATCAAATACCCATCCCTCCACCAGTGCCCATTTTCCACCACCATGGATAATATCCCTCCCACCCCCATCTCCCCATCCCACCCTGCCTCTGTGGCAGGGCAATTCCTTGTGTTCTCTCCCTCCTTTTGGGTGTTGTGGTCTGCAATAGAGGCTTTGAGTGGCAAACATGTTCAGTCCATAGTCTACTTTCAACATGCATCTCCCCTCCTGGGAGGATCCTCCAAACACCCTTTATTTGGTGCTCCCTTCTCTATCTGAGCTGCCCTTTCCCCTAGAATGCCTGGCTGGCCTCTAAGCTATGGAGTAATCCTCCTGGTGTTGATCTCAGCTATTCTTCGGTATTAATCTCATATTTTGTTTCTTTATATTCCCCAGATGAATGCAATCTTTCTATGTCCCTCTCTTTCTGACTCATTTCGCTTAGCATGATACTTTCCATGTTGTACCATTTGTATATAAATTTCATGACTTCATCTTTTCTAACAGCTACATAGTACTCCATTGTGTAGATGTACCAAAGTTTCTTTAACCAGTCATCTGTTCTTGAGCATTCAGGTTTCTTCCAGTTTCTGGCTATTGTAAGAGTGCTGCAATGAACGAACAAGTGCTGATATCACTTCGACTATACATTTTTGCCTCTCTCAAACAGGAGATTCTTGTTCTTGTTTCTTCTTGGAATGTTGGTGGCCAGAGGCCTTACCCAGTTTAGGGAAGACAGACTGTAGAGTTGGTATATCTGCAGTGGCTTCTTGCAGCTCTGTCTTATTTCATTTCATTTCATTTCATTTCATTTATTTTGAGTTTGGGGTCACATTGTAGGGCTCAGGAACTACTCCCAGGGATCCATATGGTGCCTGATCAATCAGATTCTCACAGATGCAAAACAGAAGTATGAGCACCAGCCCTGTGAGCCATCTCCATTCTCCGGTAGCCCTCTTTTATGGGGGATCGGGTGTTCTATCAAATGGTACTCAAGAGGCCCTCGTGGTCCTCTTGGAAATTCTCCAGCAACCATGCAGGACATCCAGTGTAAGGGACCGTGGATGTAGTGCTTGCTGCTGGCTGTGGTGTGGGATGACCTAGGCCCCTGCACTTGTACTTGGGCCCTCCAGAGCTCCACCTTTAGAGTCTCGGGGCCACTTGGTGCCTGGGATCAAGCTGGGATCAACCATCTAAACCCTATACTAGATCTTTGGTTTCTACAGCCCTGTTTTAAAATGATTCCAGTTATATTACTCATCACACCTTCCAGGTACTTTAGAAAGGTAGGGGGATCCCTTCACTAGCACTGAACAAAGCCAAACACAAGTTGTCATTTCTTTTGTGTTTCTTTGGTTTTGGAGCTCTTCCTGGGTTACTCCTGGAAGTAAGCTAAGGGGTTGCTCCTGGTGGTTCTGAGGATCAAACTGGGATCAGCCCTTGCAAGGAAAGAGTCTTATTATCTTCTCTGGCTAGCTGACATTTCTTTCAATGTTCATATTATAGACACACATATGTATACATATGGTCACTTCCTGAAGCTGCCTGGTCCCCAGGGAAAGGATCATTTTTATTTCTAGATTTCACAGTCGTTCCTCCTGTCTTCAATATACACTTACCCACAGTTAACTGACTGAAGCAACCGAGGAGGATGAGATGAACTTTAGAGTCAGGAGTAAACCCTGAGCACTTCCAGGTGTGGTGAGAAAGAGAAAGTAGAGAGAGCAAAAGGAGAGATGATGCTAACTCAAGAATAGAGAGAAGAGAAGGGTGTGAGTGAGAGAGGAATAGGGAGGGAGAGAGAGGAGGGAGGAAGAGGGAAAGAAAAGAAAGAGGATGGGGGAGAGACTGTGAGAGCGAGAGAGAAGTATAAAATGTTAACTCCAGATGAAAGTGCTTCCACCTCTGCTCAACTCACCTTGGTCACCAGTGCTCATGGAAATGCCTGGTCTAGGTCAGGTCAGTTCCATTATCAGCATGGAAGTTCTGGGTCCATCACTTTTCTCTCACAGAAAAGAATTTCAGGAGGAGGTTAAATGTGAAGCATGATAGTTTTTATTGAAACTTATCTAGAAAGATGTGAGGGTAAAGATAGAGAGAAGTACACGTTCTAAAGAAAATGGGCTTCTCCAGATTGGAAATAAAAAAAGAGACAACTTAGTCAGGCATGTGCTCTAGGGCTTGAAGTATAAACTCCCGTTGACTTTTAAACTTGTAAGTTTGTCCCCTTAAATGCCACCATTAGTGCTCTCCCATCTCCTAAGCACTCCCTTATTGTTTGCACATTATTTACAGTAGACAAGATAAGAAAACAACTGTGTCTATAACAGAGGAATGACTTTTGAACAATATAGATGAAGATCTAGGGTCTCATGTGAGGTAAAATAAGCCAGATAGAAAGAGACAAATACTGTTTGATGCCACTTACAAATGGAATCAGAAACAGCCAACCTCATAGAAATGGAACCTACAATGGTGGTTTCTAAGGGGTTGAAGATTGGGGAGACTTTTTTACGGGAACAAACTTGCAACTCATAACTAAGTTTATTCTAGAGATCTAGTGCATAGTTTAGTGATTAAAGACAATATTGTTTTATAAATCTCAAAGTTGTGAAGAGTTAATAGTTCTCAACATAAAAATGATACTTTTGTAGAGGAATAGAGCTATGTTGGCAGTCACATTAATAATATTTCAATGTATTAAGCCAGGGTGCTGTAAACCTAAATGTACACAGTCTTACATGTCAAGCACATTAAATTTTGTTTGTTTGTTTTTGAACCACACCAGACTTGTGATGAGGGATCACTCTTGGTGAGATCAGGGGACCATATGTCGTGCTGGGTGATCAAACTCGGGTTGGCTGCCTGCAAGATAAGCACCCTGCCCACTCTACAGTCTCTCTAGCTCCACAATTTTTGTAAAGTCAATTTTAATAAAAACACTATCGCGAAGGGCCCGCAAACTACTCTCTGACCCGCGGAGGTGGCCCTAGGATCCGTAGGTGCAAGGAAGGACCGACCGAATGAACACAAGACACAAGAGACAGAGTATAGTTTAGAAATAGAGAGAAAAAGGGACAGCACTTTATTGAGGGATACAGGCTGTTTATATAGGGTCTGGGCAGCTCAGTCAGGAGCAGAAGCAGTATAACCATATATGGTAAGGTCAGCAACAAGAGCTTTACCTAACATTCAAGGTAGACATTTGTACATAAAAGGGTCTTGTGGCAGTAGGTGTATCCTGAGCTTTACAATTGTTTATCAAAGGGTCTTAGGGAGTAGATGCATCCTGGAGGTTACTATAGATAAGGCCAGCTAAGCTAACTGTCAGATTGATGTTGCTGGCTATAGATCAGGCATCCACTGAGATCAGGAAGTCCTGGGAGACTGTCAACAATGTCTGTCCCAAGCAGTTCCTAGCATGGGAACCACGGCCAGGGTCTATGAGAGGGCTCTTGGCTTCCCACACACTATGGTTTGCAAGGTTGTTCATTATACCAAGTCCTGTTCCTTTGTCACTCTGCTTGCTGGTGGCAGGGAATTTCTTGGACCTTGAGAACTTGATAAAGAGACAAAGAGAACTGAGGAGGAAACCGTGGTGTTCCTCTTCTGGAAGCTGGTGGGGGGGCATCCCCAGGGCAGGTGTGGCATTTCTGCTGCTCCTGGCATAGAAGGCGAGCTGGAGGAGGTGGGTACAGAGGACAGGCAATGCACTGTGCCTCAGAAGAGCCTTCACTCAACTGTTTTCAGGTGCAGAATAAGAATGTGATGTGGGGTAAAAGTGAAGTGGAGTATAAAAGTGCCCGTGTCACCTGATGTGACACACACTGCAACTTGAGCTTCACCCAATGTTGATAAAGACATGCTGATCGAAAAAAGCCAAAACCTAACTATAGTGCATTTAAAAAAAAAAAAAAGCCAAATGAGAGCCATGAATTAAACTGATCTTTCCTTCTCTCTTCACCAACCTCAGGTTAGAAGTAGCCATAGAAAGAATCATGGCAGCAGAAACTATTTTCCTTTTTGTTGTAGGCAGACTGGTAAGAGAATTTGGGAATGTGCTTTGGGCGAATAATACATTTTAAAATGAAGAGATCATCTAGCCCTGAAGGAACCCATGGACAGGAAGACCTCTTTGAAATACAAACCCTGAGCTCTTTGAAGAAGAGAAACTGAGACACTATCCAGATGGAGAAATCCAAGGCTCCATCCAGAGAAGGGTGGAGCCCTCAGAAAAGGGGCAGCTACAGAGGAATCTGTGAGATTAAAAAGAGACTGTAGGCAGTTAAAAGGCCGTGATTTCCAGATGATTAACAGTGCAAGGTTTTCCTGTGACAACACTGGGGTTGGCCGCCTGCAAGATAAGCACCCTACTCATTGTACTATTGCTCTAGCTCCAACATTTTTTAAAAATAAATTTTTATTAAATGCACGGTGATCTACAAAGTTGTTCATTATACAGTTGTTTCAAATATTTAGTGTTTCATCACCACCAGTGTGACCTTTCTCCACAAATATCCCTAGTTTCTCTCCCAATCTTTCCCCTTAGGTATATAACAAATTTACATTATATTGCTTATTCCAAATAAAAAAACTTAAGAGATGGCAAATAGAATGATCAGAAAATAAAACAGTAAGAGCTAATTTGTGATTACTGTATGAATTTGACCTATGTAAATACAAGAATCAGAACCATTTAATACAATGTAATAAAATGCCTATTCTCATTTCCATGTGTCTGTTTCCAACTATGGAATCTACAGTATCACTGTATCACTATATTACTGTCCTCCCGTTGTTTATTGATTTGCTCAAGCAGGTGCCAGTAATGTCTCCATTCGTCTCTGATACATGCTAGTGTAGCCCGATGGCATATTGGGGGCTCTTTCAGGGTCAGGGGAATGAGGACCATCATTGCTACTGTTTTCATCATATGGAGTATGCCACGGGTAGCTTGCCAGTCTCTTCTGTGGGGGTAGGATACTCTCAGTAGCTTGCCGGGCTCTCTGAGAGGGCTGGAGGCTTTTGGGGTAGCCTCTAATCACCTTTACAGGTGTTCCCAGTCAGGCATGTTTGCAGGAAGGATACTTTCAGTAGCTCACTGGGTTCTCTGAGAGCAAAAACTAAATAATTAAAGGTCTAGCATCCGTGGCTGCACGCTTCTGGGAGCTTGGTTTTATAGTCTCTGAATCTTGGCCATTGGTGGGATTACACAGCAGTTGGTGGGTGCCACTGTCTAGTTACAGGAAGATGGGGCATCTGGGTGGAGGAGGCCCAGTTCTGATCTGAGTAGGCTTGGAGATCTCAGCCCCGGGTCCTATACACCTGGGTTCCTCTGCCAGTTCCTTCATGCATGAGGCTCAGCTGAGCGTGTGGAGAGTGGTCTCAGCATGGCTGTGGCTGGGTCCTGGAGGTCTTCAGTTGCCAGGGCTCTGCTCGGAGTGGGAGGGAAACTCAACCCGCCCCCCTCCAAGGGGCCCTGGTGATGACAGCCAGGTGCGGGGGCAGGAGACTCTGCATTGTTCTCTTCCGGGAGCTTGGTTTTATAGTCTCTGGATCTTAACCGTTGGTGGGATTACAGGGAAGTTGGTGAGCACAACTGTCTAGCTACTGGAATCTAAAGTATAAAGGCCCTCCCGTTGATCGTCGATTTGTTCGAGCGGGCCCAGTCGATTTACTCGAGCGGGCCCAGTAACGTCTCCACTGGAGACTCTGTTGTTACTGTGTCTGGCATATCGAATACTCTCGGTAGCTTGCCGTTAGCTTGCCATGTATAAAGTAAAATGTAATGTATATAATGTATATTACATTACATTTTACTTTATACATATACATTATATACATTATATAATGTATATACTATATACATTATATACATTACATTTTACTTTATACATGGATCTCACTATGGTAATCATCTCTCACCTGTCATTAATAAAATCTTTCATGTAATTCTGTGTTAATCTATTTTGGAGTTCGCATGGAATATGTAAAGCCTACATATGTAAATTTTCCCCTACACTTTATATAAACACTGTAGTTTACAAAGTTGTTCATGTTGGTTCGTTACAGGCATTGAACATTCCAACACAATACCATCACCATTATACTTTTCCTCCACCACTGTCTCCAATTTTCCCAACCACCCCTTAAGCCTGTCCCCATAGCAGGCCCTCAACGATTTATTTTATATTGCTTTTTATCAATAATTTGCTAACAATGATAACAAATATTTCTTTAGCAGAAAATTAGTATAAATTGTTGTATCTCACCATGGAGACATTAAATCCTTGTATGAGAGATTATTAAGATGTTGTTTCAGCTTAAGTCTTTTATATTTATGTTTTATTAATTGAGATTGATTGCCTTCTATGTTACATCCCATCCAATCTGGTGGGCTCCTACTGGTTTATCTGTGTTGTGGAGTTTGAGATGTCATTTGCATTCACGGCTATTCACTCCAGGAAGTCCGAAATTTTTAATAGGCTGGTGCAGCTGGAGTTATATTTTTAACTGGGTGGTGACTTTAGGGTGTGTAAGTGACTTCTGGGACTTATGGAAGTACAGGAAGCGGGGCAGAAGTAGCCCATCCTGACTCTGAGAAAGCCTGGAAGATCTCAGTCACAAAACCCACATACCTGAGTTTTTCAGCAGACTAATTTCTCTATGAGGTTGAGTCCCAAGACAATGGAGTCCCGTAGGGAGCATGGTGGCTATTTTGAAATGTGGGAGCAAGTGCGGGCCAGGATTCTGTTTGAGTGGGTCAGCCCAGGACTCACCCCTCTTCCAGGGTACCATGGACATCTCAATCATGTGTGAGTGTCTGGAAAAAATATCTTTTGTGTCTTGTTGTTCTCTTGAGATTTATTTATGAATCTCTGGAGCATGGTCTTACACGAGCTTACCTCTTGTTTTAGCTAATTGTTTTACCTACTTGTTTTAGTTTTACCATTTACATTTAAATTTGTCACATAGGTAAGCTATGATTATTGTTTGAATTTATTGCTTTCAAAATATGCACCCAGAATAATATGCGTGGAATCTGTTATAAATTTTAATGTTACTGAGAATTAATTGGACACACTTGTCTGACTTCCTTTAAATAAAGCTGAGTTTAAAAAAAGTCTATGAAATTACACAGCTTATTAGGGGTTGAAATGTACTTGAGAGCAGAAATGTTATCTCTCAGTTTCTTAAGTTTCTGACCATTTTTTTTTTAATGGAATCACTGTGAGCTACAGTTACAAAGCTTTCACGTTTGTGTTTCGGTCATACAATGATCGAATATCCATCTCTCCACCAGTGCACATTTTCCACCACCACTGTCCCCGGTATTCCCCCTGCCCATCCCAACCCCCTCGCCCCCTGCGCCTCTATGGCAATTTCTCCCACACTCTCTACTTTTCAGCATTATGGTTTGCTTGAATTTTTCCACTACCATTCAAGCCTGCCTTGCCAGGGGCAGATGCAGATACTTTATTATCTATTGCAGATACTTTACTATCTATTGCTTACTATGAATAACACGAGAGGTCACATGACCACAAAAGCAACCACACACTTCTGGAATTCTAAAATTGTAAATGGTTGGGTCCAGAGACATCTCTGTAGGGAGCTAATACATTTTGAGATTCATTTGGGAGTCTCTGAATCAAGACTGTTGATGCACTGAGATGGCGCCTGGAGGCAGATTGTGGGCATGACAGCCAGGATCCCAAGAGGGCAGGGAGACTTGGAGGGACAGCCCGTCTCAGCTACTGCCATGTGGCCTGGAGTCTTAGTCCTGGAATCCGCATACCTGGGTTTTGCTTCTGGAAACTCGTGGCCACAGGGGTTTTATCTGGAGCGGGCAGAGAGGGCAAGTCTGTTCTGTCTGAAGTGCCCCAGTAGAATTGGCTCAGTAAGAGGTCCGGAAAGATCTCCGGTGATCTGTTGCCTGACCAGTTCTTTCTGTAGTCTAAGAGACCATGTCATGTAGGGTTTGGTCAGTCCAGGCTAGGGACCTATAAAAGGAAATAGATATCTCTTAAAAGAAAAATACAGGGAAATTAGAAATATAGAGGAAACAAAACAAAAATTAAGCTGACAAAGGTATAAAAAGAATTAAGAATAATAAGAGAAATATAGGAGATCTAAATATCACAGTCAAATACTATTTTCCTTTGGAAGCATCAAGATTACACAAAAATACTGTAGGCTATATATCTCAGCACACAAGTCTCAACCTTTAACAACATGCTACTAATCTCTAATAGAAGGGCTTAATGGCTCCTGGGTGAAATACAACAATCTTCACACATTTTTCTCTAAGAAAACTTTTTTGGATCATTTTTAGTGGATTATTCATAACAAGAAATACAAAACAAATTACTTCGGTTCTGCTTTGGGGGCAGGGTTTGGGGTTTGGGATGGAAACACTTGAAATATGGCTATGGGAAGGTGTAATGGTGGTGAAATTCATGTTCAAATATTATATTCACGGTATATATATCACGGTACTCCTGTTGTTCATCAATTTTGCTCGAGCGGGCCCAGTAACATCTCCATCATGAGACTTGTTGTTACTGTGTTTGGCATATCGAGTACGTCACGGGTAGCTTGCCAGACTCTGCCGTGCGGGGTTCAAATATTATATGTAATCAATTATTGTGAACAACTTTATAAAAATAAAATTAAAAATACTGTAGGACCTCAATATGTGGATTACGTTTTTATGCTAATAATTTTCTTAGGTAATTAATTTTAAGTAAAATAGTAAATATAGAGAATAAGGTTCAGGATACTGTCATTTATTATTTTTTTGTTTTTGTCTTTTGTTCTTATCTTTTCCATTCACATTTTAACTCATTTATGACACCAATATAATAATATAAAGTTCCTAAGTTTAAAAATTACAAAGACAATAGTGGAAAAGAAAAATTACATCTCGTTCCTTTGAATTTACATTTCAAACCATCTCTATATAAATCAAGACAAAGTGAATCTTCTAGCAAAGTGAAGTTTCTGTCTGCACAGTTCATTTTGACAAATCAGTTTTATGTTCACAGTTTCTATGCAGAAAAACCATTCAACATAGTAATATCCATTCACTAAACAAACTTAGCCGTTTACAAAGAAACAATCTTTAATCTGATAAGCAACTATAAAAAGCAGTGAGATAGTATCATGAAAATAATATTCAATGATATAATTTGAGGAAAAGGGTACCAATGTAAAATCAAAATGTCCACCATTCAGGAAAAAAATCTGTACTCAGAAGCTAATATAATGTACAAAATAATCTAGTACAAGTAAGTAATTCAACTAGATACGGGGCCCAAGAACTCAATATAGTAATTACTTTTTAAATTATTCTAATATTGTTGCTATATTTAAACTTGTAATCATATGCTTTCTATGTATTCTAGCCTCTGACTTAACAGTTTGCGTAGACAAATATATTCACCCATGTCTGTTTGTGAATATAGAACAGATTTCTTTTAGCTTGCCTCAGACAGAAATGTTTATCTCAGAGGACTGAACTCACCTTGCTGGTGAAATCGGCCAGGTCCACATTCAGACTCCCTCACCAGACAACTGAATGGCAGCTGTCGTTTGAGAAAATTATGGTTTTCTCAAATATTCAAATTTAGTGGGGTGACACAAAAGCAGACTTCTGAGTAGCTGGTTACTATTTTTTACTGTTTTTGGACCATTCCTGGTGGTAGTTTATGATAACAGTAATGAATTCATCAGGAATGTCTTCTTACTGTTCAATCTTTTCTAATTTTCTTTCTTTTCTATTTGGAGATATTCAATCCTGTATTATCTATTATATGTGCCATAAATACATATTTATGCGTTTTACTTTTGTCTTTAATAATTTTATTCATCCCTGGATTCACATATTTTTCTACACA